>NW_020174053.1:3520994-3555871 GCF_003031525.2 Neophocaena asiaeorientalis asiaeorientalis
TTATTGTCCCCCAGGCAGGAGAGGTAACTCAGAGTGCCCTCTGGGAACTTCCCAGGAGGGCTGGGTAAGGCTAAAGAAACTACAGGAATGGAGAGCGGGCTGAGCTCCTCCAGATGGGTCTCCTAGCGTCAGCCCCAGGGTCCCTTGTCTGCTCTTGGGATGATGGGACTAGAGTTCCTACCTCCATCCCTATCTATCTTTGGGCTTTGCAGGGGCTGCGTGGGTAGGTGCGAGGCAGAGGTGTGCAAGCCAGGGATTGGGGGAGGGAGAGACACTTATGTTACCAAATCCCATTCTGAACTACAGCCTCAAGGGCAAACTGTGTGTGTGCAGGGGCGCGCACTAGTCAGTTTTCTAGAGAAAGGGAACCAATAGGAAGTGAACATAATATTATATATAAACATGTATACATATATCTATAAAATAAAAAAATTTTTTTATAAAGCTTTGGGGCATTGGCTCACGCAATTACGGAGACTGGCAAATTCAAAATCTGCAGGGTGGGCTGGCAGGCTGGAGACCCCAGAGAGCTGATGCTGTAGTTTGAATCCAAAGGCCATCTTCTATAGAACAAGAAAATCTAGTGTTGTAGATGAAATCCAAAGGCTGTCTGCAGGAGAAGTCTCTCTTGCTCAAGGGAGGCTGGTCTTTTTGTTCTATTCAGGCCTTCAACAGATTGGATAAGGTCTACCACATCAGGGATGGCAATCTGCTTTACTCAGGGTCCACAGATTTAAATGTTAATCTCATCCAAAAACACCCTTGCAGAAACACCCAGAATAACATTTGACTAAATATCTTGGGCATGCACTGGCCCAGCTGAGTTGACACATAAAACTAACCGTGTCACAGAACACGTGTATGTGTGCATGGTGTCTGTGGGAAGGGTTGAAGGCACAGTGTCTCCCACCCCCAAGCCAGCTCCCAGCACCAGAAAAGGTCCCAGCCATGGAATTTAGCCAGGAGAAACCAAATCTCACCCAAATGGCCTCTCAGCAAGTCTGGGGAGGGTTGCACTCAGGCTGTGAGTGTGGGTGTGTTCCTGTGCCGGTGTGGCACTATGTATCTCTTAGCGGGGGGCCCCGTCTGTGGGAGTCACATGTCAGTGTCACTCTGTGTCCAGATCTGGAGGTCGGTACACGGAGGTGGTCAGATACTGGCGACAGGAAGCATGTAGCTCTCTCAGTGAGGGCCAGGGAAATGAGCATCTGTTCTTCATGTCCACACTGCCTGCCACTTCCCCAGAGATGATGACACATCACTGTCCAGAAAGGTTCCCATTACCCTGCTGTGCAGGCCACTCTTTGCGAGATCACAGAAGCGCTAAGTGGGGAGTGCCATGTCAAAATGCTTGACGCTCAGCTGATACAGCAATCAGGGGGCTGACAGCACCACCTGTCCCAAGAAGCCAGTGGTATATGTTTATCAAACTGGGAAACTGCACACAGAACACAGAGAGACGGACAAGCCCTGGGACCCTCAAAACAGAAGCTCCAACTTATCCAGTGAGAAACGCCAATGTTTGCTTTACTCATCCGGCCTAAGACCTGACCCTCTTCCTTTTACCTAAACTGCACCCCTCTTGGAGTTCCAACCCATTTCCTTTATTCTGTTCTCTGTAGAAGTGGACAGTAGCCAGTAGCCCTCCCTCCCCAAGGCCTCCCCCTCCCGCCGACTGCCAATGCCACCTCCACCACACCCGCATTCTTGACGCTGGCTGCCATCTTCCCTGTGGTTAACTTGTCCATTTCCGGGCCACGCCATGCTGGTTTTATTTCTACAGCTTTGAATTCATCTTCATAGATGGCCAAGGGAGGTCCCCTTCTTTGTTCTTCTTTTTCAAAATTGTTTTAGGTATTTGTGTTCTTGATTCTACCATGTGATTTTGGGGATCATTTTGTCAAGTTCTGAAATATCTTCCTGAGAGTCCGATTCAAATTCATCAAATGTAAAGATTAACTGGGGAGAAGGGGTCACCTTAGAGTGCTAAGTCTTCACATCGATGAATACGTTACATCTCTCTGTTTGTTTTCATACAATTTACTTCAAAAAGGTTTTGTACTTTTGTAGTTAGGTTTATTGGTTTGGGTTCCCCCAGAAACAGCCTCTGAGCTAAGGGTTCAAGTGTGAGCGGTTTACTGAAAGGTACAAGAAATGCAGGGAGGAAGGAAGCCAATAAAGGCTGCATTAATAATCTAGCTTCCAAGTAGGTGACTGGAGCTGAATTCTGCAGGAAAACTCTGGAAAAACAGAGCAATAAACATGCTTCAGAGTTATCTCAGTCAAGGGATAAGGAACCCCTCCATGCATCACTCATTGGTGAAGGGCTGCCTTTGGGAAGATATTAATTCCCTGGTACTTCTGTCCAGGTCATTCAGGCAAGTGGGTTCTAATAGCCCTGCCACAAGGAACAGGAGCTGCTGTTACAAAGAAAAGGTGATGGCAACAAAGGTGCTATTAATGCATCTGCTTTAGGCAGCTTGCAAGAGAGATCCTCCCTCTCTAGGAGGGAAAAATAGAGCAATGGGTGGAAGCCACAGATAGTTCAATAGCGATAAAAGCTTTCTGTCTAATCAAGCTTCCAATGCATCGCTTCCACCAGAATTCTCCATTCTGTTGGTGAATTCCAAGAACTCTCCTGGTGACTGGACGATTTCCCAGCTCCCTCAGTGAACACCTATGTGTCGGGGCAGAGTGGGGAGTAATCAGTCTAATGACAGGCTGCATGTAGAGCCAGCCCCACCCACCTCTACCCACCTAGGGCAGAGGGGCTGGGGCAGGCCTTAGCTAGCCCTCCTGAAATACTTCTCATCACTGATCAAATGGAATCTATTGCTTTTTATATTATTATTCCAATCACAACGGAAGCTTTTGAAAATATAGAATGCAAGTAGGGGCGGGGAGTAGGTGATGGAGTACCAGAACAGATATTACCCTGTTCCCCAGGGTTTCTGCAGATCAACTTCTGAGATTCATTTGGGGGTATAGATGCTGTGTTTGATCAAATTCAGTAAACATATATTGAACCTCTACTATGCAGAGGCAGACTTTGGCCTCTGGCTAAGGCACTAGAATGAAGCACCCCAAAGACATGACAGCTTAAAGGGAGAAGTAGACAAGTAAAACATAAATACTAGTTTTGTGTGATGTGTGAAAAATACAGTCATCTTTCTTGCTTTCTTCCTTCCTTCTATCCTATAATATTTAAATGTCTTTTATGTACCATCCCTTTTCTAGCTTCTGAGAACATAGTGCCATATATAACAAATAAAATCCTTGTTCTCATGAAGCTTGTATTCTAATGAGGAAGATAGACAATTAACAGAAGATTAAAAATCTATAAAATAATTTTCTATGAATGTGGTTCGAGGGTAATTTTATACAGGGGAGACAGAGACAGCCTCTCTGAGCAGATGACTTTTGAGCAAAGACCAAGTAAGATGAGGGAATGAACTGGAAAATGGAGGGAAAGACAGTTCTAAGCATAGGAAAGAGTAAGAGCGAAGGAACAGGCACAGGATCTTTCAGAACAATGGGACAAGTAAGAGATACAAAGGAATTTCAAGACCAGGTTACCTAAATGGACCAATGCAAGAGCGAAATGGGAAGGGTTAAAGAGGGCTGGCCTCTGAGGGATGCATAAAAGGACTGTGGCTGGCAGGGGCTGGTAATGCAGTCGTAGGAAGAGGTCACATGCAGGGTCAGGTATGCCAGGTCCCGAGGCTGAGAGTACAGAGAGCCTTCTGGGCCCGGCAAGGGTTCTCTTCCTTAAGACCAAGGATGATTTGGGAGACAGAATGTTCAAGAGGAGAGAGAGCTTCCGGCTGGAAACTGGAAGGCTCATTTGCTAAGACCTTTTTTCCCCTCTAACCCTTGGTTGCGCCATCTGTAACTGCAAGATGAACACCCTTGCTCCTCTGTCCACTGAACACGTTGAAGGTCATGGCGTCCCCGCCATGCGGAGGGGATTCTGGGTCCTCAGGAGGCAGAGCTGCATCTGTTCCCTCAGTGCCTGCCCTTATGGGTGGTTGTCACAAGCTGGGGGCCCACTTGTCAGTAAGACCATTTTCATCCGAACCTGGTCTCCTCTGAGCCTGAAGACTCAGACCCTCCTGACATCTGGCAGGGCCACCCTTTACTCTGAACCACTTCCCAGCAACAGAGTTGCAATAATATCTGCTAGGACAGTCAACTCCCAGCATGACTAATGTGACATAAAGCTGGCATTTCTTCCTTCTTCTCTCAGAAATCACCTCCAAGCAACAAGGCAAATGAGAGGTTGAAACATAAACTCCATCTTCGCAAAGTAGGAGAGACCTGAGTCTTGGAACCATAGACAGATGGACATGTCATCCCGCAGTGAAGATCCAGGTGGAGGAAGTGGGGAGAGGAAGTCTCAGCAGCAAAGCTCAGAAAGAAATTTCAGAGTACATTTCTGGAAGGTGAGAAGACAGCCCTCATCAAGATGTAAAACCTAAACCCCACAATTCCAAAAGCAGGAATGGAGTACATAGGGTGGTGCCAGGAGAGTCCATGGACCCAGCTCCATGAAGCAGAGAAGGTGGGGCAAGACCAGATGTCACACAAACAAGCCATAGTTGTGAGAAAAGGTCCATCTTTGTGACAGTGGGGAGGAGAGAGGTTTTTTCCTATGAATTACCCCACAGCTGCCTGTCCTCTCTGGCTGGAGAGAGGTAAAAGCCCCAGCTACTCATACACAAAATTCTGAGTCCTAACAAGAAATTCTGGTCACCTGAAACACAGGCTCACCCACCCCACACACAAACCAACCACGAATAGCTGCTTCACAGAAAAGCTCTCCTTCACCAAAAATATCTGAAAAGGAACCACAAGGTCTATACACAAAAAGCAAGAATAAAGGAGGAAAGGAATAGTAAAAACAAAGAGTAGATGAAAAAGGATCAACAAGAAACTGTTTTCACAGAGCTGAATAAATTGTGACTAAATATTTCACCATGATTTTTTAAAAAGAAAGTAATGAGGCAATTATCTTAGTGAAGCAAAAGCACTGAACAAAGATACGAAAGAAATTGCTACCTATTATCTAAAGAAATAGGGAATCAAATGTATTATATAATTCAGACTGTCTAAAGAAATAGGGGATTAAACATGTTATATAAAGTTATAGTTACTAAGGTAACTGCCAGAAAAATACAAACGTTCCAAATTACACACACAAGAAAAAGGAGAAAAATTTCCACAAAGATGACGTTTCTTATATAAAAAACCTGAAAACATGACAAAACAGTGACAGAATGAAGACCAAACGTATATATCATATAAATCCATGTAATGAACTAAACTCTATTAAAAGAAAAAGATTTCAGATTGTATCACAAAGCAAAACCAGCTCTGCTGCATATAAAAGCCACCTAAAACAAAGGGATTTAAAAGGCTGAAAATAAAAGGGTAGACAATGGTAGACAATGCCAAGTACGTGCACAGAAAAACAAAACAGGTCATAATCTGAATATCAGGTACGTTGAATTTGTGTGAAAGCACACAGTGAGACAAAGAATGACACTTTATAATGCTAAATGATAAACTCGCAGTGAAATTAAAAAGTTATGACTACCTATGGGTAAATAGCATACCATCAATATTTACAACACAAAAATAAAAGGAAACACAAGGATAAATAGGTGAAAATACATCAGTAGTAAAAGATTTTGATTCAGCTCTCTATGATCACAGGTCAAATGGATCAAGATTAAGCTTACAGAACACCAAAATAACATAGCTCAATAAGTACATTTAGCTTATATATTTCCAACTCTGTATCCTCAAAACAGAGAAAACATATTCATTTGAAATGTACTCAAAGTCAAAAAGTACAAAATTCATTCTCTGGTCATATTGCACTAAAACTAGAAATAAATAATAAAAACAAAAATTAAAAATTCTTACCACTGGAAAAAACATTTGAAGTCTTTCTAAAACAACTCTTAGGTCAAAAAGGTATGCAAATAAATACGATAGGATAGCTAGAACATGATAATTGAGACAGTATATATAAATTCTATGAAATGCAGCTAAAGTAATATCAAAAGGGAAATTTATTTCAGTAAATAGTAATAATAATCAAGAGTTTATAAAACAAATGAGTTAAACATTCAATTCTAGAAGCTATAAAAATAATAAAACAACCCTTAGGAAAGCATAAGGAAGGATGTAATAGCTAAAAGCAGAAATGAATATATTAATTTAAAAAGGAAAATGTTAGGATAAATCGAAGAGCTGACTTTTAGGAAAATAAATAAGTAATCTAATTAATGAAAGAGAGAGAAAGCAAAACTACCAAATAAGGCATATGGAGGGGGAGAACTACAGATATAAAGGAAATTAAAACACTTAGCTCTACATAAATACATTTGAAAATTTCAAGAGAATGAATAATGGCATAAGTTGTATAATTTTCTAAACTGACTATAAAAGAAAAACTAAACAGACCAATTATGAAAGACTAAATAGAAAATGTTAGTAAACTTTCTCTCTGTAAAACTACCAAGCCAGAAACTTTTACAAGGTAATTTTCTACATCGTTTTTTAAAAGAAGAAAAGAAAATAGTGGTTTCTAACAGCCCTGAAAATTTTTTAGAGCATAGAAGAAAAGGACTTCTTCCAAATTCTTCTGAATGAAGCAAGCATAACACTAATTCCAAAATCTAACCATAAACCAACCCCCTTATAAATATCATTTCCAAAAATCCTAAATAAAGTGACACACCAAGACTGGGTAAGATTTGTTTCCAGTAACGCAAGGGAGATTCAATAGTAGGAAATCCATTAACACATTCACTATATTAATAGAAGAAAAATGATATGATTATCTGCACAGATACCAAAAAGGCATAGGATAGAATTCAACAATCACTCTTTTCCTTTTTCTTTTTAATTTACATGTACTATATATACAGCAAAGAGCATAAATCACAAGTATACAACTCAATGATGGTTTACATTTATATGTATAATCATCACTGTGATCCTAATATAGGATATTTCCAGCTGTCCAAAAGACTCCCTCCTGTGCCTTCTCAGTCAAAAATCCCTCCACCAAGGTAAACATTGTCCTCACTTTTCTTTTTTTACCATGTATTAGTTTTTTTGTCTGTTTATGAACCTTCATATAAATTGAATCATACTGTAGCCACATTCATTCATTAGAATCTCTTATTTAAGTAAGAGGTTTTAATGAATACTCCCTCAACATGGTAAGATATATCTCTCTGAACTCCAAAGTTTAATGAGGAAACATCATAAGCATTTCCATTAATGGTAAGAATACAGAAAAAATGTCCATTATCTCCAGTATTAAACTGTTCTAGAAGTACTAGCCAATGCAGTTAGGCATAGGAAGAAATTAGAGTTATAAGCATTGGAAAGGAGGAGGAAAAATTATCACTATTTTCATTTGGGAAAACCCAAAAGTCCTACAAGGAGAAAAACAACACCAAATAAACTATTATAAGTAGTGAGAGATTTCACTACATTGGCTAGATGCAAGATTAGTATACAGAACTTAAGAACTTCATGTAAGCAAACAACAAATGACAATTTGAAGGCATAATAGAAGACAAGACTCCATTCGCAACAGCAAAAAATACACATACAAATAAAGATAAAATACTGAGCAATAAAAATTAGCGGTAAATGTGAAAGATTGATATGAAGAAAACTAAAAATACAAAAGAAGACTTAAGTGAACAGGCACACTATGGTCTTGACAAAACACAACATTATACAGATGTAAATTCTCAATCTATGAATATAATTAATGTAAAAAAGTACATTTAAGTATATTCAAGTGTAAAAGTATATTCAAATATATTATAGAGCTACAAAAATTAAAGCATTGTGATATGGCATATGAATACACTGACAGATCATTGGGAAAGAATAAAAAGACCAGAAATAAATCCAAATAACCTGGGAAAATAGTACATTATAAAGAAAGCATCATAAATCAGAAGGGATAAATGGATTTTTTTTTTAAAATGATTCTGGGAATATAGGATGAAAACCCCAAAAAGAAATTAAGTTTTATTCATACAACACCTACACAAGAAGAAATTCCAAATGTTGAGTAACAGTTGTAAATGCAAAACTGATACCATAGTGACAACAGAAGAAAAATGGGAGAACTTTTTTTTATCATCTCAGAGTATAAATGACCTAAGTCTGATGCAAATCTCAAAAGCCACCAAAGAAACACTGAAAAACTTGTCAACATAAACGTTTTTAAGGACCTGCATAGCAAAAGCCACTGTATGTAAGATAAAAAGACAAACTAAAAACTGAGAAAATATCTTCAAGTCATATCACAATTTCTTTAATATATAAAGAGTTCACAAATCAATAAGAAAATAATTAGCTAACAGCACAATAGAAAAAGGAACAAAATATTTGGAACAATTTACTGAAAGGAAAATGCAAAAGGGTTTTAAGCATAGGGAAAAATACTTAATTCCACACACAATAAGAGACTTACAAAATAAAATGATGCTGAAATACCATTTGTCACCTATTAAATTGGCAATTATCAAAATGTTAGATATTGCTAAATTACTCTCCATAGAGGTGATACCAATTTACACTCTCTAACAATGCATGATAATGTATATCCCAACACACTCTTCAGGCTCATACATTGTTAGTGGAGGTGTAAATTGGTATAACATCTACGTAAATTAGCAATATCTAACAAAATTAAAACTGCATGTATGCTCTTGATCCAGACATTCTACTTCAAGAAATTTATACTTAGCTAGACTCCAGCATGAGTGAAATAATGTCATTTGTTCTTCATAGCACCACTGTTTGTAATAGCGAAAAGTTAGACAGTAGTTCACTAGTTTAAGAAAGTACTTATGAGAAATCATAGCCAAAAGCGGGGGGAGTGCCATATAATGTTATAAAGTACATCACCACTTGTGTAATAAAAGGCGGGAGGATATATGTATTTTATTGGACGTGTATAAGCTATCTTAAAAGAATGCCCAAGAACAATTGTCACTGTGAGGGAGAAAACCTAGATATCTAGGGGATAGTGGTAAGAGATACTTTTTTCGATACATATAATTTTGTACTTTTTGAATTCTGAATCATTTGGAAGATTTACCTATTCCATAAATATACAAGAATTAGGGTTTTTAGGGATTGAAAATTTTTAATAGATTATACTCCATTTAAAGTTATAAAATATTGGCTACCTTCCTTGTGCTGCACAACGTAGCCTTGTAGCTTCTTTATTTTATTCACAGTAGTGTGTACCTCTTAATCCTCCTTCCCTATTTTGCCTCTCTTTCCACAAGTAACCACCAGTTTGTTCTCTATATCTGTGAGTCTGATTCTGTTTTGTTTTGTTCATTCACGTGTTTATTTTTTCGATTCCACATATAAGTGATATCATATGCTATTTGTTTTTCTCTGTTTGACTTATTTCACTAAGCATAATACCTTCCAGGTCCATCCATGTTTTTCAAATGGCAAACTTTCATTCTTTTCTTATGGCTGAGTAGCATTCCATTGTGTATATCACATCTTCTTTATTCATTTATCCATTGATGGACACTTAGGTTGCTTCCATATCTAGCTATGGTAAATAATGCTGCTATGAATATTGGGGTACACGTACCTTTTCAAATTAGTGTTTTCATTGTCTTCAGATTTTTATCCAGGAGTGGAATTGCTGGAATATATAGTAATTCTATTTCAGTTTTTTGAGGAACCTCCATACTGTTTTCCATAGTGGCTGCAACAATTTACATTCCCACCAGCAGTTTACTAGGGTTCTCTTTTCTCCACATCCTCACCAACATTTGTTATTTGTAGATCTTTTTATGACAGCCATTCTGACAGGTATGAGGTTGTATCTCATTGTGGTTTTGATTTGCATTTACCTGATGATTAGCAACATTGAACATCTTTTCATGTGCCTGTTGGACATCTGTATGCCTTCTTTGGGCAAATGTCCATAGAGGTCTTCTCCCCATTTTTAATTGGATTGTTTGGTTTTTGGCTATTGGTTGTATGGGCTGTTTGTATGTTTTAGGTATTAATCCTGTTCACATCATTTGAATCTACTTTCTCCCATTCAGTAGGTTGTCTTTCATTTTGTCAGAGGTTTCCTTTGCTGATCAAGCTTTTAAGTTTACTTAGGTCCCATTTGTTTATTTTTGCTTTTGTTTCCTTTGCATTAAGATACAGATTTTTAAAAATTGCTACAATGTATGTCAAAGAGTGTTCTGCCTATGTTCTTTTCCAGGAGATTTATGGTTTCCAGTCTTACATTTAGGTCTTTAATCCATTGTGAATTTATTTTTGTATATGGTGTGAGAGAATGTTCTAATTTCATTCTTTTACATGTAGCTGTCCAGTTTTCCCAGCACCATTTATTGAAGAGACTGTCTTTTCTCTATTGTGTATTCTTGTCCCTTTTGTCATAGATTAATGGACCATAAGTGTGTGGATTTATTTTGGAGTTCTCTGTTCTGTTCCATTGATCTATAGTTCTGTATTTGTGCCAGTACCATACTGTTTTGATGACTGTAGCTTTGTAGTATAGTCCAAAGCCCAGGAGCATGACACCTCCAGCTTTGTTCTTCTTTTTCTAGACTACTTTGGCTATTTGGAGTCTTTCATGTTTCCATACAAATTTTAGAATTATTTGTTCTAGTTCTGTGAAAAATGTCATTGGTATTTTCATAGGCTTTTCATATTTGGCCTTTATGTTGAGGTATGTCCCCTCTATGCTAACTTTTTTGAGAGCTTTTATCATAAATGGATGTCAAAAGTTTTATCTGCATCTATTGTGATGATCATATGATTTTTATTCTTTAATTCGTTAATGTATCACATTGATTGATTTGCAGATATTGAGTCATCCTTGCATCCCTGGGATAAATCCCACTTGGTCTTGGTGTATGATTCTTATAATGTATTGTTGAATTTGGTTTGCTAATATTTTGTTGAAGATTTTTGCATCTATGTTCATCAATGATATTGGCCTGTACTTTTCCTTTCTTATGATAACTTTGTCTGGTTTTGGTATCAGGATGAGGCTGCTGGCCTCATAGAATGAGTTCAAAGGCATTCCTTCCTCTGCAAGTTTTGGAATAGTTTGGGAAGGATAGAGTTTAACTCTTCTCTAAATGTTTGGTAGAATTCAACCATAAAGCCATCTGATGCTAGACTTTTGGTTTGGGGGAGGTTTTTCTGTTTTTTGGTTTTTGGGTTTTTTTTTTTTTTTTAACTACTGACTCAATTTCATTACTGGTAATTGGTCTGTCCCCATTGTTCACGTTTTCTATTTCTTTCTGGTTCAGTCTTGGGAGATTGTACATATCTAGGAATTTGTCCATTTCTTCTAGGTTGTCCATTTTATTGGTGCATAGTTGTTTGTAGGAGTCTCTTATTATCTTTTGTATTTCTGTGGTGTGTGTTGCAACTTCTCCTTTTTCATTTCTGATTTTATTGATTTGGGTCCTCTCTCTTTTTATCTTGATGAGTCTAAAGGTTGCTAAAGGTTTGTCAATTTTGTTTACCTTTTTCAAAGAACCAGCTCTTAGTTTCATTGCTCTTTTCTGTTGTATTTTGCTCTCTATTTCATTTATTTCTGCTCTGATCTTTATGACTTCTTTCCTTCTACTAACTTTGGGTTTTCTTTGTTCTTCTTTTTCTAATTCCTTTAGATGTAAAGTTAGGTTGTTTATTTGATATTTTTCTTGTTTCCTGAAGTA
This sequence comes from Neophocaena asiaeorientalis asiaeorientalis, assembly GCF_003031525.2. NCBI lineage: Eukaryota > Metazoa > Chordata > Mammalia > Artiodactyla > Phocoenidae > Neophocaena > Neophocaena asiaeorientalis. The sequence goes on from NW_020174053.1 coordinate 3,532,757, forward strand.
GACTTTCATCACTATAGACTTCCCTCTTAGAACTGCTTTTCCTGTGTCATATAGATTTTGGATCATTATGCTTTCATTTTCACTTGTCTCCAGGTATTTTTTTGGTTGTAGGTTTTTCCCTTTCGTCACTTTAAATATATCATACCACTCCATTTGTCCTGCAGAGTTTCTGCTGAAAATTCAACTGATAGCCTTGTGAGAGTTCCGTTGTATGTAACTTGTTGTTTTTCCCTTGCTACTTTTAATATTCTCTCTTTATCTCTACTTTCTACTATTTTGATTACAATGTGTCTTGGTGTGGTCCTCTTTGGGTTGATCCTGTTTGGAACTCTCTGTGCTTCTTGTAGCTAGATGTCTGTTTCTTTTCCCAGTTTAGGGAAGTTTTCAGCTCTTATGTCTTCAAATATGTTTTCTGCCCCTTTTCTCTCTCTTCTCCTCCTGAGACCCCTATAATTTGAATGTTAATATACTTGATGTTGTCTCAGAGGTCTCTTAAACTGTCCTTACTTTTCTCATTCTTTTTTTTTCCTTTTTTCTATTCAGCTTCAGTGATTTCCACTACTCTGTCTTCAGCTAGCTGATCCATTCCTCTGTGTCAATTAATCTACTGTTGATTCCTCCTAGTGTATTTTTCATTTCAGTTATTGTATTCTTCGTCTGTGTTTGGTTTTTCTTTATATTTTCTAACTCCTTGTTAAAAACTTGTAATTTCTTGCTCTGTTCATCAATTCTTTCCCGAGTTCTTTGATAATCTTTATGATCATTACCTTGAACTCTCTATTGGATAGATTGCCGATCTCTACTTCACTTAGTTTTTCTTCTGGGGTTTTCATCTTATTCCTTCCACATGTTCCTCTATCACCTAATTTTGCTTAATTTTCAGATTTTATTTCTGTGTATTTGGTAGGTTGGTTACATTTCCTGATCTTGGAGAAGTTGTCTTTTGTAGGAGATGTCCTATACATCCCAGCAGCACACTTCCCTCTGGTCACCAGAGCTGTATGCTTTAGAGGTGTCGCCTATGTGACCTATGTGGCTCCTTCTGTTTTGGTGAACTGACTGCTGAGGGCAGTCTTGTAGGTATGGTTGGCCCCTGGTCTGGTTGGTTTTGGGGCCCTGCTTTATGCAGAGGCTGCCAGCTACAGTTGGAGGGGTCAGGTCACAAGGCAGCTGGCTGTGGAATACTGGGTGGTCCCAGGACCAGTGCTGGCTCACTGGTGGGCAGAGCCAGGTTCTGGGGTGGGTGTTTGCAGTCCAGGGTTCCCAGATCCAGTTTCAGCCTGCTGGTGGATTGGGCCAGTTCCTGACACAGCTGGCTTCAGTTTCTGGGGTGTCCCAAAGCTAGTGCTGGTCTGAAGGTGGGTGGGGCTGGATCCTGGGGTGGCTGGCTGAGGAGTCCAACAACTCTTAGAGATGGTGTCAGCCTGCTGGTGGTGGGTTTAGGACCCAGGGGTCCTGGGGCTTGTGCCAGCCTGCTAGTATGTTGGCTGGGTCCTGACAAGTCAGGGTGCGGTGCTACAATGGTTCTGGAGTAGGTGCCAACCTGCTGGTGGGTGAAGCCAGGTCCTGGGGCTAGTGCTGGCCATTGGTGGGTAGAGCCAGGTCCTGAGTCTCTGGATGCAGGGCTCGGTGTCCCAGAGTCTGTATCAGAACACTAGTTGGTGGGGTCAAATCTCAGGGAAACCTAGGGCTGGTGCTGCCTCACTGGTGGTCAGAGCTGGCAGCAGGATCTCTGTCTACAGTGTCCAGGGTGTCCTGAAGCTGGAAAAAAACTGTTTTAATAATTATTATAGCTTCCATTTGTCATGTGCTTTCTATATCTCAGCACTCTTCTAAGATTTTACAAGCATCATCCCATGCAATCCTTGCAATGCCCCTGTGAAGTATCCTTCTTTCCACAGCTGAGGAAACTAAGGCACAGAGCATTTAAGTAACTTATCTAAAAATCACAGAGCTAGAAACACCCAGCACTCAAGCCAGGATTGAACCCAGGTAGTTCTACCCAGGATACTCGGGAGCCCCAGCTGTTCCTCACTCAGATAGAAACACTGCTTATCTATTTGTGGACTGCCTGCACAGCGTATTTAATATAGATCAACCCTGTCCCCCCCTGAGAGGTTCCTGCTTTCAGAGACACATCCTATCAGGACACCCAGCCTACAAAGCAATTCCCTTGGTCAGTGCTAGACTTTCTGCACCCCTGGAGACAGGTGCATGAAGGGGGGTGGGGGAGACTTTCAGAAGATGGCATTAGCCTTATCTTTTCCTCTTTAGCCCTCATATTCCCACTGCACCAAATCTCACATTTATAACTTCCTAAGTGGCTCTCCTCTGTCTCCCTTCTTCCTCCTTCCATGTGCCTTTGACTCAGTTCAGACTGCCATCAAATCATAACTAAATTTTGTCACCAGCCTCCTAATTCATTGGGTGGTGGCCAGAATAATGTTTTCCCATTTGTATTATATTCTACACAAGTAAACATGGTTATTATAGGAAACCATTTAAATTTCATTAAGCAGAAAAGAAGATGCCTTTCTAATACTCCCCCCTGGTTTCAAAGGATCAAGGCATGATAAAGTACAAGAACCTATGTGCTCTAGGCTTTCTGGACTCATCTGCCACACAGTTTCTTCCTTCTAGGTCTGTGGAACGAAGAACTGCATCCAACTTTCTGGTGGTTTCAAAGCATTTCTCATCCCAGGGCCTTCACACACACTACCTCCTGTGTTCAGAATGCCCAGCTGCAAATCCACCTGGCCAGCTCCCACTGTTGCCCTGAAACTCAGCTCAAGAATTCCTTCCCTAGGGAAGCCGTCTCTGTCCCTCAGTCTGATATAAATCCCTCTCTTCTTTGACTCTACAGGATCCAAGGCAAAGCTCAGTCCCAGTACAGATCATACATAAGAGAGTATTGCCTACTTGTCTGTAATCAATGATCTGTGAGCTCCTTGAAAGCCAGGACAGTGCCTTGGTTGTCTTGGTGTGCCCAGTATGTGGCACAGTGCCTGGTACTACTTTGAGTGACTTACTCATTATTGAACGAAATATGTTATTGAATGAAATATGTTAAACCCACGTTCACCTCCAAGGACTGCTTTTCCACCTTCTAGACTTGTCTGAACATTTACTGAACATTTACTGGCAGCTGCAGTTCCAAAGGCCACGTGGTAGATTGTTACATTGGTGGGTCCCCACTACACCACATTTCCTGGTAGTTACACCCTTGCCTCGTTCCCAGCGCTCTTCCAAGTCACAGCACTCTTCTTCCCACAGTGACTCTGGACTTGGCCATGTGACTTGCTTTGGCCAGTGGGACATCAGCAAGCATGATGCAAACAGAAGCTGGATTAGTCTTTGCACATTGGGGCTTGTCTTCTAGGAAGGCTCCCTCTTGGAAGCCGCCCGCCATTCTGTAGAGAAGCTCAGAGTAAAGTACTGAATGATGAGAGGCTACGTGGATTAAGGATGAAAGTCATCTTGGGCGTTCCAGCCCCTATCCAGCTCCTAGCGGAAAGCAGCCCCGTGAGTGATCTCTGCTACATCTTGCAGGGTAGAGAAGAACCTCCCAGCTGAATTCAGTCTACCCACAAAACTGCAAAAAATAATGTCACTGTTCCTTTAAGCCACTATTGGTTATGACAGGTTTGGGGTGATTTGTTCTGCAGCAACAGACAACTGAAAGAGGCCCATATGGAAACTCCTATGTTCCTCCTACATGTACAGCAAAAGAGTCTCCCTGGCAACCCTGGCTGGTCACTGCAGCTGCCCTATGCGCACAGGTCGTTTGCTGGGACCAGAGCCGCCAGAAAAAGCAAACCCAAGTGAGAAAATGAGAGCCCCCAAATCAAAGCACAACCATAAAACAGAAACACCTGGGGAAGAGCCACGACTGTGTCTGAGCGTGAGCGGCCTTTGTCAGGGAGAAAAAGAGAAGGTCAGGCTGAACTTTGACGCTGCCTTTGTCTGGAGCTTCCTGCCGAGCACACCTGGCAGAGCAAACGCACGAAACTACAGCCTTCCAGGACTTTTGATGTTAGAAAAAAAGTCCTGTTCAGCGTCACCCCTCCACACAAAGACCCAAGGGGAACTCTGTGCTCTGGCCCCTTCCCCAGCAGGGTGGATGCATGCTCCGGCTCTCTTCCTCCACAATCCCTTGTGCCAGGCACTGTGCACAAACGCATGATTCTGCCTTATGGATAAAAGGAGGTAAACTGTCAACCAGAGAGAAGACAGCAGCCCTGGGAGTCCTAAAGGAAGGGATGTCTTTCAGTTGAAAGACTGCGTACAGCAAGTATCCTCTCCTTCAAAACTAAGCTGGTTAAGTAACGAGCTAGTGATTTTTGGCACTTATTCCGATTACAATGAAATCCTTTTCGGTGAATCGCTCTTCCCCAGTCGAAAGACAGCTCCTCAAGAGTAGAGACTATGTCTGCGTTTTTCCACATTGTAACTACCTTGCCCAGCACGGAGCATGGCACAGAGTGGATACTCAGTGAGTAGCTATGGAGTGAATGAATGAATAAGTGAATGAATACCCAGCCCAGCCCCATGCACATAGGGCTCCTTAACGATGATGCTGACGATGCTTTCTCCCATCTCTGTGCCTCTCTACAGGCCATGACTCTGCCTGTAACAGAGGATTCCCTTTCTTTCCAAGTCTAACTGACACTCAGCCTTCTTACTAGTTCTGGAATGGTGAGCTAGTTTCAAACCTCTTCGATCCTCAGTTTGCTTCTCCATGTATGGGGGGCATCCTGCCTTGGAGAGAAGAGGTAAAGATAAGATCAGATCATGCCTCTAACATGCCTTGCACACAGTCAGGGCTTAATAATGCTAGCTGGCTCACTCTGACTTCTGCCAAGATGCCCATGACCATTTCTCTGTACCATGTCCTCTGCCGCTGGTGCCGAGTAACCAGAAGTAATCCTTGGAGTTTTCCTAACCACAGAGTAGTTGGGCAGTGATGGGAGCCCATAGTTGAGCTAGATGCATGATTCTTGGACTTTAATGTGCGTACATATCACCTGGGGACCTTGTTAATATGCAGACTCTAATTCAGTAGTCCTGAGGAGGGGAGAGGGCTAAGATTTTACATTTCTGAACAAGTATTCAGATGACGGGATGCTGCTGACCCAGGAAGACTCTTTGAGGAGCAAGAGGTTACAGCACCAGCTATGGTGTGAGTATGGAGAGAGCCATGGAGTAGGCATGGGGGTAGTTACTAGAAGTAAGGATGGGCAGCAGGGGTGGCTGCTGTGATGGTTCAGGCCGCTGTGATGAACTGGTCCTTCTGGTTGGTGCGTAGTGGGAACTGACACCAATAGCTCTAGGGCCCCTTCCTAAAGGCCAAACAGCTGAACTGCAGGTGTTTTCCAGGTGGTGGAGGTAGGAGGGCAGGGAAGTTTTCTCCTGTGGGTCTACTCTAAGGATTAGTGCACATTTTTCCAGCTACAAGCCTCTGAGCCTCTGCTTCTCACCCCCAGGAAGAGAGGGCAGTGGAGGAGAACCCTGAACACAGAAGAAGATCAAATGACAAGCATTATTCTGATGAACCAGAAATGCTCCCCAGAAACTCCCTCAATTTGGAGTTGGATTGTAGAAAAGGAAGGGGGAAACCAATGCCAAGTTTTTCAAGGAGCTCAGTCAAGCCTGCCCGTCAGCAGGTATGTGGTACATTCTTTGTAACCTGGCAGCCTTGGAGGAGAGAAATCAGATCCCTACCCAGGTCAGAAAGGCCCTCCTTCTCTGGGCTTGGGGGACTGGGAGTGAGATCAAGTACTTTGCATGCATTGTCTTGGTGGTTCCCAACCTTCCTGGAGACCTCTGAGGACTCTCATCTCACAGCAAGCATGTCCACGGATCTCCACGTAGGAGCACAGGCACTTCGTGTCTGCTGATTGAAGAAAACATCGTTACAAAGCCTACTAGGAATTTCAGGATGCTTGTCCCTGAATTTGCATTTTATTTATTATAGGAACACCACTGTACACATGAAAAATGATTGAACACATATGAGAGGGCAACGTAAATTCAGTGTGCAGACAGTGGGCTTGAGGTGCCAGTGGAGACGCAGATCCTTTGCGGTAATTCTTGCCCTCCCCCCACCTTGCTCTGTGTAATTTCATTTAATCCTGCTTTGTCTCTTTCAGCCTTCATAACAGTCCTGCAAGGTAGATATAGCTACCCCCATTTTACAGATGAGGAAGCTGAGGCTCTAAGGGGTTAAATAAGTTGTCCAAGGTCACATGTCAAATAAGAAGCAGAATCGGGTTTTTAACCTGGGTCTTTGGGGCAGGAAAGCCCCACCTCTTTGTACTACTCCAGTGGACTTCTTCAGCAGCTACTTAACATTGAATCACTCTGGCGCCCTCTGCAGGTCACTCCTCCATCCTGCCCCCTAAGAAAGGTCAGTTCATCGCAAATTAATGCCCACTGGTTTCCTTTTCTTTTTTGTAAAGTCTGGCACCCAGAGGAGACCCTTAAGTAAAGGCTAGTTGAGTAAGATAGAAATCTGTCCAAAAATGGAACGTGGAGGGCCCCTCTGCCCACTCGCGCAGCATAAAGAGAAGGGAGGAGGTGACAGCCCCTCCACGCTCACCCCAGCCCCACGCCGGTCCCACAGCTGTCTGTCTGTGTCAAGTGTTCTGAGCAGAGGTTGGGGGCTTCAGCTCCCCACACAAAGAGAGTTCAGAGCTGTCAGCACCTTTCTCACAATACACTAGGTGCTGAGGCGCAGGTGATAATTGTAGCCCTGTCACCCTTGTCACCTCTGAGCTGGCTGGGTTTTTTTTTTTTTGGAGTTTCAGTTGAGGAAGTACACACGTGCAGGCTTTTGCTCTTTCTCACGGGGCACAGATAGGAGATCCCTAGTTTGACCTCCTGTCTAGGGAAGGAGGCTGAGTGAGGACAGCTGCCTGGCCACCGTGTGAGCACCGCCTGGCGCGAAGGCGTCCCGTCCCGCAGCCAGCTTGGCTGTCAGAGCTCCACCTATTGATCTTAGTTCTGCCCTTTGGAGAAAACACGTAAGAAGTCTCAGCTTCCTTCCCTGCTCAGGCCCTTTCATGTTCTGCCCCCCTGCACTTCTGAGACCGACTCTCCTCTCCAACTTAAATGCTCCCCAGCTCTTCTGACCCTGGGTTTAGAAGGATTCCAGTTTCATACAGATGGCCAACAGGCACATGAAAATATGCTCACTAAGCATCACTAAGCAACAGGGAAATGCACATCAAAACCACAATGAGATATTACCTCACACCTGTCAGAATGGCTGTCATCAAAAAGAACACAAATAACAAATGTTGGCAAGGGTGTGGAGAAAAGGGAACCCTAGTACAGACGGTGGGAATGTAAATTGGTGCAGCCACTGTGGAAAATGGTGCAAGGTTTCTCAAAAAACTAAAAACAGAACTACCCTTTGATCCAGCAATTCCACTTCTGGGTATATATCTGAAGAAAACAAAAACACTAGTTCAAAAAGATACATGCACCCCAATGTTCATAGCAGCATTATTTACAATAGCCAAGATATGAAAGCGACCTAAGTGTCCATCAAGGGATGAATGGGTAAAGAAGATGTATATATACACACACACATACACATACAATGGAATACTACTCGGCCATAAAAAAGAATGAAATTTTTCCATTTGCAACAACATGGAGAGACTTGGAGGGCATTACGTATAGTGAAATAAGTCAGACAGAGAAAGACAAATAGCGTATGTTATCACTTATACGTGGCATCTAAAAACAAACTAGTGACTATAGCGAAACAGAAACAGACTCATAGATATAGAGAACGAACTAGTGGTTACCAGTGGGGAGAGGGAACCAGGGAAGGGCAAGATAGAGGTCAGGGATTAAAAGGTACAAACTTCTATGTATAAAATAAACTAGCTACAAGGATATATTGTACAGCACAGGGAATATAGCCAACACTTTATAATAACTATAAATTGAGTATAATCTATATAAAAAGAAGGATTCCAGATTCCAGTCTCCTCACTCTTAAGGTCTCCCTGTCCTCAGGACACACTGTAGTGTGTCTGTGAATGTCTATGCTAAACAGTAGCAACGAGAGTAAAATATTCCAGAAGCTTATACTCAGATATTCACACACACTGATACAAACCAAAAGAATGTCCCATAAGAACAGATGCTGTTACACACAAGAATATCTTAAGTGAATTGAGCATTTTATTATGTGCCAGCATTGTGCAAAGCATTTACATACGTTAATCTCCTTTAGTCTTCACACACCCTTAAGAGATTGATATAGACTCTATCACCATCATTTTACAGATAGGACAGCTAAAGCTTAAATATGGTAGAAATCCATTGAGTCTCAGAGGTAATGAAGTGCTAAGAAAGCACTGAAATCCATATCTGTTTGTCTCCAAAAATTAATGCTCTTCACCACTCCTCTATACTGTCTACTTCATAGAGTCACTTAATGTTGTTTTCCCTAAAACAGCACAAACACTCCGATATAGCTCTTCTTAGAGCCACACGTGTTCATATTACATAAACACACACAGATAAAGACTCAAGTAAGTTCCTGCAAGCTGACATATAGACAAATCAAATTTCTATTTAAAAACCCATAGAAATATCATTTCTCAGTGTAATTTACCTAATCAATTTTATTTACAACTACTTTTCATTGCAGGAACTATCACCGCAGGTAAAAGCAGGGAACATTCAATACTTTCATGTTCTGCCTTGGCAATTTAATCTCTCAGAAAGCAAATGCTGGGGTCAGGGCGAGACATCTACTTTGCACTTAATTCTGCTCCAATAAGGGCGAAGTGCTTGGAGAAGCAACAGGGAGAGAAATCCTGAGAAACAGTAGCCAGGTCATCTCAAAGTTCATGATATTCACAGAGAAAAAAGCTGGGCATGGTCTGACATGTACCTTAGTCTTTTCTCCCGTTGCAGAGCACAGGCTCCGGACACGCAGGCTCAGCGGCCATGGCTCACGGGCCCAGCCACTCCGCGGCATGTGGGATCTTCCCGGACCGGGGCACGAACCCGTGTTCCCTGCATCGGCAGGCAGACTCTCAACCACTGCACCATCAGGGAAGCCCCATGTACCTTAGTCTTTATGAAGGCAGATTGCAAAACTTTTGGAGGAAAGATAGGCTGGTCCCATGACCTTCCACTCTCAAGAAAGACAGCTCTGGAGGGATGACTTTCACAAATGAAATTCTGACAATACGATTGCAAATTACTCTGAAATGGAAGAAACGTGGTTCCACAGGATGAATACAAAGGAGTATGAATACAAAGGACTTTTAAGTATCATGCCAGCAAGGCTTAAGGCAGAATGACCTGAGGACTACACCACAAAGGGACTTCCTGGGTATAGTCAGAGCAACGAGAACAGAGAAGGGCTAGGTCCACCTCTCAAGTACTGGCTGTATGACCTTGGGCAACTTTCCTAACCTCTCTGAACCTCAGTTTCCTTACCCTTAACCTGGGAATAATAGTTCTTGCACTGCGGGTTTGTTGTGAGGATTACATGGAATGATGCATTGAAAAACAACAACAACAGCCCCCCAAAAAAACCCCAAAACACACAAACAGAGGAAAGCTCTCAAAAATATTGGTTATCAGTTTCCTCCTGTCCTTCTAGGACTAATGGTTGAAAATTAACAAAAAACTGCACTCTTCAGCTTCCATCTTTCTGTCAAGGACAATGGTCCTCAGATTAGAGCATCTAGAATGAACGCTGATAAGGAGAATTGACTAATCCAGTAGCACACGTGTTGTTAAAACAAGGTCAAGCCTCTTGCCCTGGAAGAGTTAATTCCATGGAATGGGAAAGGGAACAAAAGACATACCTGGGACATAGCAAGCACTCAGTTAGAATTTGCTGGATGCTGTTGAAAAGGAGCGAGAAACTAACAAGGGCCTTGATTTTCTCAAAGGGATAGAAGGCATGCCTGAGGGCTCTTCCAGGTACAACTTCAGAACTGCTTATTAAACAGGTGGCTTTGGGAGCCTCAGGAAGAGATGCCACGATCCCCAACGTGGGTCCATCAAGAACATGTCGTGCCTGACACACTTCATTTCCTTTTCTGATAGAGTTGATAGAGGACTAGGCAAAAGTGCAGTATCTTGGGGTCACGATCCCAGGTGGAGAAATGTAACTTGGATGATAATGCAGTCAGGGGCTTAGTGACTGACAGGTTGACCATACCAAAGAGAGCATATTAGCTGGGTCAGTACTAATCTGGGGAGGGGGCTGGAGTCCTCAGGCAGGGAACCCATCTTGGCCTGTCCTGGTCAACATTTTTTCTTATCGATTGGAGGAGAGCATAGATGGATTGCTGATCAGTTTATAAATGAAACAAGGGGTGGGGGGAGGGGGTGGGCAGTTCCTGTGTTGGAGAGCAGAGTCAGGATCCAGCTATACCTGTGCCAGCCCAATCTGGACTCAAAAGGACAATATTGTTTCCACAAATCCTTTCTATTTCTTCAGACTCCAGAGTCATCTGGGCCAGAAACTTCTCCCTCTCACTCGTTCCCTACATCCATCCACTGACCAAATTCACTGGCTTTACCTCCTAAATATTCCTCAGACTTTTCCTCTACTTTCAATTCCACTGTCCCTGGCCAAACGTAGGTCCATGGTAGGTCACATTGGTCAAGGGTTTGGAATCGGGTCAGAGTGAGCTGTATTCAAATCTCAGTTTATGCTGGTAGCTGTGTGATCTCGGGCAAGTTATTTAACCTTTCAAAATTTCAGTCTCCATTTAGGTAACGTTGGAGGTAATAATAATATCACCCCAGTGTTGCTGCAAGATTTCTGAGATAATGCCCGGCGTGACATGAGCACTCAGTAAACATTAGTTAATATACGGGATGGTTGTGATAACCTCCCAACTAGTCCGTCTACCACCAGCCCCATCTCCCTCTGCATCACCTGCCGCTCATTAGAGTGGCAATCAAATCTCCAGCCAATCAATGATTCTGCCCAGTGTAAACACCACCACACACACTTGCACGCACACGTGCTCACACATGCACACACACACGGCATTGCCCCAGGATGAGGTCCCAGTTCCTTGGCCTGATACATAAGGGTCTTCCTGACTTTTCTAAACTGCAACTTATAAGTGCCTGCTGTTTGCATTGCACAGGCAGCTGGCTCCCACCTTTAAGCTTTTGAGGGAGCTTTTCCCTCTGCCTGGAATCCCCTTGCCCTCTTGTCCCTGCAGTAACCTGCAGCTTGTCCATGAAAATCCAGGCAGTTGTCACGTCCTCTGTGAAGCCCGCCAGGTCCTCTGAAGGTGCCCTACCCCTTCCTCACGTGGGCTCCACCCCATCAGAGACATCTCGGGGCTTCCATGCCCGCACCTGCAAAGTGATGTTTAAAATACCAACTCGAGAGGGTGTCGTTATGAGACTTAAGTGAAATAAAACACATAGCAGGTCTAGGAGGCTGGAATGCAAGCAGAATGCTGAGAGGCTCAGACCCTTTCATACGAAGGATGACGATATCCAAGAGGAGAGAGCGAGGATTTACGATGGGAGTTCTAAGGGACAGAAGCCCTGTTCTGTTCATCTCTGCATTACTAAGAACAGGAGACAGTAAATGCTTGCTAAATTGAGGTGAAGTGTGAAGACAAACAAACAAATTCAGAGGGACATTCCTTAGCTGTCTCTGCACCAGGGCTGCTGGGCCTGCTGCCTCGATCATAACCAAAGCAAAGAACCCCCTTCACTTTCTCAGGAGCTTGGAAAACTCCTATGGATCTTACTGTCAACAGGAATTTAGTTTCAGAGAATTTTTGAAGTTGGCTTCATAAATCAAGTGAACCCCTTATCTGCTCATTGCTAAAAATCACCTACAGGTCAGGGTGGGCACTACGTGAAGCCCTCACTCGCTAAGCAAGGATGGACATCCCCTTCCTCACTCCTTGAAAGCAGCTCTCTTGTAGTTTTCAGACCACACAGACTGTAAAACCCGGCAAAGCAGAGCTGAAGGGGAAGCACTTGATCACCCAGGGGAATAGTTGGTTAAGGCCACCCAGAGTCGGGCTCAAATGCGGGTCCTGACTCCCAGTCTAATGTCCTTGCCTTTCACCACACTGCCTGCCTGGGGGAGGGGGGAGGATCTCGGGGTGCCCTCCCCCTGAGGATGGGTGGAAATGCACCCATTTTTCTGAGAGTCCTGAAACCCCTACCAGCCAATCAGGAGCTCAGCCGGTAATGAGACTAAAGACCTCGTGATTTTCACAAGGATAATCATCTCTACCAGGTCCTGTACATTTATTATCTCTTTGGACCTCACAAAACTTTATGAGGCAGGTGTTACCACCTCTCCTTTAGAGATAAGGAAAATGAAACTCAGAAAGTTCTGTAACAAACACCCCAAGGTTCTACATAGGGAGTGGACATCTTTCAGGCCATAAGGCCACAGGTACAGCTGAGCCAGGCACTGGCTTAGACTAAAGTAGGGAAAAAAGTCAGACTGCATCCAAATGAGAGAAGGAAAATCATCCATAAACCAGCTAGTGGACTAGAAGGGAGACTAGAAGGACCAGAGTGAGAGACCCCTCCAGAATATGCAGTGGGCATGTCTGCCGTTCCGTGCAGGACAGCCGGGAGCCCAAGACTGATTTCTGTAAAGTTACTATGCCTCGGCAAAAGCCGGGTCAACCCAAGAGGCCAGGACAGCTGCAGAGAGATACACGTGGCAGCCCAGGACCAGGAAGCACATCGTGAATCCTCATCCAGAGAGGAGGCTGGGCAGCAGGCCTGAAAGTCCCTCTGAATCTGGCCATGAGGAGGTGCGGCTGCCTCAGGTCCCATTCAAGCGGGATCAACCAGGATCAGTGTCAGCCAAGACGCCCATGAGGCTTTAGGTCACCTTAGGATACACATTTGATTTAGTCAGCTTTTGAAATGAGTTTTCCACCTTTGCTTCATAATTTTTCTTTCCAAACACATCAACCTGTGTGGGCCAAGGTTGGGTTAAAATGCTTGTCCCTCTGGCTGAGCAGAGCTCCCCTAGAGACCAGGTGAGGTAATGAAAGCCCACCTAGCCAACGTGTATTTCCCGAGCACCTACTGTTTGCCAAGTCCCGTTCCATGTTCCAGGTAGAAACCCTGAGGTAGCAGAAACCCCTGCTCTCACAGACCTAAGTTTCACAGGGAGGGAAGCACACAGTACAGTACTGAACAAATGCTATAAAGTGAATTCCGAATAATAAGGGCATACAAGGGTGCCTGTGGGCACCTCTCTAAGGTAGTAATGAGGTATCTTTGAGCTGCAGGAGGTGAATGAACCCATCTTGTGAAGCCCTAGGGAGATGGAACAGCAAACACAGAAGCCCTGAGATAGGCGGAAGGTTGGCTTGCTGGAGGGACAGCCAGAGGTGAGTGTGATTGGCACCTGGTAAGGTGGGGCTGGGATGTGAGATGAGAGCAAAGCAACTGGCAGGCTCAGTCGGCAAGGTGAGCGCCAGGGGGACCTCACTTCTTTGCTGCGCCCTAAGCCCAACTGAGTTCTTTGCAGAGAATACCTGCTTAATAAGCCTCTGTTGAATGAACAAATAAGTGAGACAGCGCCTGGATTCATGAGTGAGGGGTGGACCCTGGGGAGTGAAAGCATTGGCTGGTGGCTTTCCTGGAACAGACCTCCTCCAGCCCTCCAGCCCTCCAGGTCCATAAGTGCCCCCCAACCCCAGTGTAGTTCTCCTGGCAGGAACCCATCACTAGAGCAGAAAGGGACAGACCAAAATGAGGATCTGTGAGTTGGGGGACCCTAAAGCTGACTTCAGCCCCTCTTCTTTACAGAAAAAGCATGTCTCTGGGATGCTGAGATCAACCCCAATATGGAAAAAAGGGAAGTTTTCATTTGAACCACCAGCCAGACCCTCTTCCCACTAAGGATGGCTTAGAGACTCAGGGACTCGAAGGTCCTGTCACTGCCTGGAGCTTCCCCTGGGTTTACTCCCAAAGACCCAGACTGGGCACAGGGGTTTCTGGACTCCCCATGCTGGTAAGCTGGCTCCGTGGTGAGGAGGATTTCGTTTTCTAAGGAGAGGTGTTTTAGGCTTTGTTTCCACTTGTCTGTTGGCAGGACTGACTGAAGAGTTCAACTGAGATTGACAAACATATGTGGGTCCTGCCTGCTAGGTGCCAGGCACTGGACAAATGAAGAGCAGCCTGGAGCAGAAGACAGCCTCATAAACAGAACACAAAAGCCCCATCAACACTGTCAGGTTGATCAATAAATGTCCGGGGCTGTGCTCCCGCAGAGCCACAGAGGAGGATATCAATGAGCATTTCATTCCCTCTCTCCCACCCTTGCTTCTTGCTCTTTTGTCTGTTTTCTTACATGAACCAGAGCACAGGCATTGAAGTTTGGAATTCTGGAAGCTTGCCATTGCCAACAGGAGGACGCATTACTGAAGTGTTATGTTGTTAACAGTACACTCCTAATCTCTGGTGATTATAAGACTGCAGGCCATTAGGAGGTCAGTTCAAGCCAAATCACTTTTCAGAGACTAATGTAGAATTCATTATGATGTTTTTGAAAGAACAGAAATGCCCCATTTCCCCCAAATACTTAACTCAGGGGCAAGGGGAGGATGAAAGTGACTCAGCCTGTTTTCAAGACATTGTAGGTCCCTAAGGAGGCCTCCTGCGGCCTCAAGCAGACTCCTACAAACTCAAGACCTACACAGTTTTAGAGACCCTCATTCACCTCACAAGGCCCATGGTCATCCAGTCTTGTCTCTATGGTCCCTTACAGCTTGTAGTCTCAGAATTGCACCAACCAAGCCAAACCTCACAGACCCTGCACCCATCGTATGGAAGCCTCAGATAAAGCACCCAGCCTCTTCCTCCTGGGACAAACATGGCAGTTTGTCCATGAGTTCCCCCTGGAAACCCTGGCGCACCCAGAGTTCCCCCTGGAAACTCTCTCCTCTCTCCCCTTTCTGGGCACCATAGATAGTGAACTTATCTACAGCAACTTCTCCCCATAGTTGAACTGAAGATTTCCTGATTTAAAAGTAACACATGAGGACAGGGGGAGGGGGAAGGGTAAGCTGGGACAAAGTGAGAGAGTGGTAGTATATATATGGACATATACGCACTACCAAATGTAAAATAGATAGCTAGTGGGAAGCAGTTGCATAGCACAGGGAGATCAGCTCGGTGCTTTGTGACCACCTAGAAGGGTGGGATAGGGAGGGTGGGAGGGAGGGAGACGTAAGAGGGAAGAGATATGGGGATATATGTATATATACATAACTGAGTCACTTTGTTATAAAGCAGAAACTAACACACCATTGTAAAGCAATTATACTCCAATAAAAATGTTAAAAAAAGGAACACATGTACAATTAACTCAATAATTCAACAATTATTTATTCTGTATCTACCAAGGGCATTCTTCTAGGCATTTAGAATACTGATTTGTACAAATTGGACAAATCTAATTTTGTATCATGATTCTGTTAGTCCATTTAGGCTGATGTAACAAAAATACAATAGACAGAGTGCCTGAAACAGCAAACATTTATTTCTCACAGTTCTGGAGGCTGGAATGTCCAAGATCAAGGCCTTGGCAGATTTGGTGTCTGGTGAGAGCTCACCTCCTGTCATCTCACTGTGTCCTTACATGGAAGAAGAGGTAAGGGAGCTCTCTGGAGTCTCCTTTTTTGTGTGTGTGCAGTATGTGGGCCTCTCACTGTTGTGGCCTCTCCCGTTGCGGAGCACAGGCTCTGGACACACAGGCTCAGCAGCCATGGCTCACGGGCCCAGCCGCTCCACAGCATGTGGGATCTTCCCAGACTGGGGCATGAACCTGTGTACCCTGCATTGGCAGGCAGACTCTCAACCCGTGCGCCACCAGGGAAGCCCTGGGGGCTCTTTTATAAGGGCACTAATCCCATTCATGAGGGCTCCACCCTCATGACCTAATCACCTCCCAAAGGCCCCACCTCCTAAAACCATCACACTGGGGGTTAGGATTTTAACATATGAATTAGGGCATTGAAACATGCAGTCCATAACTGATTTTTTAATGTAATATTATGTCATAATCATCTTCCTCAGAATTGCCAAATTTAGCAAACAGAAATTCAGGACAACCAGTTAAAACTGAATTTTGGAGACAGATGAATAAATTTTTAGCATAAGTATTTCCCAAGTACTTCATGGGACACACTTATACTAAAAAAAATTATTCATTGTGTCTCTGAAATTAAAACGTAAACTGATGTCATATTTTATCTGGCAACCCTCTGGTTAAAAACTCATGCAAGGCCTTTTCTGGCTTCATTTTTGCCACTGACCTCCTTCCCTCGTTCTGCTGCAAATATATCAACCTTGCACAGGTCACCTGCACCTGCCACAGCCTTGGCCCTTTTTCCTCCTCCTTCCACCTAGACACTCCTCTTCTGTGATTTGAGTGACTCCTTATTCAGCTATTAAAAGGCCTCCACCCTCCACTCTATCTGAAATAACACTCTTCATCTCTCCCCTGGCCTCATCCTGACTGGTCTTTTCATAATGTTCATCCCCACATAACATTATATATTTGTTTATTGTCTGGTTCCATCTATTAGGGTAGAAATCCCTAAGAACAAGAACTTTATCTGTTATGTTTGGTTTTTCTTTTGTTTTATTGCCATATCCCCAGTGTATAGAACAGCACCCGCTGTATAAATATTTGTTAAATGAATGGATACATGTGCGTGCGTGCGTGTATCTGGTTATCAATTCTATTCTATTGAGCAATTCTTGAACCATTACCATACTGACTTAATTATCGTAGCTTCATCAGTTTGCTTTTTAAAAAGTATCTGGTGGAGCTAGCCTTCTCATTCATCTTTTACGCTTTTTTTCCTTGGTTATTTTCAACTGGTTATTCTTCCATCTAAATTTAGAGGCATAAAAATGGCAAACAGTTATAGAGCATATACTCTGTGCCAGGCATATTCTAAGCACTTTCCATGCATTAACTCATATACTTTAACTCTCAACTAAACTGTGAGACAGACACTATACTTACCCCCACTTTCCAGATGAGGGAACTGAGGCTAAGTAACTTCGTCAAGGTCACATGGCTAGTAGGTGCCAGAGCGGATATTTGAACCCAATCCGGCTGCAGAGGGCATCTATGCTGCCATAACAAGTCACCACAAACTCAGCAGCTGTAAAACAATACACGTTTATTATCTCACAGTCCCACGGATCAGGAGGCTAGGGTACGGCTTAGCTGGATCTTCTGCTCAGGTCCCAGAGGCTGAAATCATAGTGTCAGTGAAACTACAATTCTCCTCTGAGGCACGGGTCCTTTTCCAAGTTCCCTGGTTCTGTGGCATGTGTTCCCTTAGCTGCTTACAGCATAGCAGCTTGCTGCTTCTTCCTCGAAGCCAGTGGGAGCCCGTCTCCCCTCAACTTCCTCTCCTGCCAATCGCCAGAGAAAACTCTCCACTTTTCAAGGGCTCCCTGATTGGGTCTGGCCACTCAAATAATCTCTGTGTCTTAATGCCAACTGACTTGGGACTTTATTTACATCTGCAAAGTCCCTTCACAGCAGCAGCTAGGTTAGTGTTTGATTGAATTATCAGGGGAAGGGATCTCGAGGGAGCCATGTTTAGAATTCTGCCTACCACACAGTCTTTTCTTTGGCTGCGTCGGGTCTTAGTTGTGGCATGCGGGATCTTCATTGAGGCACGTGGGATGTTTCATTGCGACGTGCAGGCTTCTCTCTAGTTGTGGCGTGCAGGCTCTAGAGTACACGGCCTCAGTAGTTGTGACGCTTGGGCTTAGTTGCTCCGCAGCATGGGGGATATTATTTCCCCGAGCAGGGATCAAACCCACATCCCCTGCATTGGAAGGCTGATTCTAAACCACTGGACCACCAGGGAAGTCCCCTACACAGTCTTTTAATGCATATTTGGTTACTATTTAGGTACTGTTAAGTCCAACAGATCAGGAAATAACTGTCATGGAAAAGATGTTTTGTGATATTCAGAAATCTCAGGGCAAAGGAGGGCCATGTAGGCAAGCCTTGGCATCAGTCAGGAAGCAGAGACAGTGGGGGAAACAAAGGGCAAGAGCTTTTATTGTGATTTCCATGGGAGGGATCAGGCTAGGCAGGGTAAGCAGGTTTAGGATTGGCTAGTTTGAATAATTTCAGTAGGCTCTGGGATCTAGGGGCTGTACCTAGTTGTCTGGTGCCTGGCCCTGGGGTGATTAAGGCAGGGAGTTAGAGACCCGGAGTGTGAGAGCCCAATAAAGGAGGTGAGGGGCTTGTGAGCTCTGGATTGGTTGGTTTGCATCTGAAAGACGCACTCAAGGGCAAGCTCTAGGAACTGGCTAACTCTTCAAGGCACTCCCTCCTGGGTCAGCAAGGCCTCAGATGTCAAATCATCAGAATACAGAAAATAAGAGACCTGGTTAGCACACACAGCTGCCTCATTTGGTCAAGTCCTCCACTCCTTCCCCCCATTCCTCCCCTCCCAAGAAGAAAACAACTCTATCTTTGTGTGTGCCAGACACTATTATTATTGCTTAGCATGTAATTCTCTTTTAATTTTTTTTTTGGACTACAGCTAATTTACAATGTTGTGTTAGTTGCAGGTGTACAGCAAAGTGAATCAGTTATTCATATACATACATCCATTCTTTTTTTTTTTTTTGAGATTCTTTTCCCAAATAGGCCATTACAGAGTACAGAGTAGAGTTCCCGGTGCTCTACAGCAGGTTTTTACTAGTTATCTATTTTATGTATAGCAGTGTGTATATGTCAGTCCCAACTCTGTCCTTTTGATTGACAATGTTTCAAACTTGCATGGCAATTTAGGAAGACTGACTCCTCTGGGGCAGTCTTTCCACCCAGGAACATGGTATATATACCTCTCCATTTATTCAAGTCTTCTTTTGTGACTCTCAGTAAAGTTTTGAACTTTTCTTTATATGAATTCTCACCTTTTGTTGTGGTTATTCCAGATATTTGGGGGGTCTGATTGTATAATAAATGGGGTTTTCCCCTATGTTTTCTAACTAGTTGTTACTGATATATAGGAGCCGCATCTTTTTTATAACTTTATTGAGATTCAACAAACTGCACATTTTTAAGGTGATATTTGATGTATTTGACATTTGTTACACCCATGAAACCATCACCACAATTAAGGCAGTGAACATATCCATCACCCTCCCAAACTCCCTCGTGCCCTTTTGTAATCTCCCCCTGCTAACCCTTCCACCCCATTTCTAGGCAACCATCGATCTGCTTTCTGACACTAGAGATTTTTGTATTGCGTTGTGTTTTCAGCTACTAAATAGTTAAAACTTTTCATAGTTTTTCAAGTTATTCCTTTGAGTTTTCTAGTATAAAAGCAGATCATCAATATATAATAACAACTTTATTTCTCCTTTCCACACTTATATGACCTAATCCTATTTCATACATAATAAATCATCAAGAATTTCCAGAACAATGCTACATCACATCAGCCAATTCTTGCGTCATCCCTCATTCTAGCCAGAATGACTATAGTGCTTGGATCATTATTTTAAGGGAATATCAGCTATTATCCAGAACCAGGCTTTAAAACACAGAGAACAAGTTCTGTGATTAAGTAGCATCCTCTTCTTAAACCTGGATCTGTCCACTCACCAGCCCTTTCTCCCGTCTTGTCACTTCCAGCCCACTTTAGTCATTCCTTCCTCTGTATCTGGTACATATGTTTATTATGACATCTCTCATACTAGAGTATAATTTATTTTTACCTGTTTTCCTTCATGACCAGACTGTGAATTAAAGCAGAAATTGTGTCTTTTCCATCTTCTGGGGCAAAACACCTCCCACATACTAGATACTTCATAAAGGCTTATTAAATTGAATTGAAATACAGTAATATTTACCTAAAAGCATGGCTTCCAAACCTGGATACACATTAGAATCACCTTAGTAGATTAGTGGGAGGAGAGAGGCAGTGAGGAAGCAAAAAGTAATCTTTTTAAACAGATTTTTTTTAATTAGTAAAAGAGTTTAAAAAAAAAAGGATATATTCTCCCATGTCCCACCCATCTCAGATCCCATAAATTAGAATCTCTGGTCCTGGAAGCCTGAAATTTGTTTCTTTGTTTGTTTCTTTCTGTTTTTTTTTTTTTTTTTTTTTTTTCCCTGCACGGCCTCACAGCTTACGGGATCTTAGTTCCCTGACCAGAGATTGAACCCACACCCTTGGCAGTGAAAGCACGGAGTCCTAACCACTGGACCACCAGGGAATTCCCTGGAATTCATATTTTTAATAAGCTTCCGGGTGACTATTATCCAGCCAGCCTCACATGGGGTGATGATCAGTTTGGAGACTCATTGCCTGTAAGCAACAAAGACAAGCTGGAGCGAAGCCCTTTTGTATTATAAAATGTTGGTGCTAAAGAAATTCTGAAAATCTATTCCACAGCTACATTTTTCAGTGGGTGAAACATTTGAAAGGTAAATTGCTTTGCCCAAAGCACTTTAGGTCACCCTGGTGAGTCTCAGACAAGAGCTGGGACACAGAGGATCCATTTCCACCTGACACCTTGCCCCCCTGGAACTCCACCCCAGCCCTGGCAGAGAAGAATGTCTCAGAATGTTGAAGAAATCCTAATCATCCCAGGCCCAGCAAAAAGCAGCAGGGATAACAGGGCAACATGTTGAGAGCTGTTACTTTGGGAGGAATATGATGACTATAAATCAAACAGAATTTTTCAGCAAAATGCTTGAATCTGAATTCTGGAATAATTCAAACCCTTCAGAAAATTATAGACACACATGAAGCCAGACAACAGGCGATAATTCTCCAGGCCACTTCTGACAGATGCATTATTTATAAGATGGGAAATACATTTTTATGCATTTCTTTCTTTATAGATATGCAATAAAAACCCCAAGGCAGAGCAGCCCCTAACGTTCAGTTTCCGACACCATCAGGCTCATGTCACATACTGACTCACTTCCCTGGGTCCTGTCCTGGGCAGAAGCCTTCCAAACCTGACCCCCACAGGGAATATTCCCACTAGGAGAGATGGTTAGCACACACAGCTGCCTCTAGGAGGCAGAGGCCCTCAGGACAGGAGAAGTTGTTAGATCATCTGACATGGGCTCTTTTCTTACAGAGAGGAAAAGCAAAGCTTAGAGAGAGAAAGTGATCTGCTGGCCACCCCCAGCAAGATGAGATGAAGGTGGTCTTGGGCTCTAGGTAGTTCTTTGGCCACCTCGAAGATTGCACGCTAAATTCTGTACACTTTACCCCTGGGGGAAGGGTCTTTGGGTTTCATCAGGTTTGCAAAGGGGCCCATGACCCTCAGAATGTCCCTTGCCAGAGGTGTCTGACTCCCCACCACAGCTTGAACCCCTCCTCTCTCACTGCCTCTGTCCAGCCTCCCTCACATATAATCCCCGTTCTTGCAGCGTCCTTCCATGGGTCATGCTGGCTCTGCGCTGCTACCAGAGGGCTCTTTCTAAAATGCAAACCTACCCACATGGCTGCCCTGCCTATAGACCCGCAGTGATTCCCAAGGGAACCACGGTCTCCTAGGATGAAAACCTAAATGGAGGGTATCACAAGGGTCCTCTTTAGGCTGGCCTTCTTCTGTTTCTCTAGTCTCATAACTCACTCTTTTGCTGCTTTTCGCACCCACAGTGAGGACTGGGACCTCAGCAGGGGATTTGAACACACAGCTATTTGGCATCAAAGCCCATGGTCTCTGGCTGACAAAAGTGTGTCCTGTACCAGTAAGGAAGGCCCTTTCATCTGTATATCTTATATACTCCCTTGGGTGCTTTCTTAAACCCACCTGGGACCCACCCACTCTAGCCATATATACGCACACCCTCTAGAAATGGGAGTGTGATGGGATTCATTCTAGTACTTAGAATTTGACTATCACTTATTAAGCAGGAATTTTGCCCCAGCCAATGTGCCACATGCTTAGATATAAGCGGGAATAAAACACAGCTCCCAATTATTAGCCATCAGGGAAATGTAAATCAAGACACAATGAGATGCTGTTCACACCCACTAGGATGGCTATAATAAAAAGACGGGACATAGCAAGTACTGGTGAGAGTGTAGAAAAACTGGAACCTTCATACATTGCTGTGAGAATGTGAAATAGAGCTGCTGCTTTGGAAAACATCTGACAGTCCCTCAAATGATTAAACAGAGTTACCACATGACCCAGCAGTCCCACTCCTAGATTTCTACCCAAGAAAAATGAAAACAGATGTCCATACAAAAACTTGTATGCGAAAAATCATCGCATCATTATTCCTAAAAACCAAAAAGTAGAAACAACCCAAATGTCCAACAACTGATGAACAGATAAATAGATGTGGTATATTCATACAATGGAATATTATTCAGCAACGAAAAGGGAATGAAGTATGGACACGTTACAACATGGACGGACCTCGAAAACATTATGCTAAGTGAAAAAAGCCAGACACAAAATGTCACATATTATATGGTTCCATTAATATCAAATGTTCAGAATAGACACATCTGTAGAGACAGGAAGGGGATTAATTTGGTCCAAGGCTGTGGCTTCAGGGTGGGAGTAAGGTTTTGGGGCAGAAATGGGGAGCAGCTAACGGGTATGGGCTTGCTTTGGAGGGTGACGATCGTGTTCTAAAATGGATTCTGATGATACTTGCACAGCTGTAAATATACTAAAAATCACTGAACTGTACATTGTAAATGGGTCAACTGATGGCATGTTATGATATCTCAATAAAGCAGTTAGCAAACCAACAACAAAACACAGTCCCTACTCTCAATGAGCCTGTAGTCTGGTCAGCCTCTAGGGTGACCAACTTGTCTTGGTTTGCCCGGGACCTTCCCAGTTTTAGGACCAAAAGTCCCACATCCAGGGAAACCCCTCAATCCCAGACAAACCAGGACAGCAGACAGATCACCCTACTGGAATCCCCACCCACCGCAGCAGGGACTGCACGTGCATAAAAAGGGCAACTTCCCCATCTGCAGGCCTGGGGCTCCAAAGTCAGATGTAGAAATGACGCCTACAGGAGGGAGATGGGAGGCTGAGCAGGGAATCCTCTGTGGAGGAGGCGGGGGTGGGGGGGAG
>NW_020174053.1:3555933-3556816 GCF_003031525.2 Neophocaena asiaeorientalis asiaeorientalis
TGACCTGACAGGAGATCAGACACTCAGAGTGAGCTTCTGGCCAGCTAGTCAAGGCCACCTCATCCCAGCCCCATTCCCCCTTGGGAGCTGGCGTAACTGAGGGTGCAGGGCAGCTGGTCCACACTCCTAATTTTTTAAGCTCACACGGTGATGTGATTTTAATCCCACTCTCTGCTCTGTCATGCCCTCAGCCCTTCCTGTGAGAACTCCCCACCTGCCCAAGGCGCTGCCCACACCTCTCTGCGCCTCCAAGTGGCTCAGCTAAGTGGCCAGGGTGGAAAGCTTTCCAGAGAGCAGATCTGGGAGGCTTAATGATGTTTGGTCTTTCTAAAGCACTTGTAATCATCTCTCGTTTTTATGATCCAATTTCAAACATGGCAAATAGTCCAGCCTAGCCTGCGTGGCTCTAATTGCTGCTGAAGGCTGACGAAGAGGGACAAGGGGATAATCTCATCAGCCGGGAGACAGAGCGCTGACCAGGGGTCAAGGTGTCCACGCCTCGGACCTGCTGGGTGCACACCATTTCTCCAAGGGGAGTCTGCTCTGCTGTCACTCTTCAGCAATCAGACTATTTTCCCAATTAACCTCGTGTTGTCTTGCTACAGCTGTAGGTAATTCCCTCTAAATAGGTTCTGATACCACTTTGAATAGTGGGTATTCAAAGTGTATTGTAAACAAGAAATGATAATAGGCATTTTAAAAATAGTTCACAGTTTGGTATCCACGTACAACATCCAGAATTATTTTATAACATAAGTCAGAGCATGTCACATCCCTGCTCAAAATGCTCCTCTGACTTCCTACTCCTTGTAGAATAGAATCCTGAGTCTCTCCATGGCCCCCGGGCCCTAAATGATTCTTGCCCTGCCTGCTCCCTCAACCT
>NW_020174053.1:3556993-3557319 GCF_003031525.2 Neophocaena asiaeorientalis asiaeorientalis
CCCTGGCCCACAGGCTCTGCCTTGAACACCAAGCAGGAGGCTCTTGCTTCCTGGCCTTTGCACGTGCAAAGATATTGACCCAGAATATTGTCCTCCCAAATATCCCCAGGTCTCTCTCCCTCACTTCCTTCAGGTCTTTTCCAAATGTCACCTCCCTAAAGAGGACTTCCATCCTATTAAATAAAATGTCACCTTTCCATCACTCTCTATTCCTTTACCCTGCTTTATTTTTCTTCATTGCATTCATCACTATATTAAATATTTGTTTGCTTATTTGTCTACTTCCCTCCAATAGGACATAAGGTCCACGAGAGAAGAGACGCTCT
>NW_020174053.1:3557330-3584685 GCF_003031525.2 Neophocaena asiaeorientalis asiaeorientalis
AGATGCTCTTCTGTTTACTGCTGTATTCCCAGAACCTAGAATAATGCCTGGTATATAACAGGGGCTCAAATAATACTTATTAAATGACCACTGCTATTCACTCTCCTTTATGAGGTGGTACTCAATATCTCCATTTCACAGATGAGGGAACTGAGGCACAGAAAGATTATGTTGCTCATCCGAAGTCATGCAACTAGTGAGTGGCAGGTATGGAATGTGAACCGAAATCTCTCTGGAGCCAAACTCTATGTTCTCTCAATTATACCACGTTGCCTCACTTCTGAAACACAGCCCTTTGTGTAACTGCGTGGGCAGGGAGCTTAAAAAGGGAAGAGGCTCCTCAGAGAAATAAGGAACCTGCCGCCCTCCTTCTCCACCTCCGGTTCTCAGCTGATGTTTTGTGACATTGAAGCTGGAGCAATACCAGCTAGAAACATTTATCGATTCCAAAGCCAAGCAGGCTCGAAGCTCAGTGTTAAGGCAATCCCATCCTAGAATTGAAGTTGCTGGTGTCAAGAAAAAGTTACAGCAAATCTCAAGGTGGGTGACAGCAGTTATACCATTCAAGGCTTAAATCCTTCTGGGGAGAAGGCTGGAAAGTCATAGGGAAATGAATAAACCATTAGTATAAAGTCCACAACCAAAGTCAATTCATGGCCTAATATGAAACTTCAAAGATGTTCAGAAAATCAATCGGCTATTTCTCATTACACAGAGCAGTGAACATTGTGGCAGTGTTTCCCAGAAGATTAAGAACATCAGGAGTATAAAGATCTCAGAGTTCAATAAGCCCAGAAATTAGCAAACTGTTTCTATAAAGTGTCAGATAATAACTATTTTAGGCTTGCGAGCTATACCATCTCTGTAACCACTCAACTCTGCTGTTGTAGCCCAAAAGCGGCCACAGACAATATGTAAACAAGTGAGCATGGCTGTGTTCCAATAAAACTTTATTTACAAAACAGCTGGTGGGCCATAGGGGCCCACGAGCTGTAGTTTGCCAACCACTACCCTAGACCAATGTGCTTCTGTGACAAATGAAAAAACTAAAAGATGGAGAGATGAAGTGACTGTCACAGCCAGTTACGAAAGAGGGAAAAGGGTTAGAAAGTCATTTAACAAATGTTTATTGAGCGTGTATTACACATCAGGCTATTTTAAATACAAGAGAGACAAAAATAAAGAAAACAGAAGCAATCCCTGCTCTCCCGGACCTCACATGCCAAAACAGGCAGCAGACAGTAAGACAAATAAATCAGAGAGATCAGGTTGGACAGCAATAAGTTCTATGGATGCAGTGGAAACAACATAATGTATGAAGCGGCAGCTTTAGGCATGGGAATAGGTAAAGGGGGGGGCAATTAAATTGGTTGTCAAGGAAGACAGCTCCATGCCCATGTGCCCATGCAAAGATCACATCTTTACATATACACTCATTGAATCTTCTTAGCCCTGTTATTCCAGATGGGAAAACTGAGGCTAACAGCTGAGAAACTTGCCCGTGGAGGAGCCCAGAAGGATCTGTAAGCCAGTCCTGTCTGGCTCCAAAGGTTGGACACTTCCTTTCACAGCAATGTTTCTCTGCCATTTCACAGTAAGATGACTTAGGAATCCACTCAGGAATTTAAAGCATCTCAGTCTCACAAGCTTGGTTTGGGGCCCGAATGTGTATTAAAATACAGATTAAATTTTAATGAGGTATTACAGCATCAAAAACTCCTTTGATGACCTGATGCTTGAAATTACCACATTTCCCACTTTAAAAATTAAACTGGCTTTTTAAAGAATTTTTTCATATTTTTCTAAGCAAGGTAGGAGAGAAGGTTTCAGGATGCTACTTTGAAGCATCTCTCTGCAAACAAAACCTTCATGAATAATATTTATTCCCCAAAAATGAAAAGCCAAAATGAAATGCATTTTCTTTTCTTTTTAATATTGGTTTCTGAAGTACCAGAGAAGTCTCAAAGTGCTCTCAGAATTTTGATTAGCAAAATGCAGCTTGCTGATTTGATCAAGGTGATCATGGGGCAAATCATTCTCGTCGTCCTTTTCAAGCGTTCCTTATGCTTCCTATCTTCAACTAGCAGGTCCATTAGGAGTGAAAGCTAAACGCAATATGACTCGTGGTGGGAAGGGTTTCCACGATGTGGAGGGCTCACGCCCACCAGAGCCCCACTGCATACGCTCTTCCATATGCACCCTGCGTTCCAACTGTTCCTTTTAGAGGCAAAAGAAGGTTTAAATAATCACTCTGTTCCTCGACTGTTTCGAGCCAGAAATGGAGACAGAGACCTTGGATGGGAATGCCCAGCCCCACCGCGCAGGCGCAGGACCCGGGGGATGAAAGTGAGGCTTCTGGGGGGCGGAGAGGGGGGGGGCAGATCGGAAGGAGGCAATTCAGGCACTTGCACAATCCTGGGGGAGGAGAGGGAGGCTTCCTTCTGTTTTGCACCCTGGCTGCCTCACTGGCCTCCCCCTGGGCATGCACCGGGACACACACACACACACACACACAGACACACACACACACACACACACACTGCAACTCAACTTTTCCAAGAATCAGCGGTCAGGAAACGCTGCACCTCACCTTACTAGATCCTAAAACCTCCCCAAATTAACCTGCATTAACTTAACGGGCCTGGGTGGGGGTTTGTGCCAACAGGCAGCGCCGCTTGGCTTGTGTTTGCTTGTGCTTGTCACCTCCATCTGTCTCTCTCTGAGTTGGGTCTAAAGGTATGGTTTTTTTTGTTTTTTGTTCGTTTGTTTGTTTTTGTTTTTTTGCTGTACGCGGGCCTCTCACTGTTGTGGCCTCTCCCGCTGTCAGAGCACAGGCTCCGGACGCGCAGGCTCAGCGGCCATGGCTCACGGGCCCAGCCGCTCCGCGGCACGTGGGATCCTCCCGGACCGGGGCACGAACCCGCGTCCCCTGCATCGGCAGGCGGACTCTCCACCGCTGCGCCACCAGGGAAACCCTAAAGGTATGTTTTTTATGATACCTTGGGTTATAACAAAAAAAACTTTTTTTCATGAAATTTTTTTTTCTTTCTTCTTTCAGAAAGAAAAGGGCTTTGGGAGGAAAACTCAAAACAACAGGCACTGGGACCTCAAGCATGTTACTTCTCTGTGCCTTAGTTACTTCATCTGTGAGGCATGATGATAATAGTATCCACCTCATAGGTTCAGAGTTAAGTGTGTTAACACACGTACTTGGCCACTGGACTGTGCTGCACACATTACTAAAATCAGGCAGTGGCCCACTCTGTTGATCTTAATCAAAACAGAAGTTGAAAAAAAAGGATCTCAGTTAAGAGAACTATAGGAATATGAAATGAGACAGTTTCATATTTACTTAAAATTTTTCCAAGCTAAGTATTTTTATGCATACATTTTATTTTTATTACATGACCATTTCGTTACGGTGCCTTTACTTGTTGCTTTATTTCATTCATTTATTTATTTATTTATTTATTGGATACATCAGGTCCCAGTTGCCGCACATGGGATCTTTCGTCGTGGCGCATAGACTCTTCACTGTGGTGCATGGGTTTCTCTCTAGTTGTGGCACGTGGGCTCCAGAGCACACGGGCTGAGCAGTTGCAGTGCATGGGCTCACTAGCCATGGCACGCAGGCTCCAGAGTGCGTGGGCTCTGTAGTTGCAGCACATGGGCTCTCTAGTTGTGGCACGGGGGCTCAGTAGTTGTGGCATGCGGGCTTAGTTGCCCCACAGCATGTGGGATCTTAGTTCCCCAACCAGGGATTGAACCAGCATCCCCTGCGTTGTAAGACGGATTCTCAACCACTGGACCACCAGGGAAGTCCCACTTGTTGCTTTATGATTTAGATTTTTAAAAAACATTTTAGTTAATGTTATTGAATAAATAATACATGCACAGGGCATAACAAAAACCAAAAAATAATCAGATATCACTGATTGCTAACACTCCCTAATAACCTCAACCAGTTTTAAGTTTTATTTTATTTTATCTCTTGTCTTTGTAATTCCTGAGCATCATCCATTCTTTTTTCTAAATTTAATTTTTATTTTACATATGTTTTAGGCATACAGCAAAGTGATTCAGTTTTACATATACATATATACATTCTTTTCAGATTCTTTTCCCGTATAGGTTATTGCAGAATATTCAGTAGAGTTCCCTGTGCTATACAGTAGGCCCTTATTATCTATTTTATATACAGTAGTGTGTATATTTTAATCCAAAACTTCTAATTTATCCCTCCCCTACACCTCTTCCCTTTGGTAACCATAAGTTTTCAAAATCTGTGAGTCTGTTTCTGTTTTGTACATAAGTTCATTTGTATCATTATTTTTTTTAGATTCTACATGTAAGTGATATCATATGGTATTTGTCTTTCTGTTTCTGACTTACTTCACTTAGTATGATCATCTCTAGGTCCATCCATGTTGCTGCAGATGGCATTATTTCACTCTTATTTATGGCTGAGTAATATTCCACTTTATGCATATATATATATATATATTTATATGTGCATACACACACACACACACGTATACATCACGTCTTCTTTATCCATTCATCTGTTGATGGGCACATAGGTTGCTTCCATGTCTTGGCTATTGTAAATAGTGCTTCTATGAACATTGGGGTGCGTATATCTTTTCCAAATATATGGCCAGTAGGGGGATTGATGGGTCACATGGCAATTCTATTTTTAGTTTTTTAACGACCCTCCATACTGTTCTCCATAGTGGCTGTACCAATTTACATTCCCATCAACAGTGTAGAAGGGTTCCCTTTTCTCCACACCCTCTCCAGCCTTTATTATTTGTAGATGTTTTGTTGATGGCCATTGTCATGACCTCAACCAGTTTTTAAATAATGGAGCTCTTGAGCCAGAAGGGATTCTTAGAGATGCTCTGGTCCAACCACCCGCCTCCAGCCAGTCATCACTGTCAGTGGCATCACCAGGCTGGGTGCAGAAAGCCCGGCAGATGAGTTTGAATAATCTGGGGCTGCTGCTCCCTCATCACACAATATTAGCAAATCTGTGTCACTATAAGGTGCAGGAGCTAATATCCACCCTTTATACCTTACAGGGGATCAGGAAGGCCTAAATAAAGTCATTTACATAATACTACTTTTTTAAAAAGTGTTAAGGATTATAAAATGAACCTGGAGATTATCATACTAAGTGAAGGAAGTCAGACAGAGAAAGACAAACGTCATATGATATCTCTTATGTGCGGAAGCTAAAAAAATGATACAAATGAACTTATTTACAAAACAGAACACAGACTTAGAGAACGAACTTATGGTTATCGGGGGAAAGGGTGGAAGGCAGGGATAGACTGGGACTTTGGGATTGACATGTACACAGTACTATATTTAAAATAGCCAACAGAGACCTATTGTGTAGCACAGGGAACTCAGCTCAATATTCTGTAATAACCTAAATGGGAAAAGAAAGTGAAAAAGAATGGATACTTGTATGGGTATAACTGAATCACTTCACTGTACACATGAAACCAACACATAATTGTTAATCAACTATACTCCAATATAAAATAAAAATTTTTTAAATGAAATAAAATGAAAGAAATAGTTTAAAATCTCTAGGAGTGTTAAATTTTAGGAACCCTTCATCACTATCTCAGCATAGAGTCAACCATGTGGAGAAAGTTTATCCTCACTTCTAATTAGCTTCTCCTACTGCACATCTTACTTGGCTTCTGGAAGTAAACAAAACCATATTCAAATCTTAGTGCCACCATCCTTAGCTGTGTGACCTTAGATGAGCCCCCTAACCTCTCTGGGCACCTGTTTCCTTATCTGTAAAATAAGAATGTGAATCTACGGTAAAGACCTGTTATAATGGCTCAGTGAATATAGCACATCGCACACTGTCTCAAGAAGTGGTATTGTCAAGAAATAGTTTTATTACAAAAAGAGAACTTCAGAGTTACTAGGGATCCATTTCGCCCTCTTGTTCTTCTCCAGAATCAACATTCCTGTTGCCTCTAACTGTTCCCAGTTTTCTAATCCCTGTTTTCAAACTAGTGACTCTTGAGCTCTTTGGGGTTTCTTAGCCTTATTGAGAATCTAATGAAAATTTCAAAACCTCTTCACCCAAAAGTTTACCAGGAAACTTTTGAGCACAGTTTGAAGAGTTTCAGGAACTTTCCCAAGCCCATTTACATGCCCCTCAGAAAGTCCAAGGACCCCCAGCTAGGAACCTTAGTTTTGAGAATTCCCCCACTTCCTCCCACCAACTCGTGGGCAGCACCCCAGAAACAGCCTTTTCTGGTAGGATCTGGTTTCTGAGAGGGGCCTGCCTGCCCTGAAGCAACTTCAGATACAAAAAAAAATTTGGCAGCTCCAGTGATCTGGAGAAGCCTGGGATTTGGGCAGAATAATCAAGCTGAGAAGAAATGCGTCTCAGCACAGCCTGAGTCTGGCAGAACAAACGTCCAATTACCAACCTCAGACTTTCAAAATGTCAGACGTAGTTTATCAGAAACCTTTTAAAGCTGAGAGGCATTAACTGGACCAAAGGGAGAAAGCTGAGTCAGAGGCTGGAAACACCAGGGCTGATGGAGGAGGCATCCAGGGGCTTGTAATGACAGGTCCCTTGACAAAACTGCAAGACCCCAGTGGGCAGGTCTGGGAGCCTCCCCATGTGCTGACACCCTCCATTAACGGCAAGATCCACATCCCTTTGGCACACCAAGAGGCTGTTGAGAGCAAGCTGTTACCATCTCCAGCCATGACCATGAATCTCATTCATTTGGGGTCCCTGGTTAGCCATACTGTGAGCTCAGACACGGGCCCCACTGAAGGGTCTCCTAGAACCACCCAGGAGAGATGTCTAAAGTCAGACAGATGCCTGGGTTGGCATCCAGCTCCGCACAGCCTCATTTACAGACCTCAGGAGGTCACTTAACTTTTTGATCCCAAGTTTCCTCATCTATAAAAGGTGGGTAATGATCTGTTGGGGCTGAGTTGAGCATTAAGTGAGGAAATATATGTAAAGAGCCTGGAATCTAGTAAGCCCTCAGTGAATGGCAGCTGGTACCCCTGGGAAAGGGATTGCACCAATATTCCCATTTCACAAAATGTGTTAAAAGCCTACTGTGTGTAGTTGGGACTTCCCTCGTGGCATAAGTGTTAAGGATCCACCTGCCAGTGCAGGAGACACGGGTTCAAGCCCTGGTCCAGGAAGATCCCACATGCCATGGAGCAACTGAGCCTGTGCACCACAACTACTGACCCTGTGCTCTAGAGCCCACGAGCCACAACTACTGAGCCCGCGTGCCACAACTACTGAAGCTTGCGCTCCTAGAACCTGTGCTCTGCAACAAGAGAAGCCACGGCAATGAGAAGCCCGTGCACTGCAGCAAAGAGTAGGCCCCGCTCGCTGCAACTAGAGAGAGCCCACGCACAGCAACAAAGACCCAATGCAGCCAAAAATTAATTAATTAATTTTTTAAAAAGCCTACTGTGTGTAGTTGAGTTAGGCAATAAGATGCATGCAGGGTCAAAGGGAGAAGAAACCGTTCACAGACAATTAGAACCTCCATTTACCACCAATTGTTGTGACGCTCTTTATTCCTGCAGACCTATAAGGAGCACCCTCTTGCAGGGAATACTTCATGTGGTTACTCTGTGGTTGAGAGAATACAACTACTTTTGAGAGGGAAATTCTACAGTTAGAATTTGTCTTTGCCCTAGTTCCTCCTAATTAGTGAGATCTGTCCGTGGGATAAGAAAACCCAATTGACTGACTGCTTGTGAGCTAGAAGCTTTCACAGCTATTTTATTTAAGCTTCACAACGCTGCTAGGTGAGTATTATTATCCTCATTTATAAGATGAGACAATTCAGTCAAAGAGAGGTCAAGGGAACACTCTTTTGTTTGAGATCTCAAGTAGACCTCTGGGATTTCAACACAAGTTACTAGGACACTCCATTCGGCAAACTGCCTTAGTCTGTTTTCCTCAAAAGGCAACTTTAACCATCAAAGCACTAGTAATAGCTGGAGTAAGCTCGAGCCGATCAGAGCAGCTGTGGGGGGCTGAAGAGGACACTCAGGACCTCAGTGGTCCCGCTGAAGGGAAATTGCACTGGACATATCTCAAACATTGCAGGGAAGACTTCATTCAAGACTACTGCAATAGAGGAGAGAGATGGAACTCAACCCTGAACACAACAGGAGCAGCTGCGGATTTATAGCCAACCAAAAGGGTGAGGGAGAAGATGGAAAAGTACTAAGAGGAACTTGGTTAGGTGTCAAGGGTGGGAGAATGAGGAACTTGACTGGATATCAAGGGTTAGAAACTCAGTTAGGAGGATTCTTGCTAAAACTGTGCTCAGCAGGCCAAGAACTGAGCCAAGGACGGGGCCTAGCTGAAAAGAGAGCTCCAAAGAGGCTGACTAAAGTTTGGTTCAGGAGGGAATTCCGTGGAGTCCAGTGTTAGGAGTCCGCCCTTTCACTGCCAGGGCCTGGGTTCAATCTCTGGTCCGGGACGAAGATCTTGCAAGCCAAAAAAAAAAAAAAGTTTGGTTCAGGAGCAAGTCCTTATCAGTCCAATATGGCAGACTATAAAAATTGCCAACCTTCTCTACCATCCCCTGTGTCTTTTTATATTGTAATATGACTCTGTAGCAATTCCCATCCAGAGGTGAAATCTGGGCTGGCCAACAGAAAATGGTAGAAGCGGCATGGTGTCCGTTCTAAGCCTAGATGTCTTTCTCTCTCCCCCTCCTATCTAGCTGTCATGTGAAAAAGCCTAGGCTAGCCTTATGGATAGCAAAAGAAATAGGGCCCAGTCCCACATTCCCGCCTTGACCCAGCAACATCTCCTGGAAGCACAGCCACTCTTCTGGTCTGTGGCTGATTGAAGACACATGAGTGAGCCAAGCATCAACCAGAGGAACTGCCTAGCAGATTCCAGCCCAAAGTGCTGACCTACAGAACCATGAGCTAAATAAGCGGTTATTGTTTTAAGCCACTGAATTGTGGGCCTGTTTTTCATGAGGCAATAGATAATGGATATAATCCCAAACATGCCCACAAATTGGAATCACTTAGGAGATTTCCAAAATATTGATGCCTGGGTCTCCCCCAAACTCCCTGCAGAGCTTCTCACTCATTTGGCCTGGAGTTTGAGCCCAGCATCTGGAGTCCCAAAGGCTCCTCAAGCAATTCCAAAGTATAGCCAAGATTGAGCATCACTGCCCTAGTTCTTCTGACCTGGGCTAGGTACGCAGATCAGTTACAACTTGAGCTGCCATGAGGTCCAAGTGTCTATGGATCAGAGGCAGTGCTTCTCAAACCTTTCTGTGTATACTAATCACCCAAGGCTCTTGTTAAAATGAAGACTCTGATCCAGTAGACTAAGGTAGAGTCTGCATTTCTAACACATGCCCAGGTGACACTGATGCTGCTATCTGTGGACCATACTTTAGTGGGTCTTGGAGATCTACCTCAGACTCCCTCCTTCCTATCACTCTTCAGAAGGCTGGCAGCCACCTCTGAGCTGAACTCTCTCATAGGTACAGTTGTCACCTGGAAGAGAACAACCCCCAGATGGTGAGATTTGGGGCAGGCTCTAAGGGGCACAGGCAGGCCCTAGGACTCTTCTTGGTTATTTCAGACTCCCACATAATCCATTCCAGGACAGGGGCCTCTGTCAGACCCAAAGGAGGGCCCTGTATTCTTTTGCTATGGCTGCCATAACAAAGTACCACAGATGGAGTGGCTTAAACAACAGAAATTTATTTCCTCACAGTTCTGGAGGCTGGGAGTTCAAGATCAAGGTGTCAGCAGGGTCGGTTTCTTCTGAAGCCTCTCTTTTTGGCTTGCAGGTGGCTGCTTTCTTGCTGTGTCCTCACATGGTCTTCCCACTGTGCGTGTCTGTGTCCTAATCTCCTCTTCTTGTAAGGACACCAATCACATTGGATTAGGGCCCACACTAGTGACCTCATTTTAACTCAATTACCTCTTTGAAGACTCTCCAAATACAGTCACGTGCTGGGGTTTAGGATTTCAACATATGAATTTTGCAGGGACAAAATTCAGCCTGCCATAGGCACCCACTTTTCTCTTCCCTCCTGTGTGGAACCAGCAACATGACCATTATTAAGGGGCCACAGTCTTGGCTGGCAGAGCCTGGGATGGGAGGCAGGTGCAGAGCTGTGAAGCACTTTCAAGGGCAGAAGGACAAACAAACGAAGCTGTGTTTGAAAGTGGAGAATAGGCTGGTGTAGCCAGAGTGTATGTAGAAAACCCGAAGCAAAATGGCATTTTCTCTCTAGAACAACAAACACCATAGCGTGGATCCATCACATGAAGATCCATGTCTAAGCAAACCGTGTGCCTGAAATAAAACTTGATTGGGACCAGGAAAGTGGTCAAAGGATGATCAGAAAACACCAAGGCCACACCAGGGCACCACAGAATTGTTTGGAACAGGACTCGACTCCTGGGATCAGTGTTGCCAAAGCTTGGAGAGGAGGGTGGGAGCTTCCCGAGTGTCACCCCAGTGCTTGGTGCTTTGTCTTTCAACCTCTTACCATCCTCGTCACCCTCTCTGAGCCCTTTCTCCTCCTTTGCAACGTGAGGCTCATTCCGCCTCCCTCCTAGGGTTGATGGAGATTAACTCCTAAGATGCCTGCGATTAGAACCAGACTCATCACTGTGTCAGCATTCCCAGTCTGCGTCCTTCTTTCTCCACCTCCTCCCCCTCCCCCACCCCATCCACCTTGGAGAATTTTGCTCAGCTCTTTCCTCACCCCTGATCTTTCAAGAGAGTTCTGTCTCTGCCCACCGGTTCTCTGGCTCTTTGTTGTGCAATAGGGCGAATGGAAGGAGCGAGACAGCCCTAAAGAGGTCAAAGGCCAGGACACAGGCTCTTGCCTGTTGGGTGGGCCCCAGCACTGTCCTTTGGTGTAGAGAATCTGCATAACAGGCAAGCAGAGAAGAAACTAAACCCGATGGTTAGGTCTATCTGCCTGGGGAGGATCCCGGACAGAGGAGAGGCAAGGGAGGAAGAAACAACAGCAAGAACACTGAAGTGTCAGGGAACATTCTGGAGTATTTGCCAAGTGAGAGCTTCTGAATTAGCCTGTAGATATGGGGGATTCCAGACAGAAAAGGAACTTTGAGAGATTTTACCGTGAGGCTTGAATTCAATTATTTTAATGCTATTTGAGAGATGCCAGTAAAGATTGGAATTCCTGTTTAATTACTTTGGGCGGCTAGAATTTGCTTCTTAAAGCATGACTCAATGCAGGAACTGGTGAACGTGAGCTCTGGGTTTTATGTGGGGGAGATACATCTATATCCATCTCCATATTCATATCCATATTTGTATCTATCTGATCTCCGTTTGCACAGTTTCTGGAGGTTAGTAGCTACTTAATAAATGGTAGCTTATAATTATTATTAGTTCCTTGCCTCATGCTCTGGGGCCAGATCCCCATCCTTCTGAGAAACGACTTGATGTTTTGGACCTCTCCCCTCCCCCATCTCTCCAGTCCCTGCCCCACTCAAGACTCACCTTGTTTCCGGATGACTGGAAGGCAGACAGTCTTGATGGTCACCACTCACCTCAGCCTCTGAAGAAGCCACACAACAGTTTCCATTCCAGGAACTGCAGACTCCCCAGACAAACGATCACTTCCCTAGTGACTCTAAATCATGCACTCCTGGGAACAGTAGATTCATTGAAGAATACACAATCCAAAAGCACGCCAAGCATTGCCTATGGGCTGAAAAAATATGTTATCACACATGTAAGTTATTTTTGAAATGTATGCACAAGATTTACAGTACTTCCTGTTATTTTTATCTTCTCAGTTATTACATACTTTCACACAATTTCAGGTGTGTGAAGAGAAGATCCTAAATTATTTTTCTGATGTAAAAAGTCTTCTTATAAACAAAAATGTTAGCAATCTCTGATATAGGATCCCTTAGAGCAGGAACTGTGCCTTCTCCAAGTTTTAGAACTCTCCAGCCCTCACCTGGCAAATAGCAATTGAGTTTTCGTCTGTGACTTGTTTAAGATCAAGCATCTATCTCTCAAGAGGCTCACAGCACAGAGGCCAAATGACACAGTGATCACTGTTAAGTGATGACCCGAGGGAAGGAAGCATCCCTGAGGGACCACCCCACTGGTCTCTGGACACTTCCTCAAGGCTGGCATAACTCTAGGTCCTGCACTACCCCTAACCGATATCAGTGTCACTTTGGACAATTCATTTCTCCGCTCAGGTTCTCAATCTCCCCAGGTGAACCGTGAGGAGGTGCCATGAGATGGTCTCAGAAATGCCTTCCAGTGTAGAGCACCCAATCAGCTCAGCCTGGATGGGCGGGAGGAGGTTACAGTGCTTTTCCAGCCTCAAGCTGACAAGGAAAGCACTCTTAGCACAGTGTGGGCAAATGTTAAACAGGGACCTAGCCCCACCTGCCCGGGGCATGCATACTAGGGGAGGGAGTAAAGAGCCAGCCGAGTGTGTGTGGTATATTGAACCAGGAGAGCGTCCTGGGGGATGTGCCCTGGGTCTTAGAGCAACTGTTTGCTGAGAGGCTTAACAGAGAGCATGTTGTGTCAGACTCAAAGACAGGCTTAGCTTACACGTGACACACATGAGCTTAAGTTTTCACTGCAAAAGCCACATGATAAAGAATTCCTTCTCTTTTACCACTGTGTAAATCACCTTGGTATCTATTGATTGCATTTGCATGTGAAGAGGGATGCTGTGTTTGTAAGTCATGGATTTGGGTGTGCATTTTAATTAGTCCACTGACAGGAGGATGGTGATTAGGAAGGCAGGTATGGAACTATCACCCTCTCTGCTGAGAGAATTGGGCACCTCCGGAGGCCAAGCATGGCGTGACAGGTGGGATTCTTGCAGGCAGGTGGGGGCTGAGCAGCAGCAGCCCCCCCAGACGTGTCTGTCGAGGACTCGCGTGGCTGCCCCCTAACGCCACTCACTGTCTGGGCCAGCCTGAGGGCGGTGGAACACTACGAAGATTCTGCTGGTCCGCCCCAGGTCTGCCTGGAGGAGAGCTCCTTTCTCTTTAAACCATTACGTTTTTACTTCCATATGGCTTGGCAGAAGCCATCAAAAAGCTATCTCATTATGC
Organism: Neophocaena asiaeorientalis asiaeorientalis; assembly: GCF_003031525.2. Classification (NCBI taxonomy): domain Eukaryota; kingdom Metazoa; phylum Chordata; class Mammalia; order Artiodactyla; family Phocoenidae; genus Neophocaena; species Neophocaena asiaeorientalis. The sequence goes on from NW_020174053.1 coordinate 3,570,465, forward strand.
CTGTGTGCTGGCAACAGGCTTGTCTACTCAGAAAAAAAGGCTCATGGCTGTTTAATTATCTCCTTTGCTCTTTGGAGCTAGAATTGATATTAAGCCTAATTTGCGTCCAACATTTAAATTTATTCATTAGGGACTTCCCTGGTGGCACAGTGGTTAAGAATCCCCCTGCCAATGCAGGGGACACGGGTTCGAGCCCTGGTCCGGGAAGATCCCACATACCACGGAGCAACTAAGCCAGTGCGCCACAACTGCTGAGCCTGTGCTCTAGAGCCTGCGAGCCACAACTACTGAAACACCTAGAGCCCGTGCTCCACAAATAGAGAAGCCACCACAATGAGAAGCCCGTGCACCCCAACGAAGAGTAGCCCCCGCTTGCCACAACTAGAGAAAGCCCGCAGGCAGAAACGAAGACACAACGCAGCCACAAATAAATAAATAAATAAAGACGATCTTTAAATAAAAAATCTTACAAAAAAATAATAAATAAATGTACTCATTAACTCTAAGCCACAGCACCTCCTGATAGCTCTGTCCCTGATAAAGATGGTAGTGCTTTCAGAAGAGCATGTCCCCTTTCAAGGAACATAACTTACTAAAACACATTCCAGCTAAATACCAGGTTTTAGCATACAGAGGGATCACGTGACTTCTCTCCTGGCTGTCCCCAAGGAGATATAGGGAGAAGGCAGAGTGGTGAGGGGAGCCCTGAGACTGGGGTGGGTGCCCATAGTCCTGGCTGCCCTCACTAACTGTCGTGGAAATAAGATTTCACACTCAGAATTTTAAATGTATTTTTTTCTTGTTGTTCATTTTTGGTTTATTTGCTTTTTATCATTCACTCAAGCTCTGCATGCAGAACGAAATGAGTGAGATTGACCACCAGCTTGAAGCCACAGATGAGACTTCAGTTCTGCAGACCTCAGTTGCATGAGTTCCCTTTCTTCCATGAGGTCTACCTAAGATGCCCCGCAGGTGCGCTTTTCCAGGGATTGTTTTGGGCTCAATAAGGGAGGCAAGTCTTACACTCTAAGTAAACAAACCCCAAAAGATTTTATACAAACCCCAAAGATAGTATACATTTGATACAACTGGAGTGACAGTAAACAAAGCAAAATATATATTTGAAATGAGATTCAAATCTATATTTTTACAGCAAATCAGAGTCTTAAGATACAAAGTAAAGATTACACCTGAAAGAAGATTCATAGATAGATAGATAGATAGATAGATAGATAGATGATAGATAGATAGATAGATAGGTGATAGATAGATAGATGGATAGATAGATGAGATAGATAAACAGGTGGATCGATAGAAGATTTGAAAAGAAAGGTCATGGTATTCATTCAAAAGAACAAAGAGGGAGTTTGATATTGAGAGAATAAAACATTATGATATCTGTTACTTGAGTATGTAACACGTATTTACTCCTCTTCTGTAGTTTTTTTTCTTTGTTATTGAAGTATAGTTGGTTTGCAATGTGATAGTTTCAGGTGTGCAGAGTGATTCAGATATAGCTAGCTAGCTAGATATTATTTTTTAGATTCTTTTGCATTACAAGCTATTACTAGATATTGGGTATAGTTCCCTGCGCTGTACAGTAAATCCTTGTTGCTTACCTGCCTTATATATAGTAGTGTGTATCTGTTCATCCCAATCTCTAACACTTACTTACTTTTGAGTCCTGGCTGGAGAACCAGGACTCTGTCCTTGGTCCTTACTTCTACTCAATCCACACTGAATCCCTTGCACATCTCTCTCTCATCCTCCCAGCTTTAACTCCCGTCTCTATGTTTATGTCTCCAGCCCAGCTCCCTCTTCTGAGCTCCAGACTCGCATAGCCCGTGGGCTCCTAACATCTCCATTTGGGTGTGTAATAGGCCTCTCAAAGGTGACATGTCCAAAACAGAACTCCCGATCTCACCCCACAGATCTGCTCCAGGCCCACAGCCTCCCACATGCTATTCTTCCAATTGCTCGGGCCAAAAAATTTGGTGTCATTCTTAACCTCCCTCATTCTCTCACTCCTCACATCCAGCCTATTGGGAAGTCCTGTAAGTTCTAGCTTCAAAATATATCCAGAATCCAACCACTCTCACCAGTTCCACTGCTTGCACCCTGGGCCAAGCCCTCCGAGTCTCTCAGTGGGGTCATTGCAGATGCTTCCAGCGGGCATCACCGTTTCCCCCCATGCTCCTGTAGAGAATATTCTCAGCAGAGCACTTGTGAAAATAGATCATGTCACCCTTCGGCCCAAGGCCCTCCAGATGGCCCGCAGAGCCCCATCCAATCTGCACCCCCCTCCCATGCCCATTGTCCCCTGTCCTCCCCTCCTCGCCCTTCCCTCTCTCCGCCCCTGCCCTACAGGCTCCTTGTTGCCCCCCCGACCCTCGAGGCATAGCCCTGCTCGGAGGCTTTGCACTGGCTCATCCCTTTGCCGGGAGCGCCCTGTGCGCCAGTCTCATACCCTCAGCTCCTCGGGTCTTTGCTTCAATGCCACCTTCTCCTTGAAACCTGCCTTGGCCTTTCCACTGTAGACCCCACCTCTGCCAGCGCCCCAGCACCCCCTCACCCTGCTGTATTTTATTTTGTTGCTGTAGCCTTTCTCCCACTCCCACTGGAATGTAAGCTCCACGAGGCAGAAATGATTGTCCGTGATCCCCAGCCCCTAAAACTGCCCTTGGTACACAGTAGGCACCCAAAAATAGATGCTGGGTGAATAAATGTGTATTTCAGTGGGCCAGGCAATGGCCTAGGTGTTTTAAATACATTTCTGTGTTTAATAACTCTATCCTTGTTTTATTGAAGAGAAAACTAAGTTAGAGATTAAGTAACTTGCCCATGGTTTCACAGTTAATAAATTGTAGGGTTGGAATTTACACGCAGGCCTGTCTGACTTCAGAACATCAAGCAGCAAGCATACTTTCTGAAAAAAAAAAGAGGAGACTTTTCTCAGAAATTTCACAAACCCTAGTGAGGATTGTTACCCACAGTGCCCACAGTTCTGCCCCAGGTACAAACTAAAGGGACAAAGTGTCTCTCCTTCCCAAGATGGGCCCACGGAGGATGCCTGTGGGTGGTGGTTACGCCCCTTCGATAAGTGAGCTAGAACAGCTCAGGATGCAGGATCCGGGGTCACATGTGATATAACCCCGCCTTCAGCAGAGGAATAACAGCACGAGCAGTGCTGAAATACTGCTTGATTGTCTTGGAAGGGGAGTATTGGAATTGGGGAGAAGAAGACTTTGAATGCCAGGGCTTTATTTCTTACAGCCCAAACTTCTATTGCAGTGGGATTAAAATAATCAACTTTAGGCTTCTTTCAGAGAGGAACGTCATCGTTATCTTGGCAGATCCTAAAACAAGTAACTGTCATGCTTCTAGTCCATCACATGATCTCATTGATCCCACAACATACCTAAACGGGAGGTCTCATTGTCTCCATGGAATAGACAGGTCAGATCACGTGACTGAGAGTACACATCTAACACATGGCAGAGCTGGATTGGAACGCAGGTGTCTCCGAACCCAAGTGCGTGTTCTTCCCATAATTTCACATTGCACCTATACCCCCTCCTTTCTGGCAGTTCAGGGATAAAGAGGCAAACATGGAAGCTTAATGGACACTAAGGCCTCCAAGCACTTAACTCAGCAAAGCAAGAGCAATTCTGTACCTCACTCAAGAGTTGGGGGAGGCAGGTCAGGGTGGGGTAGGGTGATGGTCTTCAGGCAAAATTAATAAGCTAGCTTTCTTAGACCTCCCTGCAGAAGGCCCGCCACCAGGTCTCAGCTGGATTCCCCCAGCCTCCAACCCAGGCCACACTTGGGCACGTCCCTCATGACCACTGCACAGTGGCCAGGGCCCCAGGTGAGCTCACATGCTGGTGGAGTTGGGGTGCTTGTGTCAAACGACTCCTTGCAGAAGCAGCATTTGGGAAGGAGCCTGAAGCCTGGGCAGGATGCGTACAGGCCTTCACAGAAGTGCCGACGAAAGCACAGATGCCGCCGGGGCAGGAGAGCGTGGGGTGTGTTTGTGGGAGGGTGAGGGGCTCCATGTGGACCAGAGTACACAGGCCTCACTTAGTTCAGTGGGAGACAACAGCTGCTTCAGGATAAGTGGTTATCATGATCAAAGCCATGTGTTCCCGAGATTAATCTGGTGGCAGCCAGCAAGGTGGGCTGGAAGGGGTTGAGGGAAGGAGCCAAGAGGCTCGATAAGAAGCTAATGCCTGTAATAACCTATAAAGGAAAAGAATCTGAAAAAGAAAAAATACATATATTTGCATAACTGAATCACTTTGCTGTACACCAGAAACTAACACAAACTTGTAAATCAGCCACACTTCAATAAAAATAAATAAAATAAAATTTTATAAACAGAAAAAAAAAAAAGAAGAAGCTAATGCTGCAGCCAGGCCTGAGGCAGGAGCCTGACAGCAGGGCAAAGAGAAAGGCTAGGTGTGAGAAATGCTTTGTTCCATCACTCAGAGGCTCCCAGCTCCCTCCTGCCTCAGGGCATTAGCACAGACCTTTTGTTTTTTTTCTACCTCATCCTACATCAAGATCTCTGCCTACACGTGAATCTCTGGCCTCCCAGACTAGTCCAGGCCCTGGCTTTATACCACCCTTCACGACACTTATTGCCCCTGTATCTGTGTGAGAGTCTACGTGTGGGGATGGGAGTGAGGCCCCCCTCCAGCTGTGCCCACACCTTCCACTTCACCACTCTGATCTCAACAGCTCCCAGCACGGCCCAGGCAGGCAGGGCTCCACTGGGCTCTCTTCTTGCCACTATGAGAGGCAAATGGTCTAGCGGTTCATTAGATGCCCGGGCTCACTTGGAGAGGCAACGTGCTCAGGGTGATGGGGCCGCGGGTGGACAGACTAAAACCTGGGAGCTTGTGTGGGGATGTCTCTTCATCCCCACTCGGGAAGCTCCTGACTTCCAGAGGCATGGTGCGCAGCAGGCTTGCAGAAGGATTTATCACGCTTCCAACGTGATTGACTTCTGATGAGAGGTTTGGGAGCTCAGGAAAATGCTACCGGCTTAGAGTGTATTGTGAGTAAAAGAAAAGAAATAACAGGTACTCTTCAAGTGTGGGAGCTGAAAAAAGATGCTAATTAAATGTCAGGGCTGGAGTTTAACCCACTTGATTGTGGTGTTTCTATTCTGGAGTCGTTGAATTTCTCGTTCCCAAGCCCGGGTTCTGAAGCACACAACCTGATTTCAAAGCTGACGACAAGAGCCGTGTGGCATGGGGAGGCCTAGGGGCCGGGGGCTGGACTGGACTCTCTCTAGCCCTCCTCACCAGGAATTCAAAACTTCAGCGATACTGAGGGGAGTGACGGGTCTGACAAGGGGAGGAAAGCCGCAAGGCATCCGAATGTTATTCCTCATATCAGGAGCAGAGCAAAGAAGGAGCCAGAGAGGAAGGACCCCTTTCCTAGGGTGGAGAGGGGAGAGGACCTGTCTCAAATTCCATCTGAAAAAGGGTATTTGGAGACAGATGGCTCAGAAGCCCAGCCCAGCCTGGCTGAGGCCGAGGCAATGACGGATCTGTCCCTGGCGACGCACGGGGCAGGGAGGCTGGCCTCACCCAGCCAGAGAGCCCAGACCCGGCTCTTTGCACTGCCTATTTGCATTCCTAGCCCAGAGATCGAGCCTAATCAAGGGCCCCGCAGAGAGAGCTGGCGCCACGCGGAGGTTTTACTAATGTGCTCTGGCTGAAGAGGCCAGCAGACAGACAGCCCAGGGCTGTGCACCCACGTGGAGCATCTGTCACTGAACAGCCGCTCCTGCAGGGCATGGGGCCTGGAGGTCCGGCTCTCCTCCAGTAAGTCCCCCAGGACTCCACACTGGCCCACTACCATGTGGAAAGGAGGAGGGGGTCCCCTTCCTAACCCCACTCCCTTCATCTCCAGAGGAGCAGGGTTGGCAATATTAATGGTAATCTCCATCCCCAACACCTGTTCCCTGCTTAGCCATCCTCAAAGTGCTTTCCCAGCCCTTCTCTCTCCTAACCCTCATTACTGCCTGTGAGGACAGACCTATATTGACAGTGTGCGGCTAAGAAAATGGAAGCCCAGAGGTGACGGGACTCGCCTAAGTTAAAACAGCAAAACTGGCAGAGCGGGGACGCCTTCTCTAGAGCCATGCCTTGTAGTGGGGGGATTTGCACACAGGCCCGGGGCCCTGGCATGATGGATTCTCCCAGCCTCACACCAAGAACCTCTCACCGGGCTCACAAACCCCTCCTCCTCCCTGGGAAGCCCAGGCACCAGGTTGAGGGTCATAGAGAAGCCCAGGCAATGAGCTCCTAAAAAGCTACATCCTTATTTTGATTGTCCGTTTTAACGCACGTTAACCAGCTTTCTATTCTTTCCTCCTGCCGTCCACAGGCGCGGGAACAGGAGAGGAGGGATATAGGGGTGAGGAGGAATGAATGAAAGGCGAATAGATACCCCCACTCGAGGCAGTGGCATTAGCCCCTTATTATCAACAGAGGTCCCAAGAGAGGCTTGTTTCTAATATGGTTTGGATTCAGCAAGAGAGAAGGAACACGGGCTCCCCCCACACACACTGGTATGATTAAATCAGCCGCAAAGGTGGCTAGTTCCCTCCTGCCCACCCCACTTCCCAGCTCCCAGCCTCCGGCATCAGTGGGGCTGGAGGTGAGTCCAGCCTCTGCACAGGGGCTTGGAGTCCAGGCCTCCTCTGGGCCCCAGGGAGACTGACTCACACATGCTCAACCAGGGACAGATAGTGTCACCCTCCAGAGCAGCCACCGACCGTCTGTCCTCTCACCACCCAGGGGTTAAGTCTCAAGATTGATTTTCTGTGTTCTCTGAAGACAGTAGAGGGCACTTCCTCAGGAATCTTGCCCCAGCCCTGCTACTTCACTAATGGGGTTTGTCTGAAGGGTTGACCTGTAAGGCACCTAAGGGCCCCATCAGCTGCGACATCTCCTCAGACAGAAAGCGAGCTTCTCTCAAACCCAGCCAGCGGCTATGCAATATTACCTGTCCTCCCCCTACCCCCAACCCCAGCATTTCAAGTGCCAAGCATTGAAAGGTATCTAAAAAATGTTTGTTACATTAATAAAGGAACTTCCCATTTTAATCTGAAACCTAGGCAGACAGGAAGTTCTTCTCTGTGTTTAACTGTGCTCTACTGCTTTCATTTCCATGCTTTTCCCCTTTGGGGTTCTCGGTGGACATGGCAGGTCCTGGTTACAGAAGCATCCAGTCCTGGAGAAGGGGGTGAGGGGCCAGGTCAGAAAAAGGGTTAAATATGTAACATACATTTGCACATATATTTAATAACTGCATGAGCACCAACCAATCAAAACAGATGCCCACTTGTGCAGACACTGTGGAAAACAGTATGGAGGTTCCTCAGAAAACTAAAAATAGAATTATCATATGAACCAGCACTCCCACTCCTAGGCATATATCCAGACAAAACTATAATTCAAAAAGACACACGCACCCCAATGTTCATAGCAGCACTATTCACAATAGCCAAGACATGGAAACAACCTAAACGTCCATCGACAGGTGAATGGATAAGGAAGATGTGGTACATATATACAATAGAATACTACTCAGCCATATAAAAGAACGAAATAACTCCATTTGCAGCAACATGGAAGGAAGTAGAGATTATCATACTAAGTGAAGTAAGTCAAAAAGAGAAAGACAAATGCCATAGGATATCACTTATATGTGGAATCTAAAATATGACACAAATTCTATGAAACAGAATCAGGGGCAAAGAGAACAGACTGGTGGTTGCCAAGGGGGAGGGCATTGGAGGAAGGATGGAATGGGAGGCTGGGGTTAGCAGATGTAAGCTTTTATATATAGACTGGATAAACAAGGTCCTACTATACAGAATGGAGAAGTATATCCGATATCCTATGATAAACCGTAATGGAAAAGAATATTTCCAAAAAAGAATGTATATATAGGTATAACTGAACTACTTTGCTGTATAGCAGAAATTAACACATTGTAAATCAACTATACTTCAATTAAAACAAAAACAGACGTCCAGTCTAACATTCCGTACCTCCTCACCAGTGAGGTTTGGGTGTCTGTAAGAACAAGATCCATTTAGGCATGGTGGGTGCTTAACACGTGGGCTGCTGTGAAAGATCTTCTCAGGGGGCATCACTGTTGGGCTGGAAGCCCCTAGGAAGTGGGTTCCAATGTTGTCCTTGTCCGTGGAGGCCACTTTGTCTCTCACTATGCAAGGTTGTATTATTGTTCAGCAAATGTTCATTCTCTAAAGCCCCCACCGCCATGGAAGGAGACACCTCCCACACCTTGGACGTTGGGCTTGGCCAACTTGCTTTGGCCAATGGAATGTGAATGGACGTGGCACATGGGTCCAAAGCTTCTAGAAGGGCTGTACATTTATGGTAGCCCTCTTGAGCTTCCTCTCTCTACCATGAGAAAAAAATGCCCCAGAGCATGAAGGCTCCTTCAGCCTAATCCTGGAATGAGAAGCAGGAGCAGACCTGAACTTGACCTTCCACCCAGAGTCAAGCACAGCCAGGCCCAGCAGAGTCACAGCCACCCTGCAGACCCATAAAGAATAACCGTTACTTGTTGTAAGCCATGAGGTTTAGGGGGTTGTTATAATGGCACAGGCTGACTCATCCACTCGTTCCCCTGATTCCTGGCAAAGGTGAGCCAAATGTTATCATTCAGGGCACGTGGAGTGAAGAAATTGATAGGCTTTGGTGGTAGATAGACCTGAGTGCTAATCCCAGCTCTATCGCTTAGCTGTGTGATGTTAGGCGAGTTACTTCCACTCTCTGAACTCCAACTTCTTCCTCTGTAAGACGAGACTGACAGTAACCACCTCGGAGGGCTGTTACTAGCATTATACATGAAAATGTGTGCACCTGTGCTGCAGCTGTAACAAGCAGACGCTGAGCCAGGCCATCTCTGAGGCCCAGGTACATATTCACTCATTCATTCATTCAACAGCTATGCTTTGAGCAGCCTTTCTATGCAAACACTGTGCTTGGCCATGGGGACACAATATTGAAGAAGACAGAGGCACATCCTGGCCTCACAGAACCCAGCTCCACCCCGTACCTCCCAGCTAAACTCACTACTAAAGCTATGAACTGACACCTCAGTGAAGGACACAGACATCCAGCAAGTCCTTAGGTGTTTAAACTTAGATACAGAGGGCATCTAGGGAGTGTAACGAGGAAACTCACCTAGTCTAGAAGCAGGAGAGGCTTCCTTGAAGACGGGAGATTTGAGATGACCACTGAAGGGTGACAGAAATTAACCAGGGGAAGGGAGGTTGAGGGACAAGCATTCAGGCAGAGGGAACAGCATGTTAGTAAGTGACGGGAGCACTGTCCTGGGAAAAGTGAGGCAGGATATGGAGCAGGCAGGCCTTCAAGCCACGTCAGAGACTTTGGGTTGTCATCCTAGGAAAACATCGGGAGCCTTGGTTTTAAATTAAAGAGAGGTAAGACCAGGCTTGCTATTTGAAAAGATTACTCTAAGACACACCTAAAACAAAAGTGATTCAGAAAGGGTAGAAATTAGAGGACAGACTGGTTCCAGCTAAACGTAGAGTTATGTACATATTTATCTCCATTTCTTCCCTGATGTGACTAAAAAAGTGACAGTGAAAGGATGAAAACCACATAAAAGAGAACACAGCATGAAACCACAACAAAGAGAACAGGAGAGGAGATCAGAGCAGATGTAAACAGAATTTTAGAATTCTGGGGGAAAACAAAAGCAGCAGAAGCATGAAGAAACTTAGCCAACTAAAAAGAGTTGGGCCTAAAAGAGCATGGAGGGCAGCGAAGTGGGGAAGCAGAAGCAAAGCTGCTTTAGTGCACGGATCCCAGAAAACTCAGGATGGAGAGGCACCAAGGACCTCCACAGCAGGGTGTGGTCGTGGCTGAAGTCAATGGGATTGTCCTCAAGTCTGTGCAAGCAGCAGTTAGCTTCCCCACCCCCAACAGCCAGGCAAACAGGAAGGAGGTCTAGTCCACAGGGACTCCGAAAGTGGGCCTGCCATACTGTATACGACATCACCGGAAGGTCTACATGTCAGGTGGTGAGACCACCCCTGCTTCCCTGGCCCTCCTTCCCCACTTTGCTCCCAGAACCAGGCATCTAGATGTGTTTCCCCACTCCTACCCCACCAGCCAGGGCAGGAGACAAGGCAGATTCCCCTCTGTGGAAACTGGCTGGTCAAGAGAAAAGAGAACTTCATGGCAGAGGGATGGGAAGTCCTCAATGATGCAGACTGGTCCCTGCCGAGTAAGCCCCCAGTGAAAACCACCTCTGGGCAATCTGGCCCATGTACCAGAACTTCCAATCCACACTGTAATGTTTCACTCTTAAACATCAACATTTAGCCAAAGATCAACAGCTATTGCCAAGGGGGAGGAGTGAGGGAGATGCGAGTTTGGGGTTGGTAGATGCAAGCTATTACATTTAGAATGGATAAACAACAAGGTCCTAATGTATAGCACAGGGAACTATATTCAATATCCTGTGATAAACCATAATGGAAAAGAATATTAAAAAAAATGTATGTGTATGTATAACTGGGTCACTTTGCGGTACAGCAGAAATTAACACAACATTGTAAATCAACTATACTTCAATAAAAAAATCCACAGATATAAGAAAGTCTCTAATATGAAACACAGATATGAAACAAATAGAAAAACAACTTAAAAAAAATGAGTCAAGGTAGGGAGCAGAGAAAACTTCCCAAGTATTATAGTTAATATCCTCAGAGAGATAAAAAGAAGCTATTGCATCCATGGAAATTAGAACAGGGTGTCCTTCCACCACTAAAAAATGTGTGGGGAGGTTGGGGGAGGATTGAGGAAACAAAACATATAAAATAGCATGAACTAAAAAATCAGTAGAAGCGTCAGAAAATAAAGATAACATCTCTTAGAAAGAAGAATAAAAAGATAAAGAGATTGAAAATTGGAAAGAGAAAAAAATGGATTTTTCCTGAAGGTCAAATGTCCAATAATAACGTTATGAGTTTTGGAAAGAGAGAAGAGAGAACAAAAAGAATGAACTTTAAAAATGTAGTATTTGTGCAAGTTAACTTCCTAGATTTGAAGGCTGTGTTTCCATATTGAAAGGTCCTATCATTGAGAGCCCAGCACAATATAAGAAAATGGATATCCAAGCACACCATCAGCAAACCTCAGAATACCAGGGCAGAGAGGGGATCTACAGGCATCCAGAGAGGTGATGCACTGATGGGAAGGGAGACAGGCTAGTTGGGGTCACATCCAAAGGATCCAGTATCAGAGCAAGTTCTCATCGGGCTTCCCTGTGGTGCAGTGGTTAAGAATCCACCTGCCAGTGCAGGGTACACGGGTTCGATCCCTGGTCCGGGAAGATCCCACATGCCGCGGAGCAACTAAGGCCGTGGGCCACAGCTACTGAGCCTGCGCTCTAGAGCCCGCGAGCCACGTCTACTGAAGCCCGCGCGCCTAGAGCCCGTGCTCTGCAACAAGGGAAACCACTGCAATGAGAAGCCCGAGAACTGCAGCGAAGAGTAGCCCCCGCTCGCTGCAACCAGCGAAAAGCCCACGCACAGCAACGAAGACCCAACGCAGCCAGAAATAATAAATAAATTAAATGAAATAATAAATTAATTAATTAAAATAATAAAATAAATAAATTTATTTTTTAAAAAAGAACATCAATATTGGAAGCTAGGAGACAATAGTCCTTCGAATTCTAAGGGAAAATTATACCAAACCCAGGATTCTATTGTCTAACAAACCCATCAATCAGCTATTGATGTCTACAAGGTAGAATAAGAACATTCTCAGAGATGAAAATCCTCCAAAGTTTGATCTCCCATGCACCTTTTCTCTGAAAGCTATTAAAAGACGGTTCCACCAAAATGAGAGTAAACAAAGAGAAAGCCGGAAGACAGGGGATCCAACACAGGAGAGAACAGAGGGGGTCCCCAGGGGCTGTGAAGGGAGCTAAGAGAGTGACCAATCTGGATAAGAACAAGAGGCCAGGGGCCTCCAGGAGGATCCCTTACTGGAGTTTTGAATACTGAGACAAGAATTATACTTCTGCCAGAGAGTTGGGAGTCAATTAACGAGAAATACAGAGAAATGGACACAAAGAAAAAGCTGAATAGTAACTGCAGAAAAAATAGAAAGTTGTGCAAAAAGGAAACAACATGATTTACCACATTGCTCAACTCTAAATAATAGTCAGATAACCACAATACTAGGTACATTAAATATTTATTTAGTAAAAAAAAATGTGCTATAGCTATATTAAAAGAATTGAGAGGGGAAATGGGGAAGAGCAGAGTAAAAGGGTTAAATCCAACTGTTCCGTTGTAGGAAGTCAATAGATAGTATCTAAAACTTTACAACATTAAAAAAGTAGCAATAAGTGTGTTACGTAGATATATGGAGAAAATGCCAGAAAAGCCAAAAGAACTGAAAGCGGTCGCCTTGTCTGCATGCAGAAGCCGTGTATGCAAAGGACTGATCGATTTTTCTTTCCATATTTTAAAATATAAGCTTCATAGAACGTTTGACATCTCTATCTCTACATTTATATCTATTCTAATGTGTTTTTATAAAAAACATAAATGAAAAGAGAAAAGAAAACAGGAAATAGCTCCACTGTGAAATTCATAAATAGACCCCCACAGGCCAAACAGATAAAACAACTGAACGCTAAAGAGCCGAGCGCTTGGGGTAACTTTGGCAGCGACGTTATTACACGTGGATACAAAAAACTGTGGTATGTCAACTTTTAGAAGGAGGTGAAGATGATGTGCTCTGGAAAATTGGGATAAATGACTCAGAACATCATCTCTAATGATGGAGAAGAGAACCATAATCTTAAAAATGCATGTGAAGGGTCTGAACAAAATGATTTCATGAAATAATGAGGGTGCGGGAAACAGCGCTTCTAAATTAAGATTTTACATAATATATGACATTTTAATATGCATATGCAAGTGAAATAATTGATAAATTAACTTTAAGTTTGAAAAATCTTAAAGAAAAATACACAGAAATATCAAGGGAAGCAGGGGCGAAGACACACCAGGCAAATGCAGATTTGAAGTTGGGATGAAGGGCAAAGTGTTAAAAAAAAAAGAGTAACGATTCACCATGAAGCTCTACCGGTCCTGAATATCTGTGTATCAATAATATAATACCTAAATTCATTTTTAAAAAGTAAAACTATTAAAAAGAAATGGAAGCACATTTGTTTAATAATACTTCCTATTGGCAAAGGTGTGGGAGCGACTCTTGCAGGCAGCACTGACAGAGCGGACATTCTATGAAGGGCAATTTGCAAAATCTATCAGATTACCAGGGCACATACGTATCTTTGGTCCGGAAATTCTATTTCTATCAATTTACAGAATTGCACATTATGAAAGGCACCTACAAAAATATTTATTGCAACATTGTTTATAATGGCAAAATGTTGAAAACAGTCTGAATCCTCTCTATGCAAAGAGTGGTCAATGGACCAGAAGCATGAGTGTCACCCAGGAGCTGTCAAAAATGCAGAATCTCAGGCCCCCCCTTAGACCCACGGAATCAGAACCTGCATTCACTCAAGATCACCAGATGATTGCTTCATAGGCACTTTGAAGTTTGAGAAATGCTTGTCTAAATATCCATCAATAGGAAGCTGATTGAATCAATGACAGTATACCCATTAAATAAAATTTTATATATGTTCATTAAAAAATGAGGGACTGCCGTATGTGGCAATACAGAACAGTCCACAAGACATAAGGTAGAAAAAAAAACAAAACCATGGGGCAGAACAGCACTGTGATATGCTCCCATTTGTACTTTATTTTGAAAATGTATCATACAGCAACAATCTAATTGGTGACCTAATTGGTCTCTCAGATTCTACTCTCGTACAAATTAGGTCAGTTATTTTCCTCCTTCACATTCCCTGGTGCTTGTAGTCAGCACTGACGGTTCATTTTCATCTTACTCAGCTCCTAGAGGAGGTGGTTAATGAAAGGAATTGGGAAGGAATTTTCTCCATCATTCCCAGGCCCCAGAAAAAGAGACAAAGGAATAAAAAACAGCAGCCCTGACCCTGTCAATATTTCACAGCCTTGTCTGATGCCCACACAGGACTTAGAGGTGGGACCTAATTGGGCTCTAATAGGTCAGACCCGCCCCCC
>NW_020174053.1:3584746-3749524 GCF_003031525.2 Neophocaena asiaeorientalis asiaeorientalis
CCCTTTTGGCATCTCCCCAATCCAGTCCCAGACTGCTGTGTACCAACCCCTCCCCATAGCCAGGCACATCCCTGCCACATCCACACAGGAGGCTCACTAGTCCTGTCAGGGCCCCAGAGAGAGCAGCATGTCAAAGGGGGCATTTGTCTCTGGCAATCCTCTTCTCCTGTGGTCAATACAGTCATTTTGTAAATGATGCACTAAAAGCCCCTAAGAGCTGGCTCAGAGGCCGATATTGATTAGACCCCAGGGACCAGGGCCCTCCCCATGTGTCTCATAGCTGAGCTCCCAGACCTGTGAGCAGCCCCCTTCAGACAGAAGGAGGGAGGAAAGAGGGTAACGGGTGATTAATGGCACCATTTACTTCCCCTTTCAGCCAAGTGATTGGCAGGAAGGAAGGGTAAAGGGGCCCGGCCATCGCATGCAGTCTTGGCAGTCGATCCACCGACCAATCTGCACCTGCTCCCCAGCAGCCCACACCTTGCCTCTCTGCCTGCGAGGAAGTAGAAACAATACTGGGAGAGTCTGAGAAAGCAAGTTCCCGTAACCTTCTGATCTGGCCTGATGTCCTGGTTATCTGTTGCTATGTAACAAACCACTCCAAAGTAGGTGGCATAAGACAAAATTATTTTATATGCTCACAGATGCTATAGGCAGGAATTTGGGTGGAGAACAGCAGAAATGGCTTCTCTCCGCTCTGTGATGTCTGGGGCCTTATCTGAGAAACTCAAACAATGAGGGGCAGCGTGATCAGACAGGGTTGGATTATCTGGAGGCTTCTTCACTCTCATGTCCGGTACCTGGGCTGGGATGACATGAGGCTGGGCTCGGCTGGGACCACCAACCGGGTGCCTACATGGGTCCATCTGGTTTGGACTTCCTGAGGCATATTAGCTGTTCTCCCTCTGGGAACATCCAGAGAGTGAATGTACCATGAGAACCAGGTGCAAGCCCTTTTATGATCTAGTGTCAGAAGCCTCATAGCATCACTTCCTCTGTATTCTATGAGCCAAAGCTGTCAAAATCCCACCCAGATTCAAAGAAGACATAGACATTACTTCTCAATGGGAAGAGTGTCTAAGAATTTGAAGCTATTTTTAAAAATACAAACTTTACTTTTTAGAGCAGTTTTAGGCCCACAGCACAGTGAGGGGAAGGTATATTTCCCATATAACCCCTGCCCCCTCTCATGCAGAGCCTCCCTATTAACAACAGGAGCCACCAGAATGGTACATTAGTTACCAAGCAGGAACCTACATTGACACATCATAATCACCAAAAGTCCATAGTTTTCATTAGGGCTCATTCTGGGTGTTGCACATTCCATGGGTTTAGACAAACGTAAAGTGACATGTATCCACTGTTACAGTATCTTACAAAGTAGTTTGCCCCCAAAATCCTCTGTGCTCCACTTATCCATCCCTCCCAATCCCCAACTCCTGGCAACCACTGAACTGTTTACTGCCTCCATACTTTTGCTTTTTCTAGAATGTCATGTAGCTGGAATCATACAGTATGTAGCCTTTTCAGATTTCACTCTTCATGGTCCAAAGAGAGCAGTTGCTACCACCCTTGAGTGCACTGTTCTGAGCGCTGCTGGGATGGAGGCACTTTGGGAGTAGCAGTTAAAGGAAAGGAGGGAAGTGTAGCTAGTCAAGCTGTACCTCCAGCTTGGGGAAAGTGCTAACAGGCAGCAGACAGGCTACGTACACAGGCGGGCATCACATCACCCTCCCCAGGTGCTCGGGGTCCCTCCATCATTCTCATCATCCCCTACATCCTCTCCGTAGACAGTCACAGAGCCTTGGAGCTCAGCGGACAGTTCTGGGATCACAACAGAGTCGATCTCTGAGAGAAGCAGGGAATCCTCCCCTCTAACCACCACTCCTCAATCCCTGGCAAGACATTGAAGCAGGTAAAGAATTCAGTCTAAGGCCAGGTCACCAGCTGAAGTTCAGCAAGCGTGGCAGGCTCGCACATCCTGGCTTCGTAGTATTGGACCAAATAAGGATGCAGATGCAGGTGAGCTCCTCGCAGCATCCGATCTGCTTTGTGGGGTGGAGGCCTGGGCTACTCAGACCTAACCACCACCACCGCCCATTCCTAGCCCATGCTGAGAACCACGAGGTGCAGAGTTGGAAGGGATCTGCCATTGGTTAGCCACTATCCTTCCAGATTGCTCTTTCCTTTTTGGTTAGCGCTACTTATTAGAAAATTCTGTGGAACCAAAACACCTCCTTAAGCCATCTCTGACCACCCCACCCTTCCCCTGGTCCAAGGCAAGTGCTTCCCTACCCCACAGTGAATCCCAGCACTGGGCATTTCTTTTTTTTTTACTAAGGGAGACTACCTTTTCAGTTCTTTTCTTTTTTTAATGTATTTATTTGTTTATTTATTTTTGGTTGTGTTGGGTCTTCGTTTCTGTGCGAGAGCTTTCTCTAGTTGCGGTGAGCGGAGACCACTCTTCATCGCGGTGCACGGGCCTCTCACTGTCACGGCCTCTCTTGTTGAGGAGCACAAGCTCCAGACGCGCAGGCTCAGCAGTTGTGGCTCACGGGCTTAGTTGCTCCACGGCACGTGGGATCTTCCCAGACCAGGGCTCGAACCCGTGTCCCCTGCATTGGCAGGCAGATCCCCAACCACTGCGCCACCAGGGAAGCCCCAGCACTGGGCATTTCTGCTATGGTTTTGCTTGTGATTCAATCAGACCAAATGCTCCTCAACAACAGGGACGGGTTCACCATTGTGCGCACAAACTAGTGCTTATAAGTGTCTCTAGAATTTAGTGCACTAAACAAATATGCTTCTCATTGTTCCAAGCTCCACCTTCTGGGAATATCCAGTACAAGCTTGAGTCTCCTCCCACCCAACAGCCCATCAGAAAACACACTTCTTCTCCAGGCTAACCAGCCCCAGCTCCTACAGCTCTGGCTTCAAGTCTTCTCCCCTCCTGACCTGCCCCATCTCAAACCCACAGCCATCCCATGCAGGTGTTTCCACGTGGTGCACTTAGGGTATTGTTTGTGCCTGGTTCTACACAGAGCTGCCTCTGAGCATTCCTGTTCCAACCTGCCCAGTGACTTTAGCCTGCAACCGAAGCTGGACCAAGAAACATCATCCTGGAGTAAGAAGGCTGAAAAGGATACTGATATCTCTGTGCCCTTGGGTAAGTCACCTTGACTCCCAGGACTAAGTTTCCTCAACAGATACGATCCCTTCTAGATGAAGCCAATAAATGTAAGCCCTCTACTCCACTTGACAAACTTTTATAAGTCATCTGCAACATGCCAGGCTCTGGGCTGGGTGCCAGGATTTGGTGGCAAACCAGAGATAGTGCACGTAGGGAGAAACATCCTTTACGTCTCCCCACACTACTGCCGGCCTGTAAAAGAGAAACTTGACCCAGAAGATTATAAGTACTGGTGATAAATTAATCAAACAAGGAGGCCATTAGATTGAGGTGGCTTAAATGCCTTGGTGGCCAAGTAAACAAGCCAAAACCAAGCCTGTAATGCCTCAAGGATAAGTAATTGAAACCTAAGGACAGTCAGTCACAAACAGACACCTGGGCTTTCCCAAACAATGCGATGCTTAAGCTAAGAGCCAAACAAATTATCTCCTTGCTTTTTTTCCACCCTTTCTCTGTAGAAATCTTGCCCCAGCTCCTGTTGGTGGAGCTCCTAACCACTCCAGTTGGGCACTGCCCAATTCTGATCAATTTTTGCTTACATAAACTCTTACAATTTTTAATATGCCTCAGTTTATCTTTTAACATTGGACAGAAACTGCTATTTCACCTTCAGAAGAAACAGTGACTATGATTGTTGAGATTGGAAAAGGGTCAAGCAGATATGTGACCGTCCACGTCTGCTGCTCCTTTGGAGTTGCTGTTCCCATTCCTCCTTCCATTTAGTAAGATCTCCGTGGCCAGCTGCTCCATTTAGTAAGATCTCTGCAACCAGCTGCTCTGCACCTGCAGTTGTCCTGCTGTGCTGCTCTGACGGGAGGGTAGTCTCAACCCAGGAGGGAAGGAATAGAGAGCTCATTTTGTCTTTGGGCCAAGTCATTCTCCTCAATCTAGCTTTATTAGCAATAATAAAAAGCCTAATAATAATAAGAGCCTATCCGACACTTGTGCTTATTTCTCTATTCAAAACTCACAGCTAGAGGGCATGAATCATTGTCTCTGCCACCCACCCCCCTCCCTTTCCAAAACCCTTCCTTCTCCTGGAATGCAGCCTGGTGGGAAAGCCAGATGAGCCCCAGGCAGCTGTAATCCAGTGTAACGAAAGAGATGTTTGGGATCAGCCTATACTGCTATGGGAACACAGCCCAGTCCTGCAGGTCAGAGAAGGCTTCCTGGAGGAAAGGATGCCCAAGAAACCGGAGAGGGAACAGGAGCTCAGCAGGTGACATGGAGAACGTTTGTGGGATGGCTGTGTGGTGCCCCCTCAGGATATGTACCCAGAAGGGGCAGTGTGTGTTGCATCTGTAGGACAGAGAAAGGATTTGATGAGGCCAAGACTGGAGACAGGGAGGCCAGTTAGGAGGCTGTCACCATCACCTGGGTGGGAGTTGATGGTGGTGTTGATGCTGAAAATTAGGTGGTTGGTGGTGTTGATGCTGAAAATTAGGCCTCTGTGCACCGGTGCTGAGCAAAATTTTGGAGACAGAGTTTTGGGTGAAGTAGAAAAGAATAGCTTTATTGCTTT
This sequence comes from Neophocaena asiaeorientalis asiaeorientalis, assembly GCF_003031525.2. Taxonomy (NCBI): domain Eukaryota; kingdom Metazoa; phylum Chordata; class Mammalia; order Artiodactyla; family Phocoenidae; genus Neophocaena; species Neophocaena asiaeorientalis. Next base: position 3,589,459 of record NW_020174053.1, read on the forward strand.
GCCAGGCTAAGTGGGGCACAGCGGGCTTATGCCCACAACAACTTGAGTGTCCCAACCTGGGGGGATTTGGTGAGGAGTTATATAGCAATGGTTCAAGGGGAGGGTTGCTGATAAGGATCAGGGTTTGTGCAGGGTCTGCATTCCTTTAATCTGGCCTCAGGTGGTCTCCTGATGAACTTTTGTGGTTCTCAAGGTTATCAAACTCTGACCTTCTCTCTGGAATAAAGAATGCTTCATCAACTAGTTCATCTTCCATTTGTTGGGGGTTTTCATTCTGCAGAAGAGCTCAAAGATATTGTTACCAGGACCCGCCCCAAGGCTGCACTGTTGTTTCTGGGCTGCTCCTCCCTTGTCTCTGCATCCCCTCCCTTCCCTGATTAGCAATTGTTTGAACTTGCCCTTTGGAACTCAGGGAAGGTCGTGGGAAGGCTAGAATCTATTCCCTACAGACAAGAAACAGGGGACACAGAAAGGTTTCTGTGCCCAGGAGCCCCGCAGACTCCTGCTGGGTTTCGGTGTGGCCTGGGGCAGTGGCCCAGGGTGAGGGCAGGGGTGGTGGGGAGGGGAACTGTGGAAGGATTTGAGGCATATTCAGGAGGTAAATCTATGTAACTCAGTGACTGATTTGATGATGGGGCGAGGGAGCGAGTGGAGGTGGGACAACTGTCAGGTTTCCTAACCTGGGACACTCCCAGATCTGGCTGGAGCTCAGGAGGGGAAGAAGGAAGAGGAGACGAAAGGGGAGAGGGGAGGCAGGAGCAGTACCCTGATGCTGAAGGCGTGTTTATTTCTCCTCATTAACGTTCCCCTAATTAATACTGGGAGGCTGTGCCTACCACTTCACCATTTCACTCTGCTGATTTGCCCCTTGAGACAAAAGGAAATTGGAATTAAGAGGAGACAATGGAATTGCCAGCAGGATTATTAGCTTCAATGAAGTTAATGAAAGGAGTGGGAGGGGGAGGTGTTGAGAGCCTCAGGGGGGCTGTGACTCAGGCTGGGAGCTGCCAGCAGGAAGGAGGCTGGGGGGTGGGGGTGTGGAGGGGGAGCTGCCATGGCAAGAAAGACTCTTGGCCCTTCTGGGCTCCAGAGATCCTGGGGGGTGCCCCAAGGTCAGGGGCTCCACTGAGGTAGGATTCCACGGAAAGAGGACAGGAGTCCAGAGTAGGAGGGGGATGTCCCCAAGAAAAAAGAGTGCAGCAGGGTGATAGAGGGGATGCAAGGCTGGATATGGAGTAGGCATCTCACCCCTGAGCCCCCGGAGAGGGGTCCAGGTACTGGGAAGCCCCAGATGACTTCTAAGCAGGGTCAGAGTCCAACTGCCTGCCCCGCTGAGGGTAAAAGGGCTGCATTTCTCCAAAGGGAGCCCAGCTGAAACTCCAACTGCACAGCAAGACCCAGACAAGTTGTCATCTACCCCAGGTACCAAGACACAGAGAACTGGATCTCAGGAGTAAGCTCAGGTCCCTGAAGCTCAAAGGTTAAAACATGGATGGAGAAAGCAAAAATAATTAGAGCCCAAGCCCCCAAAACCAGCAGCATTCAGGCCAGGTGCACCTGTATACACGCACACTCGCTCTCTCTCACGCTCGCTACAAGCCCACACGGTCAACCAGCCTATGTGTACACATAGACCCACACTCACATGCACACACGTGCACTCACACTTTCATGCTCACCTGTCCCCGGGAGACTCTAACACTAATTTGGCAATGACTGTCTCCTTCGCAAACCCATGCACGTGTCAGCTCCCTTCCCAATGGCCTGGGGCTGGGTTTGCTGCCCCGGACATGTGGCTGAGTCCATCGCTCCTCTGATTTCCATATCACTGGACTACTTAGATGGGAGGCAGGGGTACATGGTCACTCCAGCAGGGGTTGCCAGGATGACCGGGCTATGGTCCGTACAGCTAAGCCCCAGCTTGCCCTCCCCAGTGAAATAAGGAGATGCGGCACTCAGAAAACATGATGCAGTTTCATTGCCAGGTGGGGTTTTCTTCTTATATGCAGCTCATGAGTCATTAGATTAGCACCTTTCCAATTAATGGGAGGCAAAAACCCTATTATCATAGAAACCCTACTGCAGAATGACGGCTCTATTCTTTTTGACGGCAGCAGCCAGTCCCACAGAGAGCTGCAGAGCTCAGCAAGCTGGGAGCCAACTTTCCCGAGAACTTCTTGTCCTTGTTTCCAAAGTAAACTTTACAGAACTCACATCACAGCTTCAGCAGCACCTCATCTGCTCAGCGAGACTGCCAGGACAGCCCAAATGGAGAGACTGGAGAAGGGCTAGGGAGCACATCCCAGGATGCTGCACCCAGACCCGGGGCTGCCTTACACTCCCCTTGTAGAAGCCCGCAGCATGGAAGGCTGTCAGAACTGCCTGCCTCCAGGAGGTTCTGGAATATGCTGAGAAGCAGTGCTGGAGAAACCTTCTTGGAAGGACTTTGGGACCAAGGCTTTCAGCAGATTGGGTCAGATGAACAGCTAGAGATGTCAGACCTCAGGTTAAAGGGCTGTCATACTCCTCCATGAGCCACACCGTGGGCAAATAGGCTGAGTGGGGACCTGGCTCTGAAATCACTATTTCCTGGCTGTGTGAAATTGAACTACTAAGCCCTGAGCCTTTGTTTTCTCAGCTGTAAACTAGAGAGGATGCTTATATGTTCTCTTCCAGCTATTATTCCAGCTCTGCTCTGAGTGAAGGTGACATCTGGATCCATTAGAACTGCCAGCCCCCTCTAGCTGGCAGCTTAAGTCACGGATGGACCTCTTGGCTGTGCAGACTGAGCCTGCTCCTTCCCCAGTATCCTGACGCCCATGTCGCGCCATCCTTCCCCTAACAATGCACCCTGGGTCCCAGGAATGAGCTAACAAACATACCTTGACAGTTGATTATGTACCAGGTACTACACAAGATGCCGGGTAGATTAGATGAATAATAGTAACAATAGGTACCCTATGCCTAGTACTTACTCTGAGCCAGGGACTGCATAGAGATTATCCCACTGTCTCCTCCCACAATCCTGGAAGATGTGCGATGTTCATTCTACAAATGAAGAAACTGAGCCTCAGAGAGTTACATAATTTGACCAGCAGGATTCAAACTCAGGTAGAGTTTGAATCAAAACCCACGCTCTTATCCAAACTATAGGTCACCTTCCAGGATGTCTCAGGTCATGGCCTTCAAAAAAATCTCAGATTGGTGGGCCTCTGATGACCGCACCTCTCTCAGACTCTCCTCTACCACTCTGAGTTGCAGGTCACCAGAGTTGACTGACGGTCAACTCCAGACCACTGCCCTCAGGGAGTAAAGGACTTTCTGGGTCCTGGGCTCCTGGAGCCCAGGGATACTCAGCTTCTCCCAGGATGTATCCCTTGTGCAGGAAGGAAGGTCTGTGTGGGAAGATAGGGAGAATCTGACCCCTTGTCCCATTCCCGCCTTTTTCCTTCCCAAAGCTACAAAAATTCAAAGTCAGCTCATAAAGTTTAGAAAATAACAAAGGACAGCCAGAGGTCAAACTAAGACAGCCTAGGAGCCAGGAGGACTAGGAGGGGTGATAGACTAGTGGTATAGATGAGCCCCAGACCTTTGGCGGTCCCAGTGTATCCCAGTTTCCCCCAGTTTATGATTCCAGTCTTGGTGCAGTGTGGTCCTTTTGCTTTGGGACTTGGTGTCTGCCTTTTATCAAAATATTTTTTGCACCTTAGGCAGTAGAATGCAACTGATTATGTCTTTTTTTCCTTTTAATCCATAGCCAAATTTTATGCTGAAATCAGAAACCCCTGCCTGGTTCTGCTGTCACCAGTGCCTTTCATGCTCTGTCTGAGTTTCTTAAAAGCTCGAGGCCGGTGGGCCTGCTATTCTCAAGGGTTACTGTCCCCAGATACACAGCTACCATAACTCTCCAAGCCAACATCAGAGACATACAAGAGGTATTAAGCTCTTCAACAGAGAAAGAAACCAAGTGTTAATTTTTTTATGTAGTATCTTAGCAATGAAAGTCCTCTTTCCAGAGACACAAATAAAACTTCCAGGATGTACAATGGCCACAGCTTTCAATATTTTTCAGAGCTATTTTTCATTCAGATCATTTATTATTATTGATATTAACTTTAGTTTTTACAAATAGTCCAGCTCTATTAAGGAAATCAGAAACGGCATTAGCACTTACCGCATTAATTGTTGGTGGTTGGTTTTTTCCTCAGCTACATCTTCTGTAGCTCAGTGGATGTCAATTGCATAATTAGAATTAGTTGCATTATTTATTTAGTTAGAATATTTAGTATTCCCCCAACTGTTTAAGTCATTTGAGCTTAAATGTAACTCTACTGAAGAATAAAAGATCTCCCTAAATATTTCAGTAAAAAATATAATTACGCTTCAATCACTCCATGGATTTACTTGCATTAGTTGGGAAGTTCTCCTATTCTGTAATGCCTATCTCTGCCTCTCAGCTCTTTTGTAGACCATTAATTAACCAAATAACCATCTTGCTACTTGACAGGCTTTGGATTCCAGTTTGATAGAAACCTGCAACATCCAGGGAGACAGGACAAGCCGGAGAGGGAGCATCACACAGCCTGTCCTGGCTAAACTAGACTGTCTCCTCTTTTCACCATACCTGCTGTGAAATTCATACCTGCTGTGAAATTCTAAATAATAATAGGAAGAAGAAGGAGAAGAAGAAGAGGAAGAAGAAGAAGAAGAGGAAGAGGAGGAAGAGGAGGAAGGGGAAGGAGAGGAAGAGGAAGAGGAAGAAGGAGAAGGAGAGGAAGAGGAAGAGGAAGAAGAAGAAGAAGAAGAGGAGGAGGAAGGAGGAGAGGAAGAGGAAGAGGAGGAAGGTGAAGGAGCAGGAGAAGGAGAAGGAGAAGGAGAAGGAGAGGGAGAAGAAGAGGGAGAGGGAGAAGGAGAAGGAGAGGGGGAGGAGGAGGAGAAGGGGGAGAAGATATAACCAGATATGAGGATTTACAACTTACCAGAAACTGTTCTGAATGCCTTATATATATTATCTAATTTCTTTCTTCCATAACCTCTGAGAGGAATGTATATTATCTCAATTTTATTGGTGAGGAATCTGAAGACGGAAAGATTATGTAATTTACCCAAAGATATGCTATGAGGAAATTGCAGAGCTGAGATTCGAACCCAGGTTTGTCTTGTTCCGAAGTTTATTTCTTCCACTGGTAATATTCCATTTTGCCTTCCAATCTGTGCCACTAAATAGGCCTATAAAGGATTACATTGGATCAGGCCACGGTTTTTCCCAAATGGTTTCAAGTCTCTGGAGATCACCCCAATGGTTATTGTCTGGAGAAGGTAATCTCATGGAAAATATTCTCTAAACAAAATACTTGGAGGCTGCTTCTGGCATCACCTGTCTCATTTATCAGCTGCTCTGACCCCTCTGATAATCTCTCCCTGCCCCTGGACCACAGAATATTAGAGTTGAAAGGGCCCTTAAACATTATGCAGTTAACATCCTCAGTTTGCATAGAAGGAAACTGGGGTCTAGAGAGGTTTAGATGACTTGATCAAGATCACACAGCTAGTTAAGGTCAGAGCAGGTTCTGGTACCCATATCTGATCATTTTTGTTAAATAAATGGAGTCCTTCCCCCACCACCTGACTCAGAACAATTTCCCTTCAGCCACTTCACCCGCTATGAACAATTCATTTGACCTATTATTAAGTCCAGAAGGCCCACCCAGATCTAAGATTCTGGGCCTTTCACTATATTTTTGGCCTGCACAAAAAAATCACAGTGACAAGTTATACTTGTTCTGAGCCACTGTATAAAATAGCATTTCCTCTGCTGTCCCTCCGCTGAGAGGCAAAGGGCACCCTCCAGACCCACGACCAAATCCCTACCATCTCAGGCTCTGTTCTGACACAAGACCCTGCTCATCGCTGAATCATCTTAGAGGTTTTTCTCTGCCTCTTTTCTATCTTTGGGATGTCTTTTTAGGGTGTAGCACCCTAAATTCCAATTAGTCTCCCTATCTGAAAGAGACTTTGCTGTTAATCTCACTTATTCTCTCTGCCCCTCAGAGCCCTGAGCCCTAGAACTAGTTCCTCCCTGGTTAAGCTCACCCACCACACTGAGAAACCACAGGGATGCGCAGAGGAAATTCCTATGGGATACTCAAGACTCCAAGCTGCATAGTCCTCTGGAGTCCCCACAACAGCGTCCAAGATCTCTTTGTCTAAGATGGGACCTGGCTCTCTCTGCACAGGACCTTTGTGCACCGAATGTCCTCATCTGTACAGTGAATGTTTTCCAAGGTCCCTTAAACTAGCTGTGTGGCTTTGGACAACTGACTCTCCAAGTCTCAGTTTCCTCATCTGTATAGTGGGTATAATTATACAACTCAAGAATATATATAAATATATATCCCAACAGATAGTAAGCTTCAATAAATGTTAGCCATTATATTATTATTTTAATATTATCTGAGGGCATAACTTTGGAAAAAAGAAAATGGACAAGAGACTAGAGATAGGGCCTATGTGCAGTACAGGGCTAGAATCTCCCCAGGTCCACTTCTGGGAAACCAGGGCAGGGTGACCCCAGTGGGACAGGAAGTTTACACTCACTGGTGGATCTTAGCTATCATTCTGAGTCTAGGGACAGGGTTTGCAGGATGTGATCTCACGGAGGGAAGCAGAATATCCACTGCAGGAAGCCAGACCTTCATCCTCCCAACTGGGATTTTGTGTGTATGATGGGCTGAACTGTGTTCGTCTAAAATCCATATGTTGAAGCCCTAACCCCTGGTGCGTCAGAATGTGACTGTATTTGGAGATAGGGCCTTTAAAGAGGTAATTAAGTTAAAAATGGGGATTGCTAGGGTAGGCCCTAATCCAGTATGGCTGGTATCCTTGTAAGAAGAGATTAGGACAGGCAGAGAGACACCAGACATGTGCATGCACATGAGATAACCACATTAGAACACAGTGAGAACGTGGCCACCTGCAAGCCATGGAGAGAGACCTCAGGAGAAACCAGCCCTGCAGACCCCTTGATCTTGGACTTCTAGTCTCCAGAACTATGAGAAAATATATTTCTGCTGTTTAAGCTTCCCAGTCTCTATTTCATTACAGCAGCCCCAACAGACAGACATAGTGCCCTTCTGAAGAGAAGGACTTGCTGAAGGGCTGGTGTGGTTGAGAGACCAGCTGGGACCTGCACACATAGTCCTGATGCAGCTGCTGCTGTGAGTTCTCTCCCTCTGTATTTGTCTTGCCCTGCCCTTCATCCAGAAAGCTTCAGGGCTCCTGAAGAAGCTGTATCGGGCTGAGGAAGGTCTATGGAAAAAGGAATACAAAAAATCAGCTTCCCTGTTCAGGGGAAGTGCAGGGGCAGCTTCTGGGTAGTATTTGCAGCAGACAGGTCGTCCATCCCAAGGCAACAGGAATTGCACTAGGCTGATTAAGGGCATGTGGCCTCCAGCCTATTCATCGTTCCCAGACCAGTGAGCAGAGGCCTCATTACTACCAGCTTCCCACCCTCTGCCAGGCCCCCAAGCACAGCAAAAGTGGGTACACTAGAGGAGAAGGTTCCAACCTGGGAGACAAGTGATCTAAACCCTTGTCTGGTCTCTTGTACATGATACTAATTGAATCCCTCAACTCTCTGTCCTCATCTACTAAATAAGCTACCCATCCCTGCCTTCTTAGCTTGGTGTGAAGGTAAGCATGATCTTATATCTGAAAGTGCACTCAGAGAGCTCCCAAGGCCTCTACATTGTTGAAGATTGTTGAAACTGTTGTGTTATTACTCTCTGCACGAATGCATGGTTGTAAAACCAGAAGGACCCTAAGAAAAACCAAGCAGCAGGCTGAGAAAGGACTCAGGGACTTGTGGGCTAGAGAAACTCAGCACACGTTAAATAAAGTTGAAGTTGGTTGTTAGGGCCCAGTGACTGACTGTGGGTAGGTAGAGGGGTCTCTAGAGCTGAGAAACTTTATAGTCATTTGCTTCTCCCCAGCTGCCATCCCCAAAGAGCTTGGAGTTTCTGGAGAAGCTAGAGGTTTTATCTGGACTAGTCTCTGATGAAAATTATCACTATGACATCATGTTTTTAAGAGAAAATTATCAAGATGCCATGTTCTCAGTGATAGCCACCTCGGATGGGATGCAAGTGATTAAGTCTGGCTGGTGTATAGAAGAATTGGAGGATTGGATGATGGATTATTTATGGTCCTAATGGCTGAATCCAACACTAGCTTGGGATGCAGCCACCACACAAACATGTTCCCCATCCAGAAATCTACCAAGGCCATCAGCCAAAATCTTGAAATGGAGAAGACACAGAGATAACAGTAAATTAGAAAGAAGCTTGTTTCCTTGCAGTCAGGTAAGGGGAAACTTTCAGAAAGAAACAGAATGAAACTCAACAAGACAAGAGTTTTCCCCACCCCCTCTCACCCCAAAAAGGAATAACCACACGCCTACCTCTTCAGAACCTAAAAGAGGAGAAAGGGAGGGGAAAAGAGAGCCCTGAGAGGAAAACCATCCCAGGCTGCCCTTTCTTTGTAACAGCTTCATTGAGGTCTAATTGAAGTATAACACATTTCACATAAGTGTACAACCTGATGAATTTTGACACTTGCGTGCACCAGCGAAACAGCCGCCATAACCCAGACAACAAATATTTCCATCATATTCAAAATTTTCCTCGTGCTCCCTTGTAATTCTTCCTTCCTTCTCCCTCCATTAGGCAACCGCTGATGTGTTCTATGTCACTACAGATTAGTTTTCTTTTTCTAGAATTTTATAGGAATGACATTTTTTAGCAGGAACTCTCCATCAGTAGTTTGGTCCTCTTATTATTGAGTAGCATTCCATTGTGTTGATATACCACAATTTGTTTATCCACTCATCTCTTAATGGCCATTGGGTTGTTTCCAAGTTTTGGTGACCACGAAAATTGAAATATAAGACATGTAAACACCTGCTGGAGTGTGTAAAACCAGGCCAATCTTTGACCACACTTCGCCCAGGGCAGGGATGTTCTCTTCCATCCACGACAACTGTAAAGCCTTATCTTGGCAAGGCTTTCAAGTTCTCAAGGTCTTTCACTCGCATGATCTCATTAGATATTCAATACAACCCTGTAAGATAGGTGAGGTAGGTTTTAGGCACCATTCAGGTAAGTGAGAACATGCTAATCGCTTGCTAAGTCCAGGCATCATGTTAAGTGCTCTGGGGTTCAGAAGGTCTGCAAGACGGGCACTGAAGGATCTTACATTCTAGTATTTTGTAGATGAGGAGACTGAAATTCCTGCCTGAGGACACATAACTGAGAGGTGACAGAGTGGGAAGTAGAATCCAGGTCATCAAGCTCCCCATCCAGTCCCCCCTCACACACACATGCTGCTTATGGAGAGCCCTTGGTTCTCAGGAGCCCCATCTGAATAGGAAGTTGACTGGGAAGTGAAAGAAGGGAGGAGAAGGAAGAAGATGAAGAGCAGGTATGCATGTCACCTTGACCCTTGGCTAGATTTTCCTTGGTGAGGAGTGAATGGTGGCTGGTGCAGGGCTTCCACTTACTGAGTTTTTTGGTGGACACAATTACTAAATCTCTTTGAGGACCTGAGTTCTGTTTCAGGAGGACACCTTCTCTTACTGTATCCACCATATTGTGGTGGACCTTGCAGGTGGCCCTGCTCTTGGCGCACTCATAGTAGGGATGGAATGTAACACCGCCACACATGAATCAGTATTTCATTCCTTTGTGTGGTCGAAGAATATTCCATTGTATGGGTATGTTGCATTTCGTTTATCTATTCATCAGTGGATGGGTATTTGGGTTGTTCCCACTTATGAATAACGCTGCTATGAACGTTCAAGTTTGGGTGTGCATAGGAGTGCATGTGACAGAGACCATAATGAATCATAGCCCTGCAACAGGCATAGCAGGACTGACAGCGAGGGGACAGGGGAGTTTAGTGGGATCAGTCTGGGAAGACTACCTGGAGGAGGCAACATTTGGGCTGATTTTAAAAGCCTTGTTTGGATACAGGGAGGAGAGGAGCAAGGTGAGATGGGCTGATGGGTAGGAGGTAAGAGATAAGGATAAGGTATTCCAGGCTGACCAAGAAGGATCAAACTTGCCTTACAGAAGCTTGAGTATGGATTGGACTATCAGGGAAGGGAACTAATCTTTGGTGAGCAGTTTTGTGCTTCAGGTGTGATTCTCACATGACCCTCACAAACTCATTAACCTTATTCCAAAATGAGACAATTTATGGAAAAAGTCAAGATCTAAAGTCAAATAGTCCTAGCTCCTCTGCTTAGCATCCATGCGGTTTTAACATTTCTGAGCCTCGGTTTCCTCATATGGGGACTATAATAGTTACCATCCAAGGACTCTCTCATTTGTTCAATATATATGTACCTACTCTATGAGTTGCCATGGTACAAGTCACTCAACGCATGTTTGAAAAACAGAAACACGAACAGAAAAAAAGACCCTCTAGCACCCCACTGAAGGCTGTGTCTGGCATTCCTCTCTCCTCCAGCTCTGCCCTGCACTTTCTGGAGTTTTCAAGATCATTCTTTAGGGGGAGGCCCTCCCGAAACTCCCACCTGCCCAGGAGAAACAGGGGCTAAAACTCACAATCTTCCAAAAGGAAGTAAATTGATTCCACTTAGCAGGAGAGCTCCTTAGGCAAACCACAGGAAAAGCCTTGGCCACAGACCATTCCGAGACTTACCCAGGCTTGGAAAAAAAGGGGAAAGTGGCCCCCCTTTTCAGGGTTGAAATACAGCCTGCAGCATTATTGCTGTGGCCCTGGGGCTCCTGCCACTCCTGCCACAGCACCACTTGGCCTGAGCTGTCTACAAAGGCTCCCTGCCCACACCAGGCACTCCAGACACTGCCCTTGGACCCTAATGTGCTGGAGGTAGAGGGGCCTAAGGGCACAGCATTTCCAGTCTCTGGCTGTAATCACAGCTAATTGAAACTCTGCAGATTCAAAATTGGCTCCTGATTGAATTCAGAACTTTCGTTTAATTAATTATCATTCACCTGAAAACTGATGCTTCCCTCAGTCTAAGTGGTTAACCGTTTCCTACCTTCAGAGACTCTTGGCTTCCCCTGAGCCCTGGAACTTGGACTAAAGAGTAATCTCCTTCAAGGGAGACTCCTAATTCAAGTTGCAACGGGGATGAGGCAAAATGTCAAGGAGTCAAGAAAGTGAAAAGCCAACTCATGATGGGAGAAAATATTTGAAAATCTGCTAAGGTATATAAAGAAATCCTACAACTCAAAAGGAAAAAAATTTTTTTTTTTTTTTTGCAGTACTTGGTCCTCTCACTGTTGTGGCCTCTCCCGTTGTGGAGCACAGGTTCCGGACGCGCAGGCTCAGCCGCCACGGCTCACGGGCCCAGCCGCTCCGCGGCATGTGGGATCTTCCCGGACCGGGACACGAACCCGTGTCCCCTGCATCGGCAGGCGGACTCTCAACCACTGCGCCACCAGGGAAGCCCAAAAGGAAAATTTTTAATGTGAATAGAGACTAGTATATGTTTTCTTTCAAAAGTGTTTTAAAATTACGGTTAACTTTATAAAAGACTGTCATCTTGTATTTAATCTTTTAGGATTTGTTTTTCACTCGTATTTAAACAGATTCATTCATATTAATGTGTTGTTGGTAATTAACATTAAAATTTAATTCATAAGCATTTTTGTCCTGACAACTGTTTAACAATCAATTTTCTAGAAAACAAAATATACACATTAAATAAGTTCTGGTCACCAATTCAGACCAGGGGTAGGGTTCCCCCCACCTCACCAAACAATTCTCCGACACCAGCTGGATGTCCTACCATTCAACTCAGTTTTCATAGCATCTACCCAGATACAGCATCCAATTCCATACGTTAAGGGCTCAGTTCCACAAGATTGCCCTCTACTTCAGATGCAATAGAAAGTTCAGGTTCTCACCTGTGCTTCTGACAAACTGGCTATAGATTGGAGGTGCCAATGACCCTCTTCTTGAGTTACAAGTTAAGGGTTCAGTCCTATAAGACTACCCCCCACTGACTTCAGAAGCCAACTGTAAGTCCAGATTGTCACTGGTGCTTCTGACTGAATGGCTATAAATCAGAGGTTTCCACAAGCCCCGCTTAGGTTCAATTAATTTGCTCGAGTGGCCAGCAGAACTCAGAGAAACATTTTACTTACTAGATCACCAGTTTATTATAAAAAGATATAACTGAGGAACAGCCAGATGGAAGAGATGCACAGGGTGAGTTATGTGGGAAGGGCATGGAGCTTCCATGACCTCTCTGAGCACACCACGCTTCCCAAATTTCTACGTGTTCACCAACACAAAAGCTCTCCAAATTCTGTCCTTTTGGGGTCTTACAGAAGCTTTATTATGCAGGCATGATTGATTAAGCATTGACCACTGGCCAACCTCCAGACCCTCTCCCTTCCCCCAAAGTTGGGGGATAGGACTGAAAGTTCCATCCCTTTTAATCACATGGTTGATTCTCCTGGCAATCAGCCCCCACCCTTAGGTGCTTTCCAAAAGTCACCTTCTTCTCTACAAACCTGTTTTATTTCTAAGCCTTCAACTGATTGGATGAGGCCCACCCACGTTACAGAGTGTAATCTGTTCTACTTAAAGTCAACTGATTGTAAATCTTAATCACATCTACAAAATACCTTCTCAGCAACAACTAGGCTAGTGTTTGATCAACAAACTGGACTCCATAGCCTAGCCAAGTTGACACAAAAATTAACCTTCAGTCACATTCACAGGTACCAGGGGTTAGGACTTCAACGTATCTTTTGGGGAGACACGATCCATGCCATAACAGGGATCCACATTAATTTTATTTTTAAACAGACAACTAGTTGTCCCTAAAATAGATATGGAAAGTTCACCATTTCCTCACTGATTTGAAATGCTTATTCCTATTCATAAACTAAATACATATATTCATCTCCTCAAGTCTGTATTCTAATAATCTATTTTTTCTTTTTTCTTTTCTTGTGCCAATACTACAGTGCTTTATTTCCTATGGCTCTGTAGTATGTGGTAGTAAATCAAGTCCCTTCTCTTTTCAAAACTGTCTTGACTATTCTTCCATATTTTTTTCTTCCAGGTAAATGTGAACATCAGTTTATTTAGTTACGTAAATATTTAATGTTGGAGGGCTTCTCTTTAAACATGACATATTGATCAAATGCTTCTACTCCTCTACTTCCTAAAATCCTACAAATATGAAAGTAAAGCAGAAGAAAAGAAGTATAAACACATCTGGATAGTAAAAACTGGAGGAGTCAATAGTAGATTGGAAGGTTTAGGATATTTCTGAAGATGGAAAGTAGATGAAGAAGCAGTAACTAATTTAGCCAAGCAAAGGTACATAGCAGTGAGACAGCCTTGTTGCCTGGATAGGGGACTGTAAGATGGGGACAGCATTTCTCTGGAGATGGGATGTGGGTGTGGGAAGGAAAAGGGAGCACTGCCAGTGGAGATGTAAAGCTGAAAATGGGCTCCACATTTTCCCTCTTCTATTCCAACCCTGTGGATACCTCAGAAGTAAACAGAAAAGTATCAAAGAATCAAATTAAAGACTGTGAAGATATTTAATTTAAAGGAGAAGTATGGAAGTGACTGAAGCCACTTGGAACTGCTTAGAGATTATTTTCCTTATTGATAACAAGACACTTGTTGACAGAAGTAGATCTAGAAACTTAGAATAAAAACAGAGTGGCACTCCTGGGAATGCAATGTATAGCATTGACTACAGTCAATAATACTGTCTTACACGTTTGAAAGTTGCTAAGGCAGTAGATCTTTAAAGTTCTTTTCATAGGAAAAATAATTTGTAACTATGTGTGGTGATGGATATTAACTAGATTTATTTTTGTAACTATTGTGTGGTGATCATTTTTGCAATAAATACATATATGGTAAAAAAAAAAAAAAAAGACTGTGAAAAGATGTAGGGAGACAGAGGGTGACTATGACCAGATGTGAGGAAGAAAGGCAGCTCAGAACATAAAAGGCTCAGGCACCACTGTAAGGAAAAGTTCTTTGAACTGTACTCTGTGCTTCCACCTTGCTGTCCTGGGTGCATCGTGGCCCCTCTCAGGAGGGATAGAAAAACAGCAGCTCCAGTGGGCACCACAGAATAAGTGGGAGAAACGGCAAAGTGCCTGAGCCTGACTGAGGTGAGGGTTAGAAAAACTGGGTGCCTTAAGAGTTCTCTCCTTCATAACCCTCTGTACTCATAGAGCTTGCCAGTGACAAATCAGGGAGACACATCCTCAGAAAACAGGAGTGCTCAGGGATCTGCCCTACTGCCAACAAGTAGGGTTCCCAGTGAGAGGTTAGCAAAGTGGGAAGGGCAAGCCCAGTTTGTGTGTGCCTCGCCTTGCCCCCCTCCTTTCTTAACCCAACAAGAGCAGCTTGTGCTGAGACCTAGGTCTCGGTTTTTTCTTCAGTAACAGTTCAAGCCAAGATAGCTAATACCCCCAGGGGAAGATGAACTCACAGACAAAAACTACCGGATACCTGAGAAGCAGCACCACCACAAAAGAAAGACAACAAGCTGTACAACCAATACAAGATTAATTAGAACTAATGGAATAAATATATTAATAATTTAAAATAAGCATAATAAATAAAGAAAAGGAAGGATGATGGTAAGATGAAGCAAAAAAGTAGTTATGAAAAAGGATCAAATAGAACATGTGAAAATTTTAATAAATGAAATAAAGAATTCAATAAATGATATAAATAATAAAAATGAATTATATTGGGACAGAGATAGGTGATCTGAGAGATCAGGTTGATGGGTTCTCCCAGAAGGCATTGGGAAGGAATAAAGAGCTGGAAAATATAACAGAATTTGAAGCTAATAAAAATAAAAATAAGCTAAGAAAAATACAGGTGTCACCATCTGTACAACAGGAAGCCTTGAAGAAAAGGAAAAAATGAAAAAAAGAATGTATTGAAGAAAAAAAACCCAAGCGTTTTCCAAGATTAAAAAAAGATGAAAAACCTCAGACTAAAAGGGCTCATGGAGTGCCTAATAAGATAGAATTAATGAGAAAAAATAAACATAAATATGATTTTTAATAAGTTAAATATAACTAATAAAAAGCACAAAAATAAAATTCAGAGTTTTCAAACCAATAGAAGAAAATTCTATCCAATGAAAGACAAGAAAAGGAAAAAGCAAAGAGAAAAAAGTAAAATATGGTAAGCATAAATTAGAAATAAGATAACTGAGATGAATACTAATATAAAATTACATTACTTGTGTTATGGATTGAATTGTGTCACCAACAAAAAAGGTATATCAAAGTTCTAAATCACAGTGCCTCTCTCAATGTAAGCTTATTTGGAAATAGGGTTATTGCAGATGTAATTAGCTAAATTAAGATGAGGTCATACTGAAGTAGGGTGGGGCTCTAATCCAATAAAACTGGTGTCCTTATAAGAAGACAGCCATGGGAACACAGAGACACATGGGGAGAATGCCACATAACAACAAAGGCAGAGACTGGAGTTATCCAGCTATAAGCCAAGCAATGCCAAAGATTCCCAGCAAACCACCAGAAGCTAGGAAAAGACTAGGAAGAATTTTCCCACAGGTTTTAGAGGGATCATGGCCCTGCTGACACCTTGATTTTGGGCCTCTAGCCACCAGAACTGTGAGACAATACATTTCTGTTGTTTCCAGCCACCCAGTTTGTGGTACTTTGTTATGGGAGTCTTAGGAAACTAACACAATTTGCAATGAATTAAAGTCACTAATCAAAAGACAGACACTCACAGACTGGATTTTTTTTTTAATGCAATATTCTAAAAGGAATATTCATAAAACAAAAGGGGATAGGAAAGTCGCAAATAAAAGGACAGAAATGTATATGAGGCAATTTTGAACCAAATAAAACTAGGAAGCAAATTTAATATCAAACAAAATTGAATTCAAGGCAAAAAAATCATAAAGGGAGATGTTTTTAAAGAAAACAAAATCAGAAAGATATAACAATTGTGGACTTACATGCCCTTAAAACCATAGTTTCAAGATGTAAAATGCAACAACATAACTACAGAGAAAAACACATAGGAATTGTAATTAGAAACTTTTTTGTAACCATCTGAGAAACTGATAGAACAAGCAGACAAATAATAAGTAATCATAGAGAATATTTAAATGAAATGATCCATAAATTTGAAATAGTAACTATATGGGAAGTGGGAAGAACTTTACAACATTAACCAACAAGTGAAGAAAGCATGTTTTTTGAGCACACATTAAACATTTAAACCATTCACGATTTACCAGATCACAAAGAGAGAGAGCCTCAACACTGTTCCCAAAATCAACATTATACGTGTTAATTATCTTAACACAATGGATTAAAATTATAAATTATTAATAAAATCACTTTAAATCCTTGTACATCTAGAAAGCAAATGGCATAACAGTAAATAATCCTCGGGTTAATGAGGATATATAGAGGAATGATTAAATACTTGGAATATGAATGATAATGAGAAAAGGGCATGCCAGAATTTAAGAGACATAGCTAGAGCAGCCTTAAGGATAAAATTTATAGTTCTACTACCACAGGACCCAGCAATCTCACTACTGGGCATATACCCTGAGAAAACCATAATTCAAAAAGAGTCATGTACCACAGTTTCATTGCAGCACTATTTACAACAGCCAGGACATGAAAGCAACCTAAGTGTCCATCAACAGATGAATGGATAAAGAAGATGTGGCACATATATACAATGGAATATTATTCAACCATAAAAAGAAACGAAATTGAGTTATTTGTAGTGAGGTGGATAGACCTAGAGTCCATCATACAGAGTGAAGTAAGTCAGAAGGAGAAAAACAAATACCATATGCTAACACATATATACGGGATCTAAAAAAAAAAAAAAAAAGGTTCTGAAGAACCTAGGGGCAAGACAGGAATAAAGACATAGATGTAGAGAATGGACTTGAGGACGCGGGGAGGGGGAAGGGTAAGCTGGGCCTAAGTGAGAGAGTGGCATTAACATATATACACTACCAAATGTAAAATAGATAGCTAGTGGGAAGTAGCCGCATAGAACAGGGAGATCAGCTCGGTGCTTTGTGACCACCTTAGAAGGAGGGATAGGGAGGGTGGGAGGAAGAAGCAAGAGGGAGGGGATATGGGGGTATATGTATATGTATAGCTGATTCACTTTGTTATAAAGCAGAAACTAACACACCATTGTAAAGCAATTATACTCCAATAAAGATGTTAAAAAAAGAATAATATTTATAGTTCTGAACACATTTATCAGAAAAAAATAGCAATTGAAAACAAATGAGCTAAGGTTTTAACTCAAGAGTTTAGAGAATGAATGATAGACCAAATACAAAGAAACAATCAAAAAGAAAAAAATAAGGGCAGAATTCAATAAACAAGAGGACTACAGTAACAGCAACTATAAGATAGATAAGAATAACCAAACCAAAAGCTGGGCCTTCCAAAAGATTCCTAGATGTACTAACCTCCATAAAAAGCTCATCAAGGGGACCTATCTATGACACAAAAACAGACTCACAGACATAGAGAACAGATTTGTGGCTGCCAATGGGGTGGGGGAGTGAGGGAGAGATGGACTGGTAATTTGGGATTAGCAGATGAAAACTATTATATGTAGAATGGATAAACAACAACAAGGTCCTACTGTATAGCACAGGGAATTATATTCAATATTCTGTGATAAACCATAATGGAAAAGAATATGAAAAAGTAGGCATGTGCATATATATATAATGGAATCACTTTACTGCACAACAGCAATTAATACAACATTGTAAATCAATTATACTTCGATAAAATAAATTTTTTAAAAAAGCTTATCAAGGGTAAAAAAAGACACAGATATACAAAATTCAGAATTTTAAAAAAAGAAAATACTTATAGACACAAAGAGATTAGCCATAAAAGAATATAATTAATAGCTATTCACTAATAAAATAAAAATCAAGATAAAATATATGAAACTTTTGTTGACATTTTAAAATATATATAAAAATATAAAACTGACCCAATAAAAATTAGGAAATTTGAACAAATTAATAACAAATAAAGATATTGAAAAGATTAACAACAACAGAGATACACAGCTCTATCTGTAAGGGGGAAAAAAGACCTTAGGCCAGGTGATTTTACAGATGATATTTCAAAAAACAAGTACTTGTGTCTGGAACAGTTTGCTTAATAAAGTAGAAAAAGAGTGAAAGCCACCCAACTCATTCTGTTAGATTAGCATTGGTTTAATTCCCAATCCCTAAAAAGAATAGGAGAAGAAAATAAAAGAACAGCTATTTTTCACTTATAACTCCCAAAATATTAAATAAAATATAAAACAGATCATGATTAAGTAAGGTTTATTCCAGTAATATAAAAATCATTTAACAAGAGAAATCATTGAATATAATTTACACACCAGACCAAAGAAGAAAAATCAAATGATATTTTGATAGATAGAAAAAAAGATTTAATAAAAATTACACATATATATTTAAGATTAAATACCCTCAGAACAAAATAGGAATAAAAGGGAACTCCTTTACTTTAATAAAGGATCTAAACCCAAACTATACAGCAAACATCATACTCAGTGGAGAAGACCAGACATTAGACAGAGTGTTTGCTATCACCTTTTGTGGGCATCCTAGCTAATGCTATGTAAGACTTTCAATAATCATTATAACAGCAACAAGAGTTTGTAAGAATTGAATGGGAAGTGATAAAGTTGCTATTATTTGCAAACTGTATGGTCGTCTATGAGGAATGCCAAAGAAAAACTGTTAGATATGATAAGAGTTAAGTATGGCTGGATACAAAATCAATCTACAAAAATCAGTAGCATTTCTTTTGACCTGTAATAACTATCTAGAAAATAGAAAATAAGATATTATTCACGATAGCAACAACATCTCTAACATACCTAGGAATAAGCCAATAAAGAATGTGCATACTTCTAAGGGCATAAATTTCAAACTCTATTAAAATTTTTAAAGCTTGTTTAAAAGATACAAAGAAGATGAATAAATTGAAAGCTCTATTTTCCCCAAATTAATCTATAAAATCAATGCAATCTAATTAAAATGTCAGCTGAATTTTTTGAGAAATTAAAGTCAATTTAAAATTACAGTATACCACATCACTGGTCATTAGGGAAAAGCAAATCAAAACCACAATGAGATGTCACTTCACACCCATTAGGATGGCTATCACAGAAAAAAAAAAAAAAAAAAAGGAAAACAGTGTTGGCTAGGATATGGAGAAAATAGAACCCTGTGCATTGCTGGTGGAAATGTAAAATAGTGCAGCTGCTGTGGAAAACATTTTGGCATTTCCTCTAAAGTTATACATAGGATTATCATATGATCCAACAATTGCACTTCTAGATATATACCCAAGAGTACTGAAAGTAGGGCTTTAATGGATATTTGTATACCTATATTCATAACAGAATTATTCCCAATAGCTAAATGGTGTTAGAATTTTCAGATATCACTATTTATTGGGAAAGAGAAAACACTTTGGCCAAAAAAAACTTTTCCATTATTCCTCAAATCAACAATAGCTAGCATTGCAGCTCAAAACAAATGTCTCCAGAAGATATGTTGTCATTTCACTAAAAGCAGTGATTACCACAGTGGGATGTGCCAGAAGACCTACGTGGTACAACAGAAGAATATGAGAACTTTTAATCCATTAGCACTATCTCAGTCTCTAAACTTCCTATTTTCTATATAAGCTTTATAACAGGCACATATATAATTATCAATGTACACATATAAACTTTATGAATAAATACACAAGCAAAGCAAGTGTATGCTTAAAAATGTTTTACTAATAGGAAAGCACAGTGAAAAATTTTGGAGACCCTAATGTAATATGCAGTCCAGTGTGTTATGCTTAAAACCATTCTTGGTAGTGACAGTCTTAGCAAGTACCTGAAACATCAGGGTCTGTGTCCCCAGACCAAAGTCCAGCTCAGTTAACTCTGGGTCATTTCATCCCAGTCCCATAGACAGGGGAAATTCTGGTAGAACAATGAAGGGAAATGAGGGAGTCAGAAATAGAGACTGGAGGGAGAATTGGCTCTTCCAGGTCACTGGCTCATTCATGGGCACATCCCAGGATCTAAAAATAGAAGAAACATCTGCAGTTGCCTCCTGGAGCTGGGGCTTGGATGAGCCCAAGGACAAGCCCTCACAGACTGGTAGCCATGATGACAGCACTGGCCTCCTCAGGTGACCTCAGCAAATAATGGCCAGGAGCCAAAGCAGATAGGTTTCCAAAGCCAGGGTCCTCACGGTAAAACAAGAGAACCAGGAATAAACAGGGACTGTAGTTCTTTAACAGAGAGCTGGCTCTTGCTTCTGAGTTCAGAGACTGGCTGCACTGTGGGGAAAGGAAAGGAGAAGGATGGAAGAGGAGCTCAGAAATCAGAGGGAGTATTCTCTGGTTATTTTCAAGGAAGGATTCTCATCTGTTCTCCAGGATGACTTCTGAACTAGGTGTTGGATCAACATTATTTTTTGTTTCTTTTCTATGAATTTTCCTTTGGGCTTTCTGAGCCTGACACATAGGTATTCAAAAACACTACAGGAGAAGGAATTCCCTGGCGGTCCAATGGTTAGGACTCAGCACTTTCACTGCCAAGGCCCGGGTTTGATCCCTGGTAGGAGAACTAAGATCCCAGGAGCTGCATGATATGACCAAAAAAAAAAAAATACTACAGAAGAGAAAAGAAGAAGAGTTCATAAATGCAAGCACTTGCTCTAGACTCTGAGGAGAATTTTATTTCTGACCAGTTTCTCAACCTGGAGATCATTATTCAGGAAAAAAGGGAAGGGCCTTGATGACTCCTGTAAGCATCTTTGGGTCTCTGCCTTGTGAAAATCCAGAAGGAAAGGAGGGGAAATAAATCACAACCCTCCTTCTCCCCCTTCTTGGAAGAAATGGAAGAAGTAGGTGAGGCGATAGAAAAAGCTGAGGGAAAGGAGAAGAGCTCTTGTTCACACTGAAGAAAAGGGACAAAATTCAGGGAAGATACCCACAGAGGAGCAGTTGCTCATAAACAGGCTTCCTCTTCCTCCCTTCCTCCCCTCATTCCCCCTCTCCCAAACCAAGTCCAATTCCTTCATTTCATCTGGATCTGCCCTCCAATTTTATCTTGCCCATTTCCCAAAGGAATTTTAAAATAGGTGTTACATAAACAGGGGTTAATTGGTAACCATTTGGATGAACCATGTATCTTTTCTCATGCTCTTCTTCCCTTTACTCTCCAAGAAAATGGATGAAATATGTCTGGTCAAGATGGGCAAGGAATTCATGCTTGATAAATTTCACTACTTCAAACACGTAGCAAAGAAGTAAAAAGTGAAAACAAACAAATAAACAACAAAACCCAAACACATAACTAGGCTCAAGTATGAGATATGCATCTCTATTGATCAGAATAAGACACAAACATCAAAAGGTAAGCCCAGATGGAGCTGTGAGCTTGCTGTGCTCTGGGCCAGGAGCAGGGAATGGAGGCTAGGAGTTCAACTCCTGGGATAAAGGAGTTTAACATATTTCACACAAAGCAGAGGACTGGATCTAGGAGTTTTTACTACCCCACTCCTCTCCCAGACGACAAAAGGAAGCAAAAAACTATAGGTGACAAATGTTGTCCAAGGGTACATCTCTTTGTAAGCTACAACCTCATACCAGGTCCTGGGATCTGTGACAATCCACCATCTCCTGGGGGAGAATTCTGAGTAGCTTTTATAAGACCTAGTTTTGAAATAGAGACCAAGTAAGCTGGGAGGAGGTAAATGCAAATCACTAACCAAGAAGGGGTGAAGAGGAAGAGAAGGAGAAGGGGAAGAAAGTGAAAGGGATTAAAACTTTCACTCAAATATCTTGTTCACAGAAAACCTGCAGATCTTTTGATGAATTTATGAATAGGTATCTTACAGCTTCTATGGTATTGTGAATGAGACTTTTTTCTAATTACATTTCTGATTGGTCATTGTTTTGTGCAGGAATGCTATTGCCTTTGTATACTGATTCAGTAACCAGCAACCATGCTAAAATTTGTATTAGCTCTAATAATTTGTAGATTCTCTTCAAATTTTGATGTAGACAGTCATATCATCTAGAAATAAAGAGAGCCTTATATATTATTTCCTTTACCTCTTATTTCTTTTTCTTGTTTTATTACATTGGCTATAGAATCAACCATAGTGCTCCTTTTGTCATATTCCTGTCTTTAATGGGAATACTTCCACAATCTCATGATTAAATATGATTTTTGAGATAGGTCTTTTAGAAGTATCCTTGATCAGGGTAAGAAGACACCTATCCCTTCTCTAATAATTACCTACTAAGAGTGGGTTTTTTTAAATCTTGAAAGAGTGCTGGATTTTAACAAATGCTTTTATTGTATCTATTTGAATGGTCAAATTTTTCCTTTATTCTATTAAAATGAGTGAATATAACAAAAAAGAAATAGACACACAGACATAGAGAACAAACATGTGGTTACCAATGGGGAGATGGAAGGCAGAAGGGGCATGAGTGTAAGGGGTAATGCATTAAGAGGTACAAACTACTATGTATAAAATAATAAGCTATAAGGACATACAGTACAACACAGGGTATATAGCCAATATTTTATAATAGCTAGAAATGGAATATAAATTTTAAAAATTGTGAATCACTATGTTGTACCTGTGAAACTTACATAATATTGTATATCAACTATACCTCAAAAAATAAAATAAAATAAAAATTTTAAGATCCTATATATACCACTACTAAATAAAAACAACAAGAGTAAAAAAAAAAAGTAAATCGTTTAGTAAAACTGAATGGTACTGGCACAAAAACTGACACATAGATCAATGAAAACAAATACAGAGCCCAGAAATATACCTACAGCCTATGGCCAATTAATCTCTGACAAACAGGGCAAGAATATACAATGGACAAAATACAATCTCTTCAATAAGTGGTGTGGGAAAACTGGAAAGCTACATATAAAACATTACCTCACACCACATACAAAAATAAACTCAAAATGGATTAAAGACCTAAATGTAAGACCAGAAACCATAAAACTCTTAGAAGAGAACATAGGCAGAACACTCTTTGACATAAACCATAGCAAAGTTTTTTGAGATCTGTCTCGTCAGGCAAAAGACATAAAAGCAAAAATAAACAAATGGGACCTAATTAAACTTAAAAGCTTTTGAAAAGCAAAGGAAACCACTAAGAAAATAAAGACAACGTACAGGGGCCTGGGCAGGACCCGTATTGTGTCTGGTGGATTATTAACAGGAATGATATGTGTTATCCAGAGTGCTACAAGGGGAAAGGCCATGTGAAGACACAGCAAGGAGGCCACCGTTTGCAAGCTGAGAAGAGAACTCTTGCAAAAGCCAACCCTACTGGCACCTTGAGCATGATTCTCGCCTCTAGAACTCCATGTGGCTGACAGGGTCTTGGTGCTCCAGCTGGGTGTCAGCCCTGTGCCTCTGAGATGGGAGAGCCGAGTTCAGGAAATTGGTCCATCAGAGACCTCTGGGCTCCATGCAATATTGAATGGCAAAAGCTCTCCCAGAGCTCTCCATCTCAATGTTAAGACCCAGCTCCACTCAATGAACAGCAAGCTACAGTGCTGGGCACCCTATGCCAAACAGCTAGCAAGACAGGAACACAACCCAATCATCAGCAGAGAGGCTGCCGAAAATCATAATAAGGTCACAGACACCCCAAAACACAGCACCTGACACGGTCCTGCCCACCAGAAAGACAAGATCCAGCCTCATTTGCCAGAACACAGGCAACAGTACCCTCTACCAGGAGGTCTACACAACCCACTGAACCAAGCTTAGCCACGGGGGGCAGACACCAAAAACAACAGGAACTACAAACCTGCAGCCTGTGAAAAGGAGACCCCAAGGACAGTAAATTAAGCAAAATGAGAAGACAGAGAAACACAGAGCAGATGAAAGAGCAAGGGGAAAACCCACCAGACCAAACAAATGAAGAGGAAATAAGCCGTCTACCTGAAATAGAATTCAGAGTAATGATAGTAAAGATGATCCAAAGTCTTGGAAAGAGAATGGAGAAAATACAAGAAACGTTTAACAAGGACCAAGAAGAACCAATGAGCAAACAAACGATGATGAACAACACAATAAATGAAATTTAAAATTCTCTAGAAGGATTCAATAGCAGAATAACTGAGGCAGAAGAACGGATAAGTGACCTGGAAGATAAAACAGTGGAAATAGCTATCGGAGAGCAGAAAAAAGAATGAAAAGAATTGAGGACAGTCTCAAAGACCTCTGGGACAACATTAAACACACCAACATTCGAATTATAGGGGTCCCAGAAGAAGAAGAGAAAAAGAAAGGGACTGAGAAAATATTTGAGAGATTATAGTTGAAAACTTCCCTAATATGGGAAAGGAAATAGTCAATCAAGTCCAGGAAGCTCAAAAAGTCCCATACAGGATAAATCCAAGGAGAAACACACCAAGACACTTATTTATCAAACTATCAAAAATTAAATACAAACAAAAAATTTTAAAAGCAGCAAGGGAAAAACAACAAATAATATACCAGGGAATCCCCATAAGATTAACAGCTGATCTTTCAGCAGAAACTCTGCAAGCCAGAAGGGACTGGCAGGACATATTTAAAGTGATGAAAGGGAAAAACCTACAACCAAGATTACTATACCTAGCAAGGATGTCATTCAGATTCAATGGAGAAATTAAAACCTTTACAGACAAGCAAAAGCTAAGAGAATTCAGCACCAGCTTTACAAAAAATGCTAAAGGAACATTTAGGCAGGAAACACAAGAGAAGGAACAGACCTACAATAACAAACCCCAAACAATTAAGAAAATAGTAATAGGAACATACCTATCAATAATTACCTTAAATGTAAATGGATTAAATGCTCCAACCAAAAGACACAGAGTGGCTGAATGAATACAAAACAAGACCTGTATATATCCTGTCCATAAGAGACCCACTTCAGACCTAGGGACACATACAGATTGAGAGTGCAGGGATGGAAAAAGATATTCCATGCAAATGGAAATCGAAAGAAAGCTGGAGTAGCAATTCTCATATTAGACAAAATAGACTTTAAAATAAAGACTATTACAAGAGACAAAGAAGGACACTAAATAATGATCAAGGAATCAATCCAAGAAGATATAACAATTGTAAATATTTATGCACCTAACATAAGAACACCTCAATACATAAGGCAAATGCTGACAACCATAAAGGGGAAATTGACAGTAACACAGTCATAGCAAGGAGATTTAACACCCCACTTTCACCAATGGACAGATCAAACAAAATGAAAATAAATAAGGAAACACAAGCTTTAAATGATACATTGTACATTAAACAAGATGAACTTAATTGATATTATAGGACATTCTATCCAAAAACAAATATCTTTTCCGACCACAAAGCTATGAGACCAGATATCAATTACATGAAAAAGTCTGTAAAAAATACAAACACATGAAGGCTAAACTATACACTACTAAATAACCAAGAGATCGTTGAAGAAATCAGAGGTAATCAAAAAATACCTAGAAACAAATGACAATGAAAACACGATGACCCAAAACCTATGGGAAGCAGCAAAAGCAGTTCTAAGAGGGAAGTTTATAGCAATACAATCCTACTTCAAGAAACAAGAAACATCTCAAATAAACAACCTAACTTTACACCTAAAGCAATTAGAGAAAGAAGAACAAAAAAAACCAAAGTTAGCACAAGGAAAGAAATCATAAAGATCAGATCAGAAATAAATGAAAAAGAAATGAAGGAAACAATAGCAAAGATCACTAAAACTAAAAGCTGATTCTTTGAGAAGACAAACAAAATTGATAAGTCATTAGCCAGATGCATCAAGAAAAAAAGGGAGAAGACTCAAATCAATAGAATTAGAAATGAAAAAGGAGAACTAACAACTGACACTGCAGAAATACAAAGGATCATGAGATATTACTACAAACAACTATATGCCAATAAAATGGACTACGTGGAAGAAATGGACAAATTCTTAGAAAAACACAACCTTCCGAGACCAAAAGAGGAAGAAATAGAAAATATAAACAGACAAATCACAAGGACTGAAATTGAAACTGTGATCAAAAATCTTCCAACAAACAAAAGCCCAGGACCAGATGGCTTCAAGATGAATTCTATCAAACATTTAGAGAAGAGCTAACACCTATCCTTCTCAAAGTCTTCCAAAATATAGAAGAGGGAGGAACACTCCCAAACTCATTCTATGAGGCTACCACCACTCTGATACCAAAACCAGGCAAAGATGTCACAAAGAAAGAAAACTACAGGCTAATATCACTGATGAACATAGGTGCAAAAATCCTCAACAAAATACTAGCAAACAGAATCCGACAGCACATTAAAAGGATCATACACCATGATCAAGTGGGGTTTATCCCAGGAATGCAAAGATTCTTCTATATATGCAAATCAATCAATGTGACAAAACATATTAACAAATTGAAGAAGAAAAACCATATGATCATCTCAATAGATGCAGAAAACTACTAGAGCTAATCAATGAATTTGGTAGATTAGCAGGATACAAAATTAATGCACAGAAATCTCTTGCATTCCTATACACTAATGATGCAATATCTGAAAGAGAAATTAAGGAAACACTCCCATTTACCATTGCAACAAAAAGAATAAACTACCTAGGAAAAGCCTACCTAAGGAGACAAAAGATCTGTATGCAGAAAACTATAAGACAATGATGAAAGAAATTAAAGATGATACAAAAAGACAGAGAGATATATCATGTTCTTGGATTGGAAGAATCAACTTTGTGAAAATGATGCTACTACCCAAGGCAATCTACAGATTCAATGCAATCCCTATCAAACTACCAATGGCATTTTTCAAAGAACTAGAACAAAAAATTGCACAATTTGTATGGAAACACAAAAGACCCCGGATAGCCAAAGCAGTCTTGAGGGAAAAATACGGAGCTGGAGTAATCAGATACCCTGACTTCAGACTATTCTACAAAGCCACAGTAATCAAGATAACATAGTACTGGCACAAAAACAGAAATATAGATCAATGGAACACATTAGAAAGCTCAGAGGTAAACCCACGTACATATGGTCACCTTATTTTTGATAAAGAAGGCAAGAATATACAATGGAGAAAAGACAGCCTCTTCAATAAGTGGTGCTGGGAAAACTGGATGGCTACATATAAAAGAATGAAATTAGAACACTACCTAACACCATACACAAAAATAAACTCAAAATGGATTATAGACCTAAATGTAAGGCCAGACACTATCAAACTCTTAGAGGAAAACATAGGCAGAACACTCTATGACATTAATCACAGCAAGATCCTGTTTGACCCACCTCGTAGAGAAATGGAAATAAAAACAAAAATAAACAAATGGGACCTAATGAAACTTAAAAGGTTTTGCACAGCAAAGGAAACCATAATCAAGATGAAAAGAATGGGAGAAACCCTCAGACTGGGAGAAAATATTTGCAAATGAAGCAACTGACAAAGGATTAATCTCCAAAATTTACAAGCAGCTCATGCAGCTCAATATCAAAAACACAAACAACCCGATCAAAAAGGGCAGAAGACCTAAATAGACACTTCTCCAAAGGAGATATACAGATTGCCATCAAACACATGAAAGAATGCTCAACATCATTAATCATTAGAGAAATGCAGATCAAAACTACAATGAGGTATCACATCACACTGGTCAGAATGGCCATCATCAAAACATCTAGAAACAATAAATGCTGTAGAGGGTGTGGAGAAAAGGGAACCCTCCCGCACTGTTGGTGGGAATTTAAATTGATACAGCCACTATGGAGAACAGTATGGAGGTTCCTTAAAAAACTAAAAATAGTACGACCCAGCAATCCAGTACTGGGCATATACCCTGAGAAAACCATAATTCAAAAAGAGTCATGTACCACAATGTTCATTGCAGCTCCATTTACAGTAACGAGGACATGGAAGCAACCTAAGTGTCCATCGACAGATGAATGGATAAAGAAGATGTGGCACATATATACAATGGAATATTACTTAGCCATCAAAAGAAAAGAAATTGAGTTATTTGTAGTGAGGTGGATGGACTAAGAGTCTGTCATACACAGTGAAGTAAGTCAGCAAGAGAAAAACAAATACTGTATGCTAACACATATATATGGGATATAAAAAAAAATGTGAAGAACCGAGGGGCAGGACAGGAATAAAGACACTGACCTACTGGAGAATGGACTTGAGGACACTGGGAGGGGGAAGGGTAAGCTGGGACAAAGTGAGAGAGTGGCATGGACATATATACACTACCAAATGTAAAATCGATAGCTAGTGGGAAGCAGCCGCATAGCACAGGGAGATCAGCTTGGTGCTTTGTGACCACCTGGAAGGGTGAGATAGGGAGGGTGGGAGGGAGGGAGACCCAAGAGGGAAGAGATATGGGGATATATGTACGTGTATAGCTGATTCACTTTGTTATAAAGCAGGAGCTAACACACAATTGTAAAGCAATTATACTCCAATGAAGATGTTAAAAAAAAGAAAAACTAAGTGAAGTGCAGATAGGCAACCTACCCAATAAAGAGTTCAAGATAACATTTGTAAAGACGCTAAAAGAACTTGAGAGAATATAAGATAGATAGGATGAACACGGAGATACGTTTAACAAAGTGTTAGAAGATATAAAGAAGAACTAAGCAGAGCTGAAGAATACAATAACTGAAATTTTAAAAATACACCAGAAGGAATCAACGGTAGATTCAATGATACACAGGAATGTATCAGTGAGCTGGAAGACAGAGTAGTGGGAATCACTGAAGCCGAACAGAAAAAAGAAAAAAATATAAAAAGACTTGAGAACAGTTTAAGAGACCTCTGGAACAACATCAAGCATACTAATATTTGCAATATAGGATCCCAGAAGAAGAGAGAGAGAAAGGGGCAGAGAACATATTTGAAGACATAACAGCTGAAAACTTTCCTAACCTGGGAAAGGAAACAGACATCTACGTTCAGGAAGCACAGAGAGTCCCATACAGGATCAACCCAAAGGGGATCACACCATCAACAAAACAAAAAGACAGCCTACTTAATGGGAGAAGATATTTGCAAATGATATGCCAGATAAGGGGTTAGTATTCAAAATATATAAACAGCCCTTACAAGTCAATATCAAAAATACAAATAAACTGATCAAAGAATGGGCAAGAGACCTAAATAGATATTTTTCCAAAGAAGGCATACAGATGGACAACAGGCACATGTTGTCCATCATACAGATGGACAACAGGTGCTCAACATCACTAATCATCCAGGGAATGCAAATCAAAACCACAATGAGGTATCACCTCACACCTCTAAGAGCGGCTATTAACAAAAACATAACAAATAACAAATGTTGTCAAGGATATGGAGAAGAGAACCTTCATAAACTGTTGATGGGAATGTAAATTGGTGCAGTCACTATGGAAAACAGTACGGAGGTTCCTCAAAAAATTAAAAATAGAACTACTGTGTGATCCAGCCATCCCACTTCTGGATAGATATCCAAAGGAAATGCAAACAGGATATCGAAGAGATATCTGCAATCCCATGTTCATTGCAGTATTATTTATAATAGCCAAGATATGGAAGCAACTCAAGTGACCATCAAGAGATGAATGGATAAAGAAGATGTGATATATATATATATATATATATAATGGAATTTTACTCAGCCATAAAAAAGAATGAAATTCTGTCATTTGCAGCAACATGGATGGGCCTAGAGGGCATAATGCTAAGTGAAGTAAGTCAGACAGAGAAAGACAAATACTTTATAATTGCACTTTTATGTGGAATCTAAACAATAAAACTAATGAACAAATATAACAAAACAGAAACAGTTATAGATACAAAGGACAAACTGATGGCTGCCTTAAGAGAGAGGAGTGGGGAGAGGAAAGAAATAGGTGAGGGAGATTAACAGGTACAAATTTCCACTTGCAAAATAAATGAGTTACAGGCATGAACTGTACAGCGCTGGGAGTACAGTCAATAATTCAGTAATATCTTTGTATGGTGACATATTGTAACTAGAATTACTGTGATGATCATTTTGAGATATGTAGAAAAAAATCACTGTGTTGTGTAACAGGAACTAACATAGTGTTGTAGCTCAGTTATACTCAAGAACAAACAAACATACAAACAAGCTCACAGGAAAAGAGGTCGTGTTTGTGGTTACCAGAGGTGGGGGTAAAGAGGAGGGCGAATTGGACGAAGGAAGTCAAAAGTTCCTATAAACTTCCAGTTAAAAAATAAAGAAGTGCCAGTGATGTAATACACAGCACGATAAATATCATTAACCCTGCTGTATGTATGTGAAAGTTAAGAGAATAAATCCTAAGAGTTCTCGTAACACAAAAAATTTCCTATTTCTTCAATTTTGCATCTATATGAGATGATGAACGTTCGTTCACTAAACTACTGTGCTAATCATCTCATGATGTATTGGGAGTCAAATCCTCATGCTGTACACCGGAAACTTACACAGTGCTGTATGTCAATTGTATCCCAATAAAACTGGAATTTTAAAAATTGAGGAGAGAGAGGTCAAACTCATAATGCTGATTGCTTTAGGGGTGAGGAGTGAGGGAAGAGGAACTGGGTTTGAAAGAGACGTTAGCCTTTTCAGTAATGTTCTTTTGGGAGGGGTTTAGTAAGGAAAATATAATTTCGTGTTACTTAAAAAATCAAAAATGAAATTTTTAATTGGACAAGTGGGTTACAAAACCCAAGGGGTGAGCCTATGGAGTCTTGCATAAAAAGCCATAAACTTGTTACATGTGTTCCCAGAAACAGGACTCTAGGACTGTGTTCAGAGACACAGCCATCAGTCAAATACAGTATACGAAAGACTGTGACTCAGGATGAAAGAGGCAAAGCCAAGAGGTTCTGGATGCTTCAATCGAACTCTGTCCTAGAACTCAAAACAGAATCCTGTAACTGGGGATGGGAGAAGTTGACTCAGCTACCCAAGACCAGAAGGACCAAGCGACATTCTGGTCAGGGACAGGATGGGTTTGATTGTTTAAATCTAGGGCCATATCAGAATATTTTCTGCATGCTAGGCATATTATTGTTTCGTTGTCATCAGAGGTGAGCTGAGAATGATAACCTCACTTGTTCATTGTGAATTCTGTGCCAGAGACTTTCATTTAAATCTCACAGCAATCATTTGACCCGATATTGTTCATTGTTCTTCGTGGAGGAGCCCGAGACACAGAGGGTTCAGTGACTCAAGGTTTCAGAGCCAATACATGGCAGTGCCAGGATTTATGCCCAAGTCTTACTAATTCCAGAGCACTTATTTTATACATGATGCTATGCTGTGTCTCTATTAGCATGCACATATGTCCTAAAATGCAATATGACTCAAAAGAGAGTCAAGAACATTCATAACTGTTTTTTTTTTTTTTTTTGTCAATGAGCTTTTATAATGCCCTGTTCCCTTTTCCACTTTGGTGACTTGCTGCTTAGTGTCTTCCTCAGACCAGCAACATGGGCATGACCTAAAAGCTCGTTAAAAATGTAGAACCTCAGGCCCTACTAAGTCAGAATCTACACTTTAACAAGATACCCAGGTAATTCTTACACACGTTAAATTTAGAGAAGGAGAGCTTCAGCGGATTGAAACATGAAGAGCTCAAAATGGCATAATTGATTATATTAAATTTTAAATAAATAAATTTTAAAATTATTGATCTAAGCCTCTTAGCATAAACACTGCACCTTCTTTTTCCTGTTCATGAGTTTTGTGTTACTTAATTTAAAGTTTTTTTAAAGTTTGTCAAAAACCTTTAGGTAGACCTCATCTGGACCGATGGGCTGCCAACTAGACAAAAATTTCAGGTTTCTGACCTCCTCTTTGAGCTTTCAGGGACTTCAATCTTCTAATTAAGACTTAGAAAGTGAAATATTCCCACCTTAGCTCCCATGACTTCATGATTCTATGATGTCCAACCCACCCCAGAGGTGAACTTGTTTGCCCAGTTTTTGAAGCTGCAGGCCTCACCCAATTTGTGTGTTCCTTGTCATGTCCCAGACCCCATTGCTGTAGATCAGTCAGGTGACAGAGTTCTGGCCAACAGGATATAGGAGAAAGTGATGTGTGCCACTTCCAGACCCAGCACCCAGCAAGCACCACACCAAATGTGCCACCTGAAAGGCTGGCAGAACCACAAAATAGAAGGAGCTTGGCTGGGTCCCTGAGTCACCACCTGGAGGGGAGATGCACAGTAGCGTAACCCAACCGCATCGACAGAGACTTTTATGCTGCCAAGCCTCTGAGATCGGAGGATTGTAGCTACAGTGGCTAGTACTAGTTTCAGTGGCTAGATAGCTCTGACTAACTTACAGTCCAAGCTAGCATCCAGCCCAAGAAGCCAGAAAAGGTGAGATTCTCTGAGCATTTGAGACAAGAGTGAGGGAACGTCATTGCTTGTATATTATATTACTCAGGGTCACTCCATGAACAGAATGGCCTTCTGCCAGAAAATATTTAAAGTCATGATTCTGTGTGTGTAAACTAGTTTCACAACTGGTGAATTAAAGTTCTGCATTACAGTAGAGACGAAAATTTTATCTGAGGCTAGAGAATTGTCACAGTAATCCAATAAGTAATTATTTGCAAGTGTTTGTGGGAGGGGTGGTGATATATTCAGTATTCAGACACTTCCTGAAACAGCCAAAGATTTTTTTAAATATAAATGCTGATTATAGATTTGTTGTTAGAATTAATGCCCTTATTTTATATACTTAACTCAGTACGATTGTACTAGGTTGGAAATCTTATCTCAAGAGGAATATAGGGCTTCCTTGGTGGCGCAGTGGTTGGGAGTCCGCCTGCCGATGCAGGGGACACGGGTTCGTGCCCCTGTCCGGGAAGATCCCACATGCCACGGAGTGGCTCGGCCCGTGAGCCATGGCCGCTAAGCCTGCACGTCCGGAGCCTGTGCTCCGCAACAGGAGAGGCCACAACAGTGAGAGGCCCACGTACCGCAACAAAAAAAAAAAAGGAGGAATATAAAGTGAAAATCAACCTTTTGTTGAAATAGCAAAGAGTGCATATAAACGACACTTGTGAAAGCTGGATAGTGAACATTACAAAAATTAGAATTACATAGAAATTGCTTTCTAAGAAAAGAAACTGAATAAATATTAAAGTGTTGTGTTATAAGAGAAGTGTTTATGTCCAAATTCACTCTGATTTTTATCAACATTGACATTATGTTGAAGACAGTCTGTTAAAGTGTGAGTCCAAATATTGAATGGAATGTCCAAATAGCTTAGCTGTTTGTTTGTGCAGTAGTTTTTAGACACAAATGGGTTTGTTATCATTTGTTATTTTTTAACGAACCTGTGGACTCACTGAGGCTCCCTTTGGGAGGGCGTGGCATAAGAAATTTGGGCTTGGTAGGGTTTTAGAGCCTGGAGTGACAGCAAAATCATTTTTGGAGGATAAAGTCCTTATTACGTACAGGGTAGATGTATTGGAAAAGCTTCAGTCCTTTCCTCCTGAATAGAGGAAGACTCAGTTGTCCTCTGTGTTTCTCTTTTACTCCCACACTTACAATTTAATGACAACAGATGCGGGGGGATTTCCCCCCACCAAGCAATTCTCTGTGACACCAGCTGTGTGGTCCTATGGTTTAACTCAACTCTGATACTATCTACCTGGAGGTAGCATCAGACCCCATGGTTGAGGACCCAGTCTCACAGGACTGCCCTTTCTGCCCACTTCCCGTGCCAGTCACAAGTCCAGGTTATCACCTGTGCTTCTGACAGATCTGTTATAAATCAGAGATACCCAGGAGCCCCTCCTCAGTTTCGATTAATTTGCTAGAGCGACTCGCAGAACTCAGGGAAACACTTATATTCAGCGGTTTATTAAAGCATCTGATAAAGGATACAGATGAAGAGCCAGATGAAGAGATACAGCGGGTGAAGTCTGGGAGGGTCCTCAGGGCAGAAGCTTCTGACCCCATGGAATTAGGGTGAGTCACTTTCCCAGCATGTGGGAACCTGGAAGTTTTCTGAACCCCATACTATTGGGATTTTATGGAGGCTTCCTCACATAGGCATGATCAATTATTATCTCCATTTCCAGCCCCTCTCCCCTCTCCAGAAAAGTGGGGTCGGGGGCAGCACAGGGCTGAAAATTCCAGGCTTCTAATCACTGCGTGGTCTTTCCGGTGACCTGCCTGCATCCAGGAACCATCAAGAAGCCCATCCAGAGTCTTCTCAATAGAACAAAAGATGCTTCTGTTGATCTTATTACTTAGGAATTTACAAGGTTTTAGGAGTGCTGTGTCGGGGCCGGGGCAGAGACCATGACATACATTGTCTAGAATCTCACAGTAGGTGACATGGGGAAGAAACTGACAGTGTCAGTAAGCCCAGTTTCAGAGATTTACAAGGATTCAGAGATTATGAAGACCTGGATAAATAGCAGTGGAATTGGAGAAAAACAGAGGAAAGAAATGTATTGGGAAAAAATATAGACAAAAAGTGATAACTGGATAGAGGTAAAGGAGGAAAAATATTAAAGTCTTACACCTGGGTGTCAGGAGAAGGACAGAAGCCTGACGGGGTGTTGGGAGGGGATGTTGGAAGAGGAAGGAAGGTGACGATGGTGAGATCTATGTTCACAAAGGCTAGAATAGCAGAAAGGTCCTTCTTGGTTGGCAAACTGTGTTTCCACAGGTGTAGAGACAGAAAGATGAGCAGTATGTGTGTAAAACAAAGAAACACCCAGGCCAACCTGAGAGGATCTTCCGGAGACAACTGTGGTATTCAGGAAAGAGCACAGTATGTAGGATAGAACGGATCTGCTTCTGAATGCTAGCTCTGCCCTCGCGAGCTGTGTGATCTCGGGCAATTTACTTAACCTTTCTGGTCTTCAGTTTTTTCCTCTATAAAATGAGATAAAACAATATATCAACAAATAGAAGTCATTCTTTTTTCTTGATTCTTTAAGACTATTTCCCAAACTCATCTCAGATACAGGCATTCCTGGGATCACACAGGAAATTGTTATTTAATCCCATCACATTAAACCAAAAAGACAGAGATGGAGAGCAGATTGACAACCATTTTTCCTGTAGCTTATGTTTTGCGTTCGTAGGCACTGGTTGTGTGCCCTCAGATCACGTCATGCCATAATAAAATCCATACTAAATTTGATTAAAAAGCAGACAAGCCGGTACATGTTCAATATTTTCTCCACCAGATATGAAGCTCAAACACCAGACTGACTCTTCAGTTCAAAATCAAGCACGGGGTAAGCCTGCTGCCTGCAGGGACCTGGAACCAAAACGTAGCAAGTTTGACAAATTGAAGAACAAGTCCAGGGGCAAGGCCAGCACCTCGAATTTGGGAGGATCAAGTGTTTCAAATAAGTGTCATCCTGTGTGACTACATTCCCTACTTCCCTCCTGGGCTAGCTTTGAAATTTCCTCAGTGGCCAGTTACCTTAGTCTTCACCAGAATGTCAATGGTGTTTCCTTTTCCAGCCACCCTCAGGGGAACAGCTGTTTCACCCCACTGCAGAGGCAGGGCTGAGAGCTGCACAGCCAGCCCTGAGCCTCCACCCAGCCCGCCCCCTCCCTGCTCAGACGCTCAGCCAGCAGGGTAACCCTGGGGAAGAGACAGAACCACTCTCCCCCCCAGCAGCTTGCAGCAGAATTCAAAAGATTTCATCAACTTGTAGGAAGCAGAAAAATATAAAATGGGGGGAGAAAACCCAGGGTGATGTTCTGTTCTAAGTCCACCTTGGGGAGTCTCTGCAAGCCATTATTCTGAAGCCTAGAAACAATGCCCTCCCAAGGGGTGCCTTGCTTCCACAAATACTAAGAGGCCAAACAAAAAACTCTCCATTTCAGAGTTTCCAAGAGCCCCTGAAGAGGCTGACGTTCCCTCCAGTGGCACAATGGCTCTGTATGAAGAGAGACGGTAGGCCAACGGCAGAGCAAGGGAGGTGAAACCTACAAACTACGGCACCAGGAAGCGTGGATGTTAGTCGACACCACCTCTTGGGTCTTTCAAAAGCCGGACAGCTTTGCACGCATTTGTTGATTGATTCATGCATTCTTTCTTTCTTTCAGCACCTAAGACGTGTCAGGGGTTACAGCAGTCCCTGTTAGACTGTTTTAATGGGGAAATACTGTTCTATGTGATCATAAAACATTTGCTACGTTATCTCGGAGACACACGGGTTGACGTTTTCAGTGTGCACAGAGGAGAAAGACCTAAGGCCCATGGCAGGAGGAGGTTGTGGAGGAAGTCAGGTCTAAACTGAGAGCTGAAGGAGGAGAAGGAGCTGGTCGGGGGAAGCAGGAATAGTGGGTGCTCCAGACAGCTCGCCCTGAGGCCTGGGGGCGACAAGAGAGTTGCCATATTCTGTGACATTGAAAGAAGTTCAGGTTAGCTGGAACAGAAAGGAAGGAGGAGGCGGGTTGATGAGAGGTGAGTCTGGAGAAGGAGACAGCACCTGGTTGGGCGGTTATAGGTGCATTGTGGAGTCTGGACCTTCTCCTAAAGGGATCTGGAGAGTCTGAGTGGGGCAAGCAAAAGAAGACAGAGCTGAGGAATAAATGATATGATCAGATCTGCAATTTAGATCATTTCTCTTAGAAGCAGCTCCTTGATCTTGGGCCCTTTGTTATCTTGGATGCACAGCATTGGTATCATGGCAATTGATAAAAAATTAAAATTAAAAAAAAACAAAGGTAGGAGATGGAAGATAGGAGGGGTTCTTTAATATTCTCTGAGTGTCGTTACAGGAAGCCAGCTAAAGGCCTGCAAAGCCCAAGATTCCCTAAAATCTACCCGTGAAGGGAATGCCTTCACCTCCTCCAATTCCAGGGAAAGGCCAGGCCCCCCAGCCTTCCCTGGAGAGAAGGGGCGACACTGCACACAGACCGGGCTCCTTCCTGCAGCCACCCCCAGGCTGATCCTGTGTGAAACTGAACCCCATGAGCTAAGGTTGAGTCCATGTTTATAAAAGATGACAAGAGCCCCTCTCCGTATTGCTCCACCACCATCCCCCCAATCCCAAGAGGCCAGTCCACCTCTCCTGCCCTCAGTCAGCACATGGCCACAGTGAGGCTGCCTGGGCTACTCTAGGCATCCCTGGGGAGCAAGTGGCCTGAGCTACTGTCAATGCAGTTGACGACTTTCCTACAGGGCCTGTCTGCTGCCTGCTCTGCTGACCATGAAAGGCAAAGCCCTGCCTCTGTGCCCAGAGTAGTTTCTACCCTGGGGCTGAGATATCCTGAGGAACCAGCTCCAGCTCAGGCCCTGCTTAGGGACTTCCGGGTGACCTCCAGCACATCTCAGCCCCCACTGGGTCTGCCCACTCTCATGGCAAGAATCTGGAATTGGGGGTTTGGGATCATTTAGCTTGAAGGAGAGGTGGAAAAGTTTGGAGGTGCATACAGTGGGGAGCAAAGAAGAGGCTAAAACTCTTCACATGTAGGCAAACGGTCCACTTAACTAGAAATGATCTATGCCTCACGTGCCAAGAGGAATCAAGAAGCAACCAAAGACCTTTGACCCTATCAGAGCAATAGCATTTTCTTGTGCAATTTGGAACTTCTGGGGGATAAGCAGCTTTAAGAAGAGCCTCATTTTAGGCAAAAATAGATGTTAAATAAGGCTCCTCAGACACATGTGTAGGTGCAATAACTCACACTTATATGGAGCTTTATCGTTTACCAACTTCTGAATTAAGATGGCTTCCTATTTAGACCTACCAGAAAAGAAAATAAAAATACCGCAAATCCAAATATTAGGGTTCGAGTTGTATTTCATATTAGTAAGGCTGTGTTCATTTACAAGGTGTTATAACAGATAAACCTAGAAATTTCAATGATTTAATACAACTAAAGTTTTCCTTGCTCAAACACTACGTAGTAGCAAAAGGAGAGTGATATGAGTGCTGTGCTGTAGAGATGCTGGGGTCCTTGCCTTCTTCAAAGTGACTTTGAAGGCAATCCTGGGCATCAACACTCAGCCAGCCAATGATGGAAGAGGAAGTAGAGGATTGAGAGGGAAGTTTTATGGTCCAAGCTTGGAAGTAGGGTACCTTACTTCTGCCCACAGTTACCATGCCATAATAACAGCAGGGAATTCTGGGAAAGATATCTTAAGTATGGGCCCCAGGGAAAGGGAAACTGGGTGTATAAACAGTGGCCAGTCTCTTCCACAGAGGCTTCCTAGCACCATCTGGCTGCCTTCTTGTCTACCACCCAACCTCACCCTACCTGCTCCCTACATCCCATTTGAAATGCCAAAGAGAGAAGAAAGGAGAGAGGCTGAAGCTCTGGAGAGCAGTATAAAATTTAATCTGAGAGCCAAGTAGTACATTAGCAATGAAGAAGACTGAGAAGGGAAATCAGAGAACGAAATACAAAATCCAGGAGCGTGGAGACATCGAGATCAAAGGAAGGAGTTCCAAAAGGGAAGCAAGAACACTTAATCCACTTTCTTGCTTCATCAGATTGAGATAAGAAGGGGGCAGGGCAAAACCTTTAAAAGAATGACAGCCATTGAGGACACGACATAAACTGGTTAGAACCAACTAGGTCCAAGATGGCGGACGAGTTGACTTCCACTAGACCTTGAGCCTCATTATACGCTCATTGTAATACATTAGCATACGCTAAATAACACACCCACGGGCGCCATGACAGTTCCAAGGCCGACCATAGAAAGCCAAAAAGTGGATGGTGGCCCAATTCCTGGAAGACCCTGCCCCTTCCCCAAAATAGTTGGAATAATCCTCCCACTCATTAGCCTATGAAATTACACATCCCTATGAAAACTAACAAACCCATACCCTGGGGACTCTTGCCTTCTGAGATGGCCCACACTCTGTCCACAGACTGTGTGTCTCCCTGAATAAACCTTCTTTCACTTTACTATGGCTCACCCTTGAATTCTTTCCTGCGTGAAGCCAAGAAC
The DNA here is from genome assembly GCF_003031525.2 of Neophocaena asiaeorientalis asiaeorientalis. NCBI lineage: Eukaryota > Metazoa > Chordata > Mammalia > Artiodactyla > Phocoenidae > Neophocaena > Neophocaena asiaeorientalis. The sequence goes on from NW_020174053.1 coordinate 3,628,604, forward strand.
CCACACGTGGCAGCCCGTCCCAGGGACTCACCTGAGACCTGGGATATGACCATCCTCTCGCACCCCACTTTCTTTCCTGCAACAAGATGGTGCTGGGGATTGAATGAACTGGGAAAGTGAAAGTGTTTCCACAATGGTTAACCGCTATAGCCATGTAAGAGATGACCTCCCATAATCTATCTGCTTCTCGCTGCAGTCAAGCCCAGCATGCCTGCAACATTCACAGCCCCTGGAATTGCCAGGTCCCATCCTACTCCCTCCATTTCTGCACTCCCAGCAAATGGAGTAGCAAGGAAGGGCCTGAAAAAATGCTCCAGAGAGGAGAGAGAATAAATACGAGAAATCTTTGTAAAGGCGGGCAGGGTAGGAGGGTAGGAGGAGTGTTTCAAAAGCTTTTCTAAATTTAATTATATGTCATTTTCTAATTGTATTTCATAATTGTGTAATTATCCCCAAGTATTTTTCTTTAAGTAATAGAACTCATAATTACATACTAATTGAAATGTGTAATCTCGTCATTAGGATATGTAAATATATCATAGTGTGAAGATAAGGTAATTAAAATTCCAGGGATGACTTCCATAAAAACTGGTGACATGTTTCTGCTTCTGTCCCAGGATTCTCTTCTCCAACAGGCTTTGAAATTCCACCTGGACAGAGAAGATAAGCTCCAAGGCCCAGGAAACATGTAATGGGAGTGTACATTTACCAACAAAGACAAGCCATCAGGCAATGAGATTGCCTGCCTCACCCACCAAAATCCTACCCAGATTACTTCCTTGGGATTTCCTACTTTCACGCTCTTCCCCTTCATCTCCCCAGCATCTGTTGAGGCTGTGTGATATCTCTCCCCACCCTGCCTCAATGAAGAGCTCAGAGAGGGCTGGACTGACCTTGACACCAGACTTAAGACATGCACAAAAGGATGAATATATATCCTTTCTGCATTAGTCAGGATTCTCCAGAGAAACAGAACCAGTAGGAGATAGATAGATAGATAGATAGATAGATAGATAGATTGTGAGAGAGAGAGATTGAAATCAATAATGGAGGCTGAGAAGTCCCACAGTCTGCCATCTGCAAACTGAAGAACTAGGAAAGCTAATGGTGTAATTCAGTCCAAATCTGGAGGCCAGTGAATTAGGGGGTTGATAGTGTAAGTCCCGCTCTGAGTCTCAAAGCCTGAGGGCAAGTAGCACTAATGTCCGAGGGCAGGAGATGGTGGATACCTCAGTTCAAGCAGAGTGAATTCACCTTTCCACTGTCTTTTTGTTCTGTTCAGGTCCTCAGTGGATTGGATGATGCCCACTCACATCAGTGAGGATGATCTTCTTTACTCAACCTACCAAATTCAAAAGCTAATCTCTTCTGTTGGCATCCTCACAGACACACCCAGAAATAATGTTTTACCAGCTCTCTGGGTATCCCTTGGCCCAGTCAAGTTGATACATAAAATTAATAATCACATCCCCACCCCCACCCCTAACTCCCTGACCCCTGTGATACCCAGGACCAACCACAGATCAATATCTGAGGTTTTCTTCATGGCTAGAAGCTGCCTCTTCTAGGGAGACCCACTGATCAGGGCCACTCTGAGGTTTCAGACACCTGGATGGCTCCAGGTGGAAGCAAAGAACCAACCTTGGCCACGGCTACCAGCTTCCTGCCTCTGGACTAAAACCCAGAGACACAGACCATGAACAGACCTGTCCAACCTGAGCTCACACTCATGGCCTCACCTATAGGGTACAAGTGTCCTCATGGGACAGCACAGATGAGGAGGGACATTTACCCAGATGTGGGCAATGGAGCTGATGTGAGGAAAGGCTTCCTGGAGGAAGTGACATCTGAGCTCAAGCCTGAAGGGTAGAATATGAGGCAGGGGGAGCAAGACATGCCAGAGATGGGAGGTGAGAGTATGGCCAGTTCAACAGGGGGTAGACCATGAAGCAGAGCAGCAGGAGAGACAGGGCTGGAGGGGAGACAGGGGCCAGGATGAAGAGCCTTATAACCTTCATCAACGTTTGGACTCTCCTGAAAACGATGTTTTTGAATAATTTGGAAAAAGTATAAAGCTGGATGGATGGAAAGATGGACAAATTGATGGACTGATGGAGTGGTGATGGGTGGGAAGGTCTTGGGTATCACAGCCGGGTCTCGAGCAAAACTGCAACATGGACTCCACCAGGGCTGTAGGGTTTTGTTCTACAGCTGATTCCCAAGTCCCAGAAGGCCAGGGCTGGCAAAGCACAGGATAAACCCAAGACCCATTGCTCTCTTCACTCTGTGTGCCCATCCTGGGGACACAGAGAGACTCTTCTTGTGCACCCAACACTTCTCACCTGTTCTAGTCACTTTACACAGACACACACCCCGAAGACCCCACGTCATACAACAACACTAAAGGCCCTTGACCCCCAAGTCCCAGAGGAAGGATCTCTCCAAGCTGACATACTCAAAGAGAGAATTTCTCAACATTGGATGCACAGATTGATTTGGTCCCACCATCATATTTCAAAATGAGTATTCCAAACAAGCTGCTTTGAGATTCACTTTGTGGCCCTCAGAAATCTCAGAGCAGTACGAGACTGCAGCCCAGATGTGACGAGGCAAACATTTCCCTGGGATGTGGGTCACACACTTTCCTCCAGGGTACAGAACCTTGAACCCTGCCTCTGGAGCAGAAGCGTTGAAGTGTGCCTTGAGTGACAGAGAGGAGGAGGGAGGTTGGCTCCCGGCAGGGATCCCAGTGGAACCCCTCAGTGACAGCTCTGGTGTGGGAGGGAAGGGGAGGGGAGATTCATGTCAGAAATTGGAAGGGAGGTAAGTGTAGTCCCTACCTGAGTATATTTTAAGCATTTTCTTTGTCTACCAGTCAGATGAGGGTTGAATTGTGACTTGACTCAGTGTCCCCAGATGCCAGCAATATGACTACCTCTGATCACTTAGCCTGAAGAATATTTATTACGGGTCCTTTTTCCTTTCTTCTGAGATGCCTTTTTATTAACGTGAAGAATTCAGCCCACATGTACACAAAAATCCCCATGCAGATGTTACCAACCTTGTTCCACCATGATGGGCTGGGGGCTTGGGGCGGCATGGCGACAGAGAGACCTTCAGTACAGGTCTCTGTGCCTCTCCAGAGGGGATAAAGGGGAACTTCTTCCTGACATTTTCTTGGAAGCCTGAAATCTCAGCTACAGTTACTGAGGTCACAGATGCCAGCCCCTGGCCCGATGGCTGAAACCCCATCCCCTTTGTTCAGAAAAGTAACAGTTACCTCAGCTCAGACATTCTCTTTTGTAAGTTTCTGTAATTGGCTGTCCCAGAGACACACACAATGGGGCTTACATTAGTAACAGTAAGGCAGTGCATTAAGTTCATATTACATTTTGAAAGCCATTATCTACCTTTGAAGTCTCTCCCACTAGGTCTGGAGCTTGGGGCTGGACGCTCCCAGCTGAGTCATTGCCCAAGGTCCCCTGGGAGAAAGCAGCGGTGGGGCAGGAGCAGAGAGAATCTCCAGCCACCTGGAAAATGGAGCTGAGATCCTCAGGCATAGTTTGTGTCCCGAGACCCTGTTGTCCTGCAGTGGTCCCTCTGCCTTGGGCTCTTCATCTCAGCACTCCTGGGTCAGAGGTCACGGGCACGGCAGATGGAGCCTGGGCTCCCAAGTCACAGAGACGGGAGTTCAGGTCCTGACTTTGCCACCATGAGTTGAGAAATTTTACCTCTCTGAACTTTAGTTGATTTCAACAAAATAAACATACAAATTCGTGGGATTTTGTCCTGAAGATTAAATTTGATTCTATCACTAAGTACCTGGAATGTAATAGTTTGCAATAATGGTCCTTCCTGGCCTCAGCCTGAGATAAGATATAATAACCTCTACCCTCAGGGCTCTTTCCTCTCCCTAGGAATTATCTCTGTCTATTTGGCCGGCTCTTCTTCCTCCTCACCACCCTAATAAGAAAATAGCAATTTATTGGGCAATTACTAACAAGGAATCTGTAAATGGTGAGTTATAAACCTGGAGGGATGGGGGGTGTGGTCAGAGAATGATGTCCTGGTGCTTCATAAATGGAACCACTCATCATCTAGCTGATGATGAGACACAAGGTTTGAGTGAGGGGGTGAATGAGATTATTGAGTCCAAGAGATCACAGATTCCAGAAACCATGCACTAACCACTATTCCATACAGCACCTTAAAGTTTAGAGAAAACCAAAGAGAGAAAACGTGTATATACAAACCGGGTTTTGCCACAGGGTTATGAGGTTATGATTAGCTGGGGAACCATGGAGGACGGTGTGGAACAGATGCTAGTGAAGATGGGCATTAGAGAATACATGGGCAATATTTGGCAATGCAAAGATTAGAGGAAACAGGTTCGAGAAAATGACATGATGACTCAGTCTTTGAAGAGGTCTTCTAACTTGGTTCTGGTTCTCCCACAAATGAAAATGGAATCAGAAATGTAGGTTTTAATCCCATCTATTCTACTTAAAATTTGGTGACACTGGGCACATCACAACCCTTTTGAGCCTCAGTTTACTAAGCTGTAAAATATGGATAAGAATATTGTTTTCAGTTACAAGATTAAATGAGAAAGTGATCTGTAAACAGTATAGATCAATGATTCCCAGACTTACTGGAATATTAGAATTACCTAGGGTGAATGTTAAAAATACAGATTTCTGGAGGGACACAGCTGGACCAGCAGGACAGAGCAGAAAAGATGTTTCTTGACCTCTCTCTCTTCCCACGCTTGGCTCGGCTACCAGTGCCCCATTGACTGAGCCTAACCAAAAGCCGGCCAGCAAGGGAGCTGGGTGGTGCAGTTTTGGGGAATCCATCTCCTCGTACAAATTAGGGGACAAACAGCATAATTAGCACTCTACCCTCTCAAAAACTTCCAGTGGCTCCCCCCTGCCTGCTAAATAAAGCCTAATCTCCCTACATGGCCATTCAAGTCCCTGTACAATCTACTCTGTCTTTCCAGACTCTTCTTCCCTCGCTGCTCACATACTGGAACCTGAAATGGCACCACTTCTTTTCCAGCCCGTTGCATCTTAATCCATCCCCACCGATCACGTGCTGAAGTTATCTGTATCCGTGTATCACTTTCGCTATTAGATTGAAAGCTCCTGGAGGGTAGAAGCCATGTCTTTATGTGTTTGCATCCCCCAGTTCCCAACACTGTCCTGCTCAAGATGTCTCTCCTTCCTTTCCCTAGCTCACAGAGTCCCATGCCTTCTTTAAGATCCAGAACAAATGCCAACTCCTCTATTTCCTCCAGGCAGAGCCAATTCATCTTCTCTTCCTCCTCCATAGGATATGCAATGTATATCTTACCCCCCAACATACACCCCACCCACGGAGCCAAGGTCACGGTTAGGAGCACGGTTCAAACTCTGAAACTCTATCATTCAAAAGCTGTGTAACATTGAGAAATTTTTGTTTTAAATCTTCTAACGCTTTGTTTTTTTTTGGCTGTGCTGCGTGGCTTGCGACCAGGGATCGAACCCGGGCCCCCTTCAGTGGAAGCCTGGAATCCTAAACACTGGACCACCAGGGAATTCCCGAGAAATTTATTTAAATTCTCTATCCCTGTTTCTTCATGGTACCTAGCATAGCAAATGAGTTAATATACGTACAGCATTCCGCAGTGCTGGGCATATATATTAAATGCTGAATAAATGTCAGTTATTAATATTATTACTTGACTCTAAGCTCCTTGAAGGCAGGACCTGTGTCTTGATCTTTGTTCCCCTAGTGTCTACACAATGCATAGTATATGCTCATAATGTTTATGGGTTGTATGAATGAATACGCATTTAATATTCAATAAACGGTTGTTTGGTTGGTTGATGGTCGGGTAGATGGATGGGTGGTCAAACAGGTACAGTGTTGCTGACTGTACCTAAAAAGTACAGTGAAAGTGAGTAAGTGAATCAATAGGTATTCAATATATGTTGGCTGGCTCATTCTTTGCTTAAAACAAATGAGTGAATGAGGAATGAATAATAGTATTTAATAAAAAGTTTGCTTGTTTGCGTGGTTGAATGAGCAAACAGATTTTCCACAAATAGCAGATGTTCCATAAACGCTGCCTGGTTGAGTGAATGAACAAACATCCCTAAAATATAACAGTAGCCTAGAGCCAAAGCCAGAGAGGACACAGCTAGAGCATTGGTAGGGGGTGAGAGATAATAGTGCCAGCCACCCAGTAACTACCTCAGAAACTCCCCTTGTCCCTGCCATTTCTCGAGGTCTCCCCGACCCCGCAGCTGCTTCTGCAGGTTGCCTGGGCTGCAATATGGGTGCTATGGGAATCTGGGGCTGAGTAGGGGGCTGAGATGGGCTAGCCACCCCTCCTTCTCCTCACTCAGCCGAAGAGCAGCCTGCCCCGGCCCCTGACCCCAGTGTTGGCTTCCCTGCCCCACCCCCGGTGAAGAGGAGCCTCCACCTCCCAGCACATTAGGAGCAAATTCTGTATTTTCTTCATCCCCGGGGGGCAGCGATGTTGGCTAACCAGCTCACGCATCCTCAGTCCTATTCCCTGGCCCTACTTTTCACCTGAGAAAGCCCCAGCAACTCACGTCTCTATTAATGAATTATTTTGCAACACGTCTAGAGATGCATGAACTAGAAATCTTACACATGGTGGAGGATTTTGCCATTTCCATTAAATATGCCATTCATTTGGTGGGTAATTAAATGTGCAATTATGGGCTCTAATTTCCGTCTTAAATAACTTCTTAGGAGAAGCAGAAAAAGAGATGCAGTGTGTAATTTTCTAGAAGAGGTTTTTTCCCCCTAAAGCTTTTTAGCACATAGAAGAAGGGGGAATTAAGTAAAATACAGTTGGTTTTGATACTACTCCACATGTGTGTCGTTGGCAATTACCGCCCACTTGGGGAACGAGACTAGAGCCTGCCACACAACACCAAAGCCCTGGGGCAGCCCTGGGACAGCGGTCCTGGCAGTCTGAACTTGAGGAGGAGAAGAGAGGGTGGACAGCAGCAGGAGCCTGGGGTGGGGAGAGAAGGCATCTCTGCAGACCCCACAGACACCACATTTGGGCAGAGCCTGCAAATCTGAGAGTGATAAGCCCTCTTCCTCCTCTCTGTACTTCCCACACCATCCATGCAGGCTGTATGTGAGAACACACAGGCATGTAAACACACACACGCACACACACACACAGACATGCACGTACACACACGCGTGTACACACACACGTACGTGTGCACACATGCACATACACACACACACACACATGCACACATGCACAGGGTAAAGCTCCAACCCTAGAAGCTCCAGTCCAAGCCAGCTGCAGGGAGGCAGCCAGGAAGCAGGAGGAAAGCAAAGGGATCCCCGCCACACTTGAACGAAAAGGGCTGCGTGTGGAGCATCGCCTCCTAAGGAAACATCAGATACCCCTGGGTTCAAGTTTTAGCTCCACCACTTGCTGTGAAAATATGGCTGAGTTACTTAGCCTCTCTGAGCCTCAGTTTCCTCATCTGTAAGTTGGGAGTCATCAAGCCCAACCCAGAAGATCATTGTAACAAAGGTTAGACCATGTGGAAAGACTCTGTCACAGCCTAGGCTCCCAGTAGCAAGCTCTCAATAGATCTATTCCCTCTTGCCCTTCTCTCCCTCAGTCGGCATTGAGGGCCAGGCTTGCCTGGTCAGCTTGTAATTCCAGGGCCCCAGGAAGCCCGCTTACCCTCTGAGAGACGCCCCGATTCTCCCCACTCTACAGCAGCATCCTTTGGAGCAGCTTACCCACTCCATCCCTCCCCTCCCTCGTCCCATCTCGGGGCAGCCTCTGTGTTCTAGTGGGAGTGAGTCCTTCAGCCTCTCCTGAGTCAGGGCTGAGACTGCAGGGAGGCTGAGGGGTCCTAAGGGATAGGAACACAAAGAAAGCCCAAGGGGTGAGCGAGGGCAGAAGAGGCCAAGGCCGGCCCTCCTTTTGCTGATGGTCTGTGGTGAGTTCGGATTTCCTGGCCAGCCCTCAGAGGCATTCACTGCTCGTCGAATCTTCAGGCACCGATGGCACGAATGTGGAGGGCCCAGTGGAAGGGCCGGCGCTGGCCAGTGGCTCCCGGCCCCTGGGTGTCTGTCAGCTTGCAAAGCCTCTGAGTGTGGACAAGGGGGCCGAGAAGGGGCCGAGGGCAATAAATCAGGCTGCCCCCTGCTCCTCTTGTTGGTTTCCACCCTGGGCATCTGGAAAGGAGATAAAGAAGCAACTCTGAGAACATATCCCGGGATATCTCGGGATCTCAGGCCAAGAAATGGGCTACATTACATAATAGCTTAGCTGAAAGTAGGCCTGGGTAGAGGTGGAAGTGAGGATAGTATGAAAAGAAATGACCTGAGGGACTCAAAGCAAAGGCTGCCCTCAAATAAAAAGGTAAATACGGGTGATATTAATATGTGTTGGGAGTAGGGGCGGAGTCCTTCATGAGACAAGAGCAGACGAAAACTAAAATGGATCCAGAGGACAGTCACTAGCTCCAGGGCCTGGGCCCCATTCGCTGAGGTAGAGGGGGCAGCATGGAACGCTCTCCCACTCCCCACACCCACTCCCAGCATGCAATGCTCTCCCACCCCCACCCCACCTCCAAGCCACTCGGGCTGCACTGCAAAGCTTTCCACTTATTTATCCTTCCAAGCCCTCACTCTTCCCTTGCTCAATTATCCAACCAACATTTGTGGATTGTCAACTTTACACAAAGCAGACAATTCAGATGATAAACATCATGGGTTTTAGAGGCAGGCTGACCTGGTTGGAGTCCCTATTCTGTCCTTACTGGTTATATGACTTTGGCCAGTTACTTGAAGTCTCTGGGCCTCAGTTTCCACATCTCTAGAATGGGATGGTTGTAAAGACTACATGAGAGAATACCTACATCGTGCTTAGCATGGTGGCTAGCACATAGTTTTGCATTAACTAAGAAAATTAGTCATTGCTAATATTATGAAGGCAAAGAGCTGAAACCTTAAGATGTTCAAAACATATGACTATCCCTTTGTCCCATCAGTGCATAAAATACACTTTATATAAAATTACGTCCCCCCAAAAGAGAATGTTCTGTGCTTTTTGTTGTCTACAACATCCATGATTTTGCACGTGATAGAGGCTCAGTAGCTTTTTGACAAATGGAGGTAAGTTCCTTGATGTCCAAGGATAAAGCATTTCAACAATAACTGATATTGGAGACTGTTACCTTATACAGGCGCTTTGGGTTGGAGAGGTGGCAACTTAAGCTTGGAAACGACAAACATCCAAATTTACGATTGGACAGTCCCCAGAGCTTGCCTTTATGATGTTTCCTTTTAATTTTTCGTAAGGAAAGAGGACATAAAGCATTACATGTAGGCTGCCAGGTATTCATATTACAGCATTCATCTCTGGTCTTGTGTGCAATATGGAATCCTTTGTGGGAGAATGGCGATGTGCACAGAAACGCCAGCTTGTGAGGAGAAAAGAGAGAGGTACTGAGGAAAGGCAGGCAGAAGTCATGAAATCATAAGGCATGAAATGAGCGTGGAGGCTCCCCCTACAATCCCAGACTAAGAGCAGTAAGGGACTTTACGGGTCACCCTCATCCTTCCCACTCACCTGACAGATGAGAACACAAGGTCCAAGGAGGTTCTGTGATTTGAGCAAGGCCACCGGCTACTTAGTGACAGTGCTGGGACCAAAGGAGTCTCCTGACACCACTTTGATGATCTTCCCACTATAGCTGGCTGTCGTCTTCTCTGAACATGAATTCATCAGAGGTAAGCAGATGACTGCCTTCCTTCCCAAACAGACCAGAGGGACCCCAAGAGCATCCCTTTAGCGAGAGAGAGCCAAACACAGTTCCTTATTAAAAGCCAACCACGGGGACGTATTCTTTACCCCACCCCCACCCCTCTCCATACTGGTGTGGGTAAGCATGTTTATGTCTGCAATTAAGCCAACCACACAGGGGAATTAATCCTCGAGACAATTAGAACTGACACCTTCTTTTAGTACTGAAGACAATCTGAGAAACATTTACGTGAGTCACAGTTCAGCTGCCACATTAAAAAAAAAAAAGGATGGGGCCTGACAGATAGCCCTGGGGGACAGATAATGGCCTGTGGGTCAAGGCTCTCCAAGGGGCCTCTTCCAGATGAAACCCAACTCAGAGGAATCCACAGAGACCCCATCTACCCTCCCTTCCTTGCCCCAGCCCACTGGGAAGACACAGGGCAGCAATGTGCTACAGCAAAACCAAGGACTGCCCTGGGGTCCTTGGGAGCAGGAAGAAAGGAAAGTGAAGGTCTTAGGGAGCTGCCTGTGGAATGGCAGCATTTCCAATGGTTCCTGCCAGGGCCTCAGGGTCCTGTTCCCTCCTCCTGCCCTCACACACAGTCACCACCAGCTTGTTCAAAGAGCTATCCTGCAATCCCACTCCTGGGCATATATCCAGAGAAAACTCTAATTCAAAAAGATAGATGTACCCCAATGTTCATTGCAGCGCTATTGACAATAGCCAAGGCATGGAAACAACCTAAATGCCCATCAACAGAAGAATGGATAAAGAAGATGTGGTACATATATACAATGGAGTACTACTCAGCCATAAAAAAGAATGAAATAATGCCATTTGCAACAACATGAATGGACCTAGAGGTTATCATACTAAATGAAGTAAGTCAGAGAAATACAAATATCACTTATATGTGGAATCTAAAAAAAAAAGATACAAATGAACTTATTTACAAAACAGAAATAGACCCACATACATAGAGAAACTTATGGTTACCAAAGGGGTAGGCAGGAACGGGGATGGATAAATTAGGAGGTTGGGATTAACATATATACACTACTATATATAAAATAGATAACCAGCAAGGACCTACTGTATAGCACAGGGAACTACTGAATATTTTGTAATAATTTATAAGGGAAAAGACTCTGAAGAATATATATATATGTATACATATAAATATATATATCTGAAAGTGGTACATATATACAATGGAGTACTACTCAGCCATAAAAAAGAATGAAATAATGCCATTTGCAACAACATGAATGGACCTAGAGGTTATCATACTAAATGAAGTAAGTCAGAGAAATACAAATATCACTTATATGTGGAATCTAAAAAAAAAAGATACAAATGAACTTATTTACAAAACAGAAATAGACCCACATACATAGAGAAACTTATGGTTACCAAAGGGGTAGGCAGGAACGGGGATGGATAAATTAGGAGGTTGGGATTAACATATATACACTACTATATATAAAATAGATAACCAGCAAGGACCTACTGTATAGCACAGGGAACTACTGAATATTTTGTAATAATTTATAAGGGAAAAGACTCTGAAGAATATATATATATGTATACATATAAATATATATATCTGAATCACTGTGCTGCATACCTGAAACTAACATGACATTGTAAATCAACTATACTTCAATTAAAAAAATAGCTACATCCCAAATTACATAATAAACAAATTAATAATTTAAAATACACATATTTTTTTTAAAAAAGAGTAATCTACCTCTGCCTTGTTTGCCCTGATAACCGTTCCAAAGTCTCCAGTGCTAAGGGAGCTCTTTCACCATGCTATATCCAGGGCCTGATACAGGTCCTAACGTGTAGTGAACGTTTCATATATGGGTGATAAATAACTGATAACTCTTAAGCATTAGCCCTCATTTCCTCGGCAATTTTATAGTTTCATTCTTTCACATCCATTCTTTCCTTATGTATTTATGACCCTTCGGATGTGGGTGGCTATGGGCATCATGTCACAGATGAGAAAACCCAAGTTCAAATCAATGAGGAGGGCTTGCCCAGGATGATGCAGCCTGTCGCCAGAGAGCCAAGAATCCAGCGTGTCTTTTGCCCTGTGCTCTTTCAGGCACAGGAAGTGACTGCCCTGGGATGTGAATGCCCCACAGGTAATAGCATTTAAAAGGGAACTCTCTCCTGTAGTACAGGTCCTACCTTGGGGCCTTGCACATTCTAGGAGCCCATTAACAAAGACAAACCAATTTAAAGGTGTTTGACATTGGAGGCTGTTCTCTCCCAGGGGCCCTGGGTGGGAGGGGCAGTGATTTTAGCCTATTGGTAAAGGTAAGGGCTGAGGCATAGGTGGTGATGACAGGAAGCAACAAGGAAACAGAATAATACATAAGGCAATTTCAGATAGTGATGAGAGCTGCAAAGATGGTCACAAATGGAGAATCTTAAGGGGAAAATACAGGACAAAATGCATCAGTGGAATCAAGGGCTAGGCTGCATGAGTCAGACTCTAAGTGCTCAGAGATTCAGGGAAGGGAGAAACTAGAATAGACGGAGAACTCTGAAACGCTTCGTGGAAATGGAACCCTGCATCAGGCTTTGAAAAAATGTTAGAATTTGGTTAGAAGGAGGGTGCAGGGCATGGGTCCTCCAAATGTGAAATCCAGAACAAGGGAATGGAAGCAAGGTCACATTTGTTAAGCAATTACCATGTGTCAGGCACCATGTCAGACGCTGTCACATCCACACAGAGAGGGAATAAGCACCATGGGGGGGAATGGGGACAGGAAAGAGGGCGGATGACAGCAGAGGGCCCAAGTAGGAGAGGAACGATAGGAACAAGAGGAAGGGTCAGAGGAGCTCAGGCTAAGTCAGACCTTAAATGCAGGGCTAGGAAACCTCCCCGGACTTCTCCCCTGTGCTTACTACAGCACTGTTTCATGATTGTTTAATAATTTAGTCTGGGTGTTGAGCAACTCGAGAATGGAGACTGTTTCATCCATCACTGCAATGTTTCCTGGATGTTAGTGTACCTCAGAATCACTGGGAGGACTTATTAAAATACCAGTTATAGAGCGCCATTCCTGGGGTGTCTGATTCCGTAGGTCTTGGGTTAGACCTGAGAATTTGCATTTCTAACAAGTTCCCAGACTCACAAATGACCGTTGTGATTCTTGCTTCCTGGTAAACCCCGTGTGGGTTTCCTCCCACATCGAATAGAGTTGACTTGCGTGACCAATAACATATTGTGGAAGTGATGGCGTGTGACTTCCAAGATTAGGTTACAGAAGAAATTGCAGCTTGCCACTTACTCTCCTGGATTGTTCACTTGGGGGACGCCAGCCACCATGATGTGAGGACACTCAAGTAGCCTTGCAGAGAGGTCCACACGGGTTGAAACTGAAGTCTCCAACCAACAGCCAACACCAACTTACCAGCCATGTGAATGAGCCACCTTGGAAGCAGATCTTCCAGTCCTGGTCAAGCCTTCAGATGACTGCAACCTCAGCCAATATTTTGACTGCTACTTCATGAGAGACTCTAAATCAGAACCTACAGAAACTATGAGGGACAACAAAATGGTTATTGCTGTTTTAGGCCACTAAGTCTTGGAGTGATTTGTTAGGCAGCTATAGATAACTAATACACCAGAAGATGCTGGTGAGGCTGGTCCAGGGACAACACTTTGAGAATGACTGCACTATTTTGGCCCTTGTACCCAGCATGTGCCTGGCATATAGGATGCAATCAATAAATACTTTTGAATTAATTGATTAGTAAATAGATAGGAGACAATGAATAAAGGTGAGACTTAAAGCTGCAAGCACTGAGGAGCCATTGAGTTGATAAGTGGTATGACATCAGTGGTATTCGGGAATATTTGCAGAGAAAGGGCTATAGAACCACGGTTTGCTGAGTGGCCCTGCTGGCAAAATTGCGCACTTAGTGTGCAGTCTCCACTCTAGTTTCTGAGGCCTCCATCCAAGGACTTGGTAGGCAATGGAGCCTAGGCCTGGGAACTGTTATTTCTACCTCTTCAGGCTTGCAGAAGTCCTGCCACGACCTCCCTCTACCCCTGCATTTTGATCTCCATCAACAATCTTTCATCTCTCTCTCTGCTCTCCTTTGTCAGTCCTTACCCTCCCATTCTGTCCGTCCTCCTCTCTGCCTTTTATTCCTCTAGTTGCCTCTCCTGTCACAACAAGTCCTCTGGGGAAATTCCAGCCTCCTCTCTGCTGCTGGCTCCATGAAGACTCTTCCTCCTCCCAGCCTGGGATGTTTTATCCCCTCTACATTATTCCCATAAAGCAGTTCACAGTATAATGCCACAAATATTTACCAAGTACTAGCTGCCTGTGCCAGCCAGCGTTAGGCTGAGTATATAGAGGCAAATAAGACCCATTTCCACTTGAGAGATTTCCAGTAGGGACTTCACAGTGCCCACGGACCAGCATCTCTGCTCCATGCCACACTCCAAACTCAACCCAATCCCCCACTCCACCCACATATCATTGTCTCCTCTTTGCGGCCGTCTGGGCTTGGGGGTTTTGGCCACTGGCTTAAGCTATGCACCACCTCTAGTGACAGGAACACGTAGAAAAGGGTTAAACAAGAGCGCCTTTATCAACTGGAAACTTTCATCACAGCCTTAGCCCAGGACAAATTCTCTGCTCCTCCAGATATTTGATTACTACCTTTGGAACGATCCCTGAGTCTCAGAAGAAAACTGGCTTTACTTTGATGTTTTGCCAGCTCTCTCTCTTGCTCTGTTTGTCTCAGCCATTCTGCCGGAGCTTCAGACTTATTTGTCTTTCATTGCATTTTGTCTTGGGGTGTTTGTGCAATAATACTCAGGTTTGGTTGGAATTTCTGAAAAACACTGTATCTGATATGCTACAGAAGACTGGAGGTATCTAGCTTATTCCTAAGCAGAGCTTGGGATGCTGAGCCATTTATTTTTAGCATTGTTATGGTTAGGCGAAGTGGGTCTATCCAAGCTCCCTTCTCCCCTTTGTGTCCTTCCAGGATGCCTAGAACCTCCAAGAGGAGTGTAGTCAGCCTAGGGGGGAAGGAGTTGAGCCCACTCCCTATTGCCAACCCCTCCCAAGCTTTCCCCATAGGAGCTCTGGAGTTGCTGGGTGATACAAATAAACTTCTAGAGAAACTCAGTGCACAAGAGGAAGCAGCCCTACGTAGTCCCGCAAAGAGCACAGACCACGAGTGTTTACTCAGGGAATGCCCACCCCACACCAGGAACATTTCAACCTTACCTATTTGGGCTCCCAGAGTCTGACTTCCAGTCCCTCTACGAAGGTTGTTTCCTGTAATGAAAACACCTCACCCCTGGCAAGTCCAAATCAGAACGTATGATCTTCCCCTCCGATCTGTTCTTCTCACAGTCTGCCCATCTTAAGAATGACATTCCCATTCTCCAGGTGCTCAGGTTAGAAATCCAGGATACATCTTTGCCACCCTTCCTTCTACATCCCCCTCCCACCTTTCTTTCACCAAGCCTAGAATATTCTACCTCCAAAATTTATCTCTCCAACAAAATCGAAAACACTAATTCAAAAGATACATGCACCCCAATGTTCATAGCAGTATTAACAACAGCCAAGATATGGAAGCAAACTAAGTGTCCATCAACAGATGAATGGATAAAGAAGATGTGGTATGTATATAATGGAATACTATTCATCCATAAAAAGAATGAAATTTTGCCATTTCCAGCAACATGGATAGATTTGGAGGACATTATTCTAAGTGAAATTAAGTCAGACAGAGAAAGACAAATACTACGTGATATCATTTATATGTGGAACTAAAAAATACAACAAGCTAGTGAATATAAGAAAAAAGCAGCACACTTCACAGATATAGAGAACAAACTAGTGGCTACCAGTGGTGAAAGAGAAGGGGGAAAGGGCAATATAAGGATAGGGGAGTAAGAGATACAAACTACTGGGTATAAATAAGCTACAAGCTATATTGTACAACACAAGGAATATAGGCAATATTTTATAACTATAAATAGAGTATAAACTTTTAAAAATGTGAATCACTATAGTGTATACCTATAACATAATATTGTACAGCAAATATACTTCAATGAAAAAGGAAAAAAATATATATCTCAATTTTTCTACTTCTCTCCTCCACTGCCATGACCCTAGTCCAGGCCACTATCATCTCCCAAGTGGAACCCCAGTTATTCTCTCAGCTCCCACATTTGTCCCCTTTCAGCCTCTTCTCCCCCCAGTAGCTAGAAAGAGCAATGCAAAACCATATCTCCTCACAGCGTCCCCTGCTTTGCTTCAAACTTTCCACTTAAATTGAGAAAAAGAAAAAAGATCCCAATCCCTTACAAGGCCTATAAGACACTTCATGCTCTTGCCCATCACCACCTCAGACCTTGTCCCAGGTTGCAGTGCCCTCTCATCCCTCCTCATCCATCATGGTCCTCAAACATTCCTAGTCTTTTGGTATACGCTGTCCCTCGTGCCTAGAAGAGGACACTGGCCCAGGCGTGCCAGGGCTCTTTCCTTGCCTGGCTGACCCTAGATCTAGTCCTAACCTTAAACCTAACCCTTCAAGTCTTAGCTTAGAATGCATGTCATTGGAGCAGGCCTTCCCTGACCACCCTAATCTAAATTCGGTTCCTCCATTCTATTCCCTCCTGGTACGCTGTACTTTTCCTTCACAGCTCGTAATTGTGTAATTACGTGTGTAGCACTCTGTTTCATTTTCCTCACCAGACTGTGAGCTCCATGAAGGTAGGGGTCATGTGTGTTCCTTCACCCCTTTATTCCTAACTTGGGGACACAAATAAGAGCAGGTCGCTGTCTGCAGGGGACTCACACTCTTATGGTAAAGGCATGTGCATGTTCTAATTGAACATCTAAGGCATCAAGGCTTTGAGCTTTGACAAGGTGCTAGGGAATGGCCAAGCTAGCCCAAGAGAGCTCCAGCTTCCCGGAGACGGCGGATGAACTGAGGTCGGTCAGTAGGCTGGCTATTTGGTCATGGTGCCTACTACACCTACAGCTCCTTCTAAGGGCCAGCTGCCCAGCTATGACCTGCTGAATGCGCAGTCATGACCTGTCTTACCGACACCATCAACATTGCATAATCATGGGCGCCTGACAGAGGGCCACCACGCCCCTGGCTCTCCAGCATGGCATGGAGTAGCAATGCTCAAATTTTCGGTCTCGGGATACTTTTACATGATTAAAAATTATTGAAGACAGAGAACTTTCATTTATCGGGCTTATATCTATTAATATTTACCAAATTTTCTAATTCTGAAAATGTTTATTCATTAATTAACTTGAACATAAAAATAAACTCATCATATCCTAACGTAAATAACTTATCTTTATGAAAGCCAACTAAATTTCCCAAAAAAAAAAAACTGGCACTGTTTTACATTTCTGCAAATCTCCCTAAGTCTGGTTTACTAGAAGACAGATTCTCATATTTGCTCCTACACGCAACCTGTTGTGATATGTTGTTTTGGTTGATACGTACAAAGAAAATCCAGCCTCACATAGATATGCAGCTGGAAAAGAGGGGGGTATGTTAAAAGCCTTTTCAGATTATTGTGGACCGTCTTCTTTAATACGTCATCGAAACTCGACTCAAAGGTTTGTTGTGTTGTAGAACCTGAAACCGCATCAGTGAACTTTTCACACTCTGTTACATTCAAATCTATTGGTCTCTGCAGTACTGGAGAGAAAGTACTGGATCTTTTTACCCGGGCATGATTGTGTAACATCCTTTCTTGGTCATTTGGAAAATACCGGTTTATTGACGTATGTAGATTTTTTCAAATGACACACTTTATTAAGCTATATCCAAAAAGTCACATTCATCAATATCACTGCCAATCAGAAAAGTCTTTAAGTATTGGGAAGCTATCCAGTTCATGGTGGATACAAGTTTTCCAAAACCCTAATGTTTACTCGAAACTTCAAATGTCATCATTGTCAACACCACCAGTTATTTTCTTGAAGTGGCAGGCTTGCTTCATCTACTTTCAAGAAAATATCTACAAAATATCAAATCTGAATAACCATAGTTTTTCTGTCCATAAATCTCACAAGTAAAATGATGTTCTGTGAAAAAGGCAGTGAGTTCAGCTTGGAGCTCAGTCACACGGTGCTTTTCCTGGAGATGACCACTGGGCTTCAGTGTGTAAGAGAAGCATTATATGCGTCCTTCACACAGACTTAAAGACATGTCCTCGAGGGTCGAGATATAACCAAATAATACTCTTTCCTGCTTCATCAAAGACATACTTTAGTGAAACTAGCTTTTTCTTTTTCCTGCGAGTGCATGGTGGCGAAAAATACGACTACTAGAATGGTTTGGTGGCATTGTCTTGATCTGTGCCAAGGTGCCAGCAGTTTTATCCACGATGTTTTTGTGCCATCACTGCAAGTACCCCCACTGTGGATAAGGCAAATGAAACTAGTATAATCATGAAAATGGTTTTAAACATATAGAACCCCTGAAAAAGTCTCAGACCCCAGGGGCTCCATAGACCATGCTTTGAGTACCACCAGACCAGAGCAAAAATAATTACCTAGGACAACCAGATTCCCTCTCTGGAATTTTTAAACCAAGAAATACTGGGCCAATAAGGTAGTTGACAGTGAGAAGTGAACTTGAGAACAGCAGCACCCTTATATCAGAGCCAGCAGGACCCCTATCCCAGGCCCCACACCTCAGGCTTCCTCTCTGATGCTTGAGACCTTTGGGGGCTAGCAATATCATCCAGCTGGGGCACCCCAAGCCTGGACTAGGGTTTTCACAGGCTCTGCTCCCTGTTTCTTTCCTTCAGGGTGCTCTAGAGCCTCCTATATGTGAGATTGACCAGATATCCTGAAAGCTAGAGGTCTTGCACCAATGTGGTTGTCCCAGGTTTCCTAGGCAGGCCCAGGCTCCAGGAGCGCAGCCTGGCAAAAGCATTGCTTCTACTGGCCAATGTGGTATTTATTTCATGGGACTGTACAAAATTAGGTGGACAGAATGATACCGTCATATTTCTTTGGGTGACTCACTCATGTCAGACACAATATGAGCTCAGAACTCTACAGCACCAAAAATCCACCACCAGTCCTTGGGCCTGAAGGGGGCTGGGGAGGTATGCAACAGCTCTCACCCATCTGTATTCCATCCATGGTGCTGCCTTCAGCCTACAATACCCAAGGGCAATGGGGCACCCAAGCTCCCCTACCAGTAGCACACCACCCCACCCCACCCCACTCCCACAGATTCCATGCTTCATATCAGGCAGTCCTCTGGGGATGGCTGACATCTCCTCCAAAGGTTTTAGGGATCACTGCTCCATATTGCCAATAGGCTTTTCCTATCGATGTCCTCTCTTGATTCTGATGGATATTTCTCCAGGTTGGTCTTAAGCCATCCCAGACAAAGGACTGCCCTTCCTCTTCCACTCACGGGTCCCTCATCTATCCTCCCTGCAGGTGGCATTGTATGGAATAGGAGTGAAGTCAATATTGAAAGAAATCATATTCTAAAGTGCCAAGCAAAGTCAAAAGAAGGTATGTTTGTAAAATGTGCTGTTTAAAGTTTATGGTATAAAATTTCAAAGGATGGATTTAACGTACGTAATACAAAGTATTGTTCCCAATCTCTAGAAGACTCTGGGTAAGACTTGCATTTGTGGCCATCATCAACAAAGAAGCACAGTACCACTCTTTGAGAGAGTCATTAGAAGCCGGTACTCACAGGTGGTATGACAGATGATGCAGGGTCATGAGTAATGATGCAAACCAACCTTAACTACATGGTATTAGGGAGTTCCAGAGGCAAGACGATTGCATTGTTTCAACGCAAACACGTTCCTAAGAGCCATGGAATTGTGCATAAAAATATCAAAGCTTCCTTTTTCTCAGGAGGAGATACAGAATTAGCCAGGAGCTGCAAATTTTACAATATAGAACACAAAGAGATGGCTCCTGGGCCTGAAGAGGAAGAGTTGATTATGAAGACTCTTCACGTGCCCAGACTGTACAATAAACAAATTCATAAGTACCTCTCCTTTTCCCATTATTCTAAATGTTCACTGATAAATTACTATACCTCATATGGGCCCATGAATTTTATAACACGTTTTTACAATAGCTTTATTAAAGTGTAATTCATATGACATTAAAATTCATCCTTTTAGAGTATACAATTCAGTCATTTTTAGTGTATTCACAGAGATAGATGTGCAACCATGAGAACTATCTAATTATATGACTTTTTATCACCGCAAAGAAATCTTGTCCCCTTCCTTTCACTCCCAAACCCTGGCAAACATTCATCTCCTTTCTGCCTCTGTAAATTTGCCTATTCTGGACATTTCATATAAATGAAATTACACAACATGCAGTTTTTCGTTTCTGGGTTCTTTCACTTAGCACAGTGTTTTCGTGGTTCACCCATCGTATAAAACGTATCAGTACCTCATTCCTTTTTTTTGACAAATAATATTCCATTGTGTGTTTATATCACATTTTATTTACCCATTCATCATTTGTTGGACATTTGGATTATTTCTGCTTTTTGACTACTACAAATCATGCTGCTATGAATATTCATGTATAGGTGCTTATGCGGACATATATTTTATGTACCTGTGAGTGGAATTGCTGGGTCATATGTTGACTCTATATTTTAGCCTTTTGAGAAACTGTCAAACTGTTTTCCAAAGTGGTTGCACCATTTTACATTCCCACCAGCAATTTATGAGAGTTCCAGTTTTTCTACAACCTCACCCAAACTTATTATTGTCTATTTTTTTTTACAACTCGTTTTGTGGACTAATATATGGTCTATCCTGGAGAATGTTTCATGTGAACTTGTGAAGAAAGTATAGTCTATAATTAGTGGAGTGTTCTATAGATGCCTGTTAGGTCTAGTTCATCTATAGTGTTTTCATTATTTCCTTATTGATTTTCTGTCTAGCTGTTCTATACATTATTGAAAGTGTATACTGAAGTCTCCAACAATTATTGTTGAATTGTCTATTTTCCCTTCAATTCTGCCAGTTTTTACTTCATGTATTTTAGAGGTCTCTTGTTAGGTACATATATGTTTATAATTGTTATGTCTCCCTGAGGAATTGAACCTTTTCAGTATAAAGTGTCTTTCTTTGTCTAATAAATATTTTTGTCTTAAAGTCTATTTTATCTGATATTAATATAGTCACTCCAGCTCTATTTTGATTTCTTTTTGCATAGAATGTCTTTTTCCATCCTTTTCCATTCAACCTATTGGTCTTCCTCTGTCTGACTTATTTCACTTAGCATAATGCCCTCAAGGTCCACCCATGTTGTTGCAAATGGCAAGATTTCACTCTTTTTTTTATAACTGATATCTGAATTTTATATATAGATCCATATCTATATGTTATAATTTCTGTATCCATTCATCAATCGATGGACACTTCGGTTGTTTCCATCTTGGCTATTGTAAATAATGCTGCAAGGAACACAGGGGTGTATATATCTTTTCAAGTTAGTGTTTTTGTTTTCTTCAAATAAATACCCAGAAGTGAAATTGTGGGATTATATGGTACTTCTATTTTTAATTTTTTGAGGAACCTCCATACTGTTTCCCATTGTGGTTACACCAACAGTGCATGAGCATTCCCTTTTCTCCACATCCTTGCCAATATTTGTTATTTCTTGTCTTTCTGATAATAGCCATTCTAACAGGAGTGAGGTGATATCTCATTGTGGTTTTGATTTGCATTTCCTTGATAATTAGTGATATTGAGTGTCTTTTCATGTACTTGCTCATGTATATGACTTCTTTGAAAAGTGTCAATTCAGATTTTCTACGTATTTTTTAATCGGAGTGTTTGAGTTTTGCTACTGAGATGTAGAAGGTTTTTTTTTGGTTTGGTTTGGTTTGGACATTAGTCCCTTATCAGATATATGATTTGAAAATATTTTCTCCTGTCTAGTAGGTTGCCTTTTCATTTTGTTGGTTGTTTCCTTTCCTGTGCAATATACAGGTCTTTCACCTCCTTCATTAAACTATTCTTAGGTATTTCATTATTTTTGATGAAGTTGTAAATAGAATTACTTTTTAAATTTCTCTTTCTGATAGTTTGTTATTGTATAGAAATGCAACAGATTTTTGTGTATTGATTTTGTATCATGCAACTTTACTGAATTCATTTATTAGTTCTAACACTTTTTTGATGGAGTCTTTAGGGTTTTCTACAATATATATAATATCACATCACCTGCAAATAGTGACAGTTTTACTTTGTCCTCTCTGATTTGGATTCCGTTTATTTATTATTCTTGCCTAATTGCTCTGGCTAGGGATTCCAATACTATGTTGAATAAAAGTGGTAAGAGTGGACATCCTTTTCTCTTGCCATTCTCTGTCTTTGTCATTTTGCCAATCTCTGCCTTTTGATTGTAGTGTCTAGTCCATTTACACTTAATGTAATTACTGCTAAGGTAGGGTTTACATCTGCATTTTGCTGTTTGTTTTCTCTGTTTGTTTTCTATTCCTCTATTCCTCCATTACTGTCTTCTTTGTGCTAAAAAGATATTTCCTAGTAGGCCACTTTAATTCCTTTGTTTCTTTTATTCTGTTTTTTGAGTTATTTTCCTAGTGCTTGCCTTGGTGATTACAATTAACATCCTAACTTAAAACAATCTATGTTGGATAAATACTAACTAAATTTCAATAGATTACAAAAGCTGCTCCAATATAGCTCTATTCCTTGACCACTTCCTGTACTTTTACTGTCATACAAATTATAAATCCGTTGAAACAGCCTTTATAAATCCATCCACCCTATCTGAAAGAACATCAGTGAGGTGGAACTTGAGCCATGGCAACCAAAGTTAGGAGGAAGCACAAACTATGAATAACATGAAGGAAAGGAAGCAGAAGCTATAGAGAGGATGAAAAAATAGACTATTGGGGAAGCATAAGTTACTTGGTAGAGAGTAGAGCAAGGAGCACGTTACAGAGAGTCGCAGAGTCACTTAGTGGCCAAACATTAGAAGAAAGACACACAACTTTCTGCTGCTGCTGTCACTTCAGCCGCTCTGAAATCAGAACCACCCAACTGTTTTTGCTCTTTTTGAAACCTGTTCAGCCTCTCGTTGGGGTCTTTAAAATAAAATCCCTGTAAAATAAAGTAATTTGAGTGACTGCCTGTTCCTTCAAACCCAAAGAGGTAAATAAATCAGCCAGACAGAGAAAAGTAAAGGGAATTCCAGGCACAGAATTCAGCATGTGCAACGAAACAGCCGAGTGATAGAATAGCTTAGAATATTTTAAAAGATGAAAAATGAGGGCCAGAAAAGAGAAAAGGGCTGAGAAACAGAAGAAAAAAAGTAGAAAGAAAAGGATTATATTTTGCAGTGGTTAGAGGAGATGCTGATGGAGGCTAACAAGTGTTTTCTCATGTAGTTTCTGTGAAGAGAGGACAAGGTGCACAGCTTTATATCCTGGGTTTCCAGGAGTGTGTCAGGGTTTGACTCTCCCTCGTGAAATAAAATTCACATTTTATGGCAAGACAAGAAAAACTTAAACATAAAAAATTTTCTCAGCCCTTTGGCCTCCTCTCTCCCCTCTGCTGTGCACTGTGCACCTGCGTTATGCATCGACCAGACCTCTCCCATTGGCAGAAATACCTGCTGAGCCATAAAGAGCAACGTTCTCCCAGTACCAACAAGACGACTCCTTAAAAGAAAACATTCCTTCTTGCTTTTGTATGGGGTCACGATGACCCACCACTTTGTACTTGCAGGTCTGAATTGTGCAAACTGTCAATAATACATCATTTAATATACAAACCTTTAAAGACACAGACGTAGAGAATGGACTTGAGGACACGGGGAGGAGGAAGGGTAAGCTGGGACGAAGTGAGAGGTGGCATGGACATATATACACTTACCAAATGTAAAATAGATAACTAGTGGGAAGCAGCCACATAGCACAGGGAGATCAGCTCGGTGCTTTGTGTCCACCTAGAGGGGTGGGATAGGGATGGTGGGAGGGAGACACAAGAGGGAGGAGATATGGGGATATATGTATATGTACAGAGCTGATTCACTTTGTTATAAAGCAGAAACTAACACACCATTGTAAAGCAATTATACTCCGATAAAGATGTTAATATATATATATATATATATATATAGAGAGAGAGAGAGAGAGAGAGAGAGAGAGAGAGAGAGAGAGACCTTTGTCTCAAAAAACCTACATAACTGTGCTTTGACTTCTAATGGATGGAATAGTTCTCAGAGCTTTCTGAGATGCTTTTCCTAGGTTGTAATCTACAATTTGGCTCGAATAAAATTTTCCATCTCTTTCTTAGATAGACTGATTAATTTTTCTTTCTTTCTTTCTTTTTTTGGCTGCCTTGGGTTATCGTTGCTGCCCGCAGGCTTTCTTTAGTCGCAGCAAGTGGGGCTACTCTTTGTTCTGGTGTGTGGCCTTCTCCTTTGCGGTGGCTTCTCTTGCTGCAGAGCATGGGCTCTAGGCACATGGGCTTCAGTAGTTGTGGCACGTGGGCTCAATAGTTGTGGCACACAGCCTTAGTTGCTCTGTGGCATGTGGGACCTTCCCGGACCAGGGCTCGAACCCATGTCCCCTGCATTGGCAGGCGGATTCTTAACCACTGCTCCACCAGGGAAGCCCGTGGCAGGCAGATTCTTAACCACTGCACCACCAGGGAAGTTCCCTGATTAATTTTTTATTGACACCCTATATGGGGTTAACATCCAGAAAATCCAGACTGAAAGGACCTTGTTTTTTAAAGCAGAAATTCTCAAAGTGTGCTGTCCAGACCAGCAGCACCAATGCCACCTGGGAACTCATTATAAATGCAAATTCTCAAGGCCCACCCTAATCCTACAAAATCAGAAACTCTGGCAGGGAGGAGGGGTTGGGGGTGCGTGTCCAGCAGTCTGCATTTTAATAATCCCTCCAGGTGATTCTGGTTCATGCTAAAGAACCATGGGTCTGTACGTGCAGGCTTCTGCTTGGATCTAATGGACAGAAGTCCAGGCAGAATGAAGGAGATACACATGCACAGAGCTTGGGAAGGTGATAACATTCGCTCTCTGTGGAGCCCACTTGCGTGTGACTGGGACTGAAAAAGCCTCACTCCAGGTCACAGGAGTCTGTGCATCTCTATCATTGGCTAAGTGTGGAAATGTGGAGGAAGGAGATGGAGAGGGAAGCATCGTGTGGGGTAAGGGCAGTGACCTCAGGCCACCTCAGTGAGTAGAGGGATCCAGAATATCCTAGACCCAGGCTCATTGTCCCTTTATTGTAAATTCCCACCTTAGCGTTCCACCTGATTGCAGGTATACTCTGCTGATTTCCACATAAACTCGATTATAGATTTAGGACGCAAGTCCTCCTCCCCCAGGCTATGTCTCTTATCCCCTTAAGCAGGAGCTGGAATGTTCAATCCTCCCGCAGCCTTGGCCTATCCTGAGATGGTTCCACCCCTCTTCCAACCTCAATGGTCAGCCTCTGTGCAAGACCAGCTCACTCTCCAGCCTTCAGCAGCTTTGATCATGTAGTTTATTGACCACCAACATCAGAATCAATAGGGAAGCTTACCAATAAATTTTAAATCTGAACCCCATCCCAGAGCAATTAAATCAGAATTTCTGGAAGCAGGCCTGAAACCGAGCAGGACCCTGTGGGGCTCCTGGGCATGGAAGCCTTTCTGTTCCCTGTTTTTTGTAGGGAACAGACTCCAGCCTCCATGACCTTCCCTGAGTTCCAAAGGGCAGATTCGAACAATTGCTAATCAGGGAAGGGAGGGGATGCAGAGACAAGGGAGGAGCAGCCAGGAAGCCACCTGAGGCCAGATTAAAGGAGTGCAGGCCCTGCACACACTCTGCTCCTTATCAGCAACCCCACCCTTGAACCATTGTATAAAACTCCTCATCATATGCCCCTGGGTTGGGACATACAGTTTTTGGGGGCAGGAGCCCACTATGTCCGCCTTTGCCGGGCAAAGAAATAAAGCTGTTATTTTCTACTTCACCCAAAACTCTGTCTCTGAGATTTGATTCGGCACTAGTGCACAGAAGCCAAGTTTTCGGCACCAGGTCCAGCGTTGGTATTTCTAAGGTAATTGCCAAGGTGATTCTAACGTGCAACCAGGGTAGAGAACCACTGATGATTAAAGTTTCTGTATGAATTCCATCTTCCTTCCCTCGTGTCTGGTGCTTAAGAGAAGGAAGATCCCCTTTGACT
Source organism: Neophocaena asiaeorientalis asiaeorientalis (assembly GCF_003031525.2). NCBI lineage: Eukaryota > Metazoa > Chordata > Mammalia > Artiodactyla > Phocoenidae > Neophocaena > Neophocaena asiaeorientalis. The sequence continues at coordinate 3,654,679 of NW_020174053.1, forward strand.
TTGGGACCTAGATCCTTGGCAAGGCGGTCCAGGAGATCTGGTTATTCTGCAGGCCATGACATAGCAAAAATGTCCAGTAATTAGTATATATACAGGAAGTCCCCTACACACAAACCTTCAAGTTGTGAACTTTCAAAGATGCAAACATGCGTTGCATCAACATCAGAGGTGAGTGAAATTGCAGCTTGCCCTCCATCTCCTATTGCTGACAGTCCAGTTCTACCATCTCCCAGCCCTTCTCCCTCCTGCAGTCAGTAACTCTTGCCTCTTCACTGGATGCCAGCTGTTGTACTGGACTACTGTACTTTTCAAGGTACTGGACTGTAAGATTAAAAATGTTTTCTTTATTTTTTGTGTTTGTTCTTTATGTATTATTTGTGTGGAAAGTACTATAAGTGTGTCATTTGGGTACCTAGGCTAACTTTGCTGGACTTAACGAACAAATTGGACTTACGAATTCACTCTCGGAACAGAACTCCTTTGCATATAAGGGACTTACTGTAATTACAGTTTAATGATATCCTTTATGAGGCAATCATTCCATAAATGTCTAGTACATGTGCCGGACATTGGCGATACAGCAGCAAATAAAACAGACAAAGACTCCTACCTTCATGGAGCCTATGAAAATATATACTATGTTAGATGGTGATAAGTACTATGGGTAAAAATAAAGCAGAAAAAGGAATCAGGTATCCCCAGGGCTAGAGAGGGTTTGCTCTTTTTAGAACGGCAAAGACCTGAGATGGGGACCCTGTGGCCATCTAGGGGAAGATCGATCCAAGCGGTGGGGACAGACCCTGAGTGTGGATGTGCCTGCAATGTGCTAAATTCTTTGCATACATCATCTTAGTTTATTCTCACAACGGGTCTTTAATGGAGGTATTATCCCCATTGTTCCATATGGGATTCAGGAAGGATAGGTAGTCTGCCCAAGTTCACAGCGAGGGTCAGAGCTGAGATTCCAGGTCAGTGTGACGTCAGCGGCCTTGCTTTCAACCACCACTCTACTGCCCTGTCAGCATCACGCCTCACCCCTGCCAGGGGGTCATCACAGGTGACAACGTCTGGGGAGTGACGAGTCCCCCAAGGAGCAAGCGTGTGTGTACAGCCCCACTACCCCCATCCCCCCGAGTCTGGCTTCCACGTGGACATGGATGCTGCCCCTCCCTGCTTCTCTCCTCCTACTTCCCCATTTCCTTCCAAAACACACACACATGGAACTTTTTGAACAGACCCTGTCCTTCTTCCTGTCTTCCTGTCCTATCTGTCTATCCTGGTCTGCTGCCCACAGGGGGATTGCAGACCAGACAACCCAGTGTGTCACAGCTCACAGGGTTCCAGTGGGACTCCAGCATCTCAGAGTTTCTGTTTAGTAGGTAATACCATCCATTGGGGACTTCCTCATCCTCTTAGCAACTCTCCCGGGCCTCAGGAGAGGCACCTTAGGTGCCAGGCTCAGAGTACTCTTTACTCCGATCCAAAGCCGTCCCAAGCCATTTGATTCCCCACAAGTCTCTAAAGGGCAGTTCCTCTAAAGGAAGGGCACCTGCAGCTTACTAGTCTCTAACAGGTCAGCCAGGGGACTGGCCCCAAGAGTGGGCACCTTCTCCTCTCACTCCTCTCTTGGGCTTTCCTTCCTCCCTCTCTCCCCAGTTCGAGAATGGCTTCATGTCAGAACATGAGATGTGCTCTTAGGCATAGAGAAAGGTCATTTCCAGCAGGCACTTAATGGTGAAAACCCACATCGCCATCGTAGGAGCACAGGCAAGAGTCTCCATTTCCTAGGAAGCTGACTGGACACACTCAGCTCTCAGCTGAAGGCGATGAAACGAAGACACCAGTGCAAGGCACAGCCCTGGTCCCTTCCCTACATGTCCTCCAGACCTTCCATGCTCATCAAACAAACTCTTACCAAGAACCAACTTGGTCCTTTCCACAGCTAGCTGGGAACAAGGCAAAGTCCTTGCCTTCAGAGAGCACTCAGGATGGGAGGGGAGGCCAACAACCTCCCCTCAGAGGCGACCACCGTGACGCCCATGCAGTGTCAGAAGTGTGCAAGCAGAGGTGCCAGGACACCAAAGATGAAGGTGTCCCGGGTGAGGGAGAAGTAGGAGTCAGGGAAAGCTTCACGGAGGAAGGAATCAGTGACGAGTTTGAAGGATCTGTAGGAGGTGGCCTGGCAGAGTGAAGAGAGTGTGATACTGTCAGGGCAGGTGTGGGGAGGCAACTCTGAGAGCACACAAAGGGCAGCAGGTGAAGTTCAAGAGCCGGAGTGAGGGAAACGACACCAGAGAAGTAGGAGGACCAGATTTTGCAGGAGTCTGTGTACTTGATTCAGGAGTTCTGACATTACCCTCATAGTTGACTCAAGTCAACTATGAACAGACTTGAGACAGAGGAATGGCTCAATCCAATGTAGGTTTTAGGAAAATCAACCTGGTGGTGGTGTAGAGTGAGGGCCAAGTAGATCAGGAAGACCAGCTGAACCCAAAAGCATAAGGGGAGATGAAGAGAGCCCTAGCTAAGGAGCTGTGAGAAAGAAGAGGAAGGCTCCAGCTCAAGGACCATCAAGGAGGGATTCGGAGGACTCTGATGATTGGAGGAGGAAGGGAGGGAAGAGTCAGGATAACCCCAGGTTTCTGGCTTGGACACTGGAGGCTGGAGGCTGGAGGATGATTCCATTGGCTGGGCTGCGTGTAGGGGCCGCCTTTTGTTGTCTGGTGCCCAGACCTGGGTGGTTAGTGGTCCAGGGTGTAAGAGCCCAGTAATGGAGCTGTTTGGGGCGTGGGCTCTGGAGTAGCTGGGTTGCATGTGAAAGGTACACTTACAGGGGTGTCCTTTACTCTCTCTAGGAACCGGCCAGCCCTGGGAGGGGCAATCCCCCCAGGGTCAGCGAGGCCCAGAGGTCAAAGCATCAGAAAATGAAAAGGTATGATTAATACGAGTGTCCGTTTATTTGTCCCCGTCCTGTGTGCCTGGCACAGAGCAGCTGTTCAGTGGATGCTTGCAGAAAATGAAGAAAAGCAGCACAGGAAAAGCCGTTATGGGTCTGGAGGACCAAGGGCAGGAGTGGGAGGTGTCGATCAGATTGTGTTCTGTCCCCAACAGGCCAGAAAGAATAGGCTGAGGGACAAGTGGCAGGAAAGGGGTGTTCTGGGAGGGATGAAGCCTCTTTAGAGCACAAAGTGTTTTAAGAGGGGGGCAGGGCTTCCCTGGTGGCACAGTGGTTAAGAATCCGCCTGCCAATGCAGGGGACACGGGTTCGAGCCCTGGTCCGGGAAGATCCCACATGCCACATAGCAGCTAAGCCCGTGTGCCACAACTACTGAAGCCCGTGAGCCTAGAGCCCATGCTTCGCAACAAGAGAAGCCACAGCAATGAGAAGCCCACACACCACACTGAAGAGTAGCCCCCGCTCACCCCAACTAGAGAAAGCCCGCCTGCAGCAAAGAAGACCCAATGCAGCCAAAAATAAATTAATTAATTAAATTTTTTTTTTTTTTAAAAAAAGAGAGAGGCAATTTCAGTGGGACCCCACCACTAGGAAATAGATGGAACATCTGGGGATTCAGGAGGGCTCCAAAGCCCATGGCCTCCTTCACTGCAGCCCTGAGACAAGCCCCACTGAGTGGAGCCCCACAGGTCCTTCCCAGGGGTCCACATGGACCCATCATCTCCTTCTGCATAATTACCAACACCATCCTCCCTCCCCCATCCAACGTCTAGGATTCTGGCTAGAGCTGCCGTCCTCATCCCGGGGCCTGCCCTCGCCTCGAGCCCAGGCACCTTCCGTTGTTCCCTGGACTCCGCAGGTTGCCCAGGCCCTGAATCCAAAAATGATTTTCTTTCTTGTGCTGGCACAAAAGAAAGTTTTGCCTCTTAGATGGATTTTTCCCCACCCTTCCCCACCAGGACCAGACCAGACCCTGAAAGGAATTATAAACGACTTTTCTCTTGGCCGAATAGTGAGACCTTCATCACATCATTCAAGCCCATTTTGGGGATCAACGTTCTCCCCGAGATCCCCAGGGGTGCATGTTCTGGAAGAAGGGGGTGAATGCACTGGGCAGTTTAATGCTGATAATTCTGTCACCAAAAAGCTCCATGTATAATCATGTCCCTTTTGGTGACAAAGGGCTTCTGCACATTTGCTTTGATCTGATATTCACAGCCCGGCGAAGGGGAAAGGGAGTGTATTATTCCCATGTGATCCATGTTGGAAAGTGAGGCTCAAAACAGTCAAATAACTTGTCCAAGGTCAGGGCAAGGACGGAGAGCATCTGAGTCCTGAGGGGAACATTCTGGCCCTGGCCCCGCTGGGAGGCACTGCACCACCTCCACCTGCTCCCGGGGTTCAGGAAAAGAGGTGAGCTTCTTGCCTTCTCCTCAGTAGGCAGGGGTAATGCAAAGAACACATTGCATTTGGGGCTTTGGGAACCCCCCAAAAATGTGTAGCTGAACGCTGTCTCTAACCCTCACCAGCTGTGTGATCTGGGGTGTGTTACTTAGCCTCTATGAGCCTTGGTTTCCCCATTTACACAAAAAAAGAACAGGCTGCCCCCGGCAGGGTTTTTGTAAAGATTCAGTGAACCAGCATAGTTAACGTGCCTGGCTCAAGTGCCTGATACAAATGATGTGTCCCCAAAAGCACTGGTTCCCTACCTGTTCTGAGCCAGGGGCAGTGGTTTGGCCACAAGAAAAGGAGCCGCACACTCAATTCTCAGAGCCATGGTTAGCTTGGAACCAGTTCCTTGCTCTTGCAGAAGCCTGAGCTTGGCATGACCTGGGAAGCTGACCCCTTGAGGTTTCTGGGCTATGAGTCAGCGGTATGCAAACTCTGAGCACGATGCTCAGACTAAGCCCAGGAATGGGTACCGCACGCCGGAAGCTGAGAAGCCCTCGAGGGTCACTAGGCATCAGTGACTTGTGTCCACCTGGGTGCGCAATGGCACCAGGGGGCCAGGGGAGGGGCGGGCTGCTGAGCTTCACGGTGACGATCCCATCAACACAGACAGCTTCCCTGCACCTCGCTGACTCCCCTTAATAGCCCTTTCCCTCCCGCTCCCCAAGAGCTCATTAAATCCTTCCTTGATGCTATTCTCCCCCTCCAGTGTGAACACCAGAGATAACAAGCCCCATAAAATTGCTCCCAGCAGGAGATTCCTTTTGTTAATCCTGAAATAAACTCTTTCCAACTTCAAGGTGTGGTGACTGCTTTGAAACCTTGACAGACGGGTCAGCTGCCACCCCATGACCTGATTCTAGAGGGTGCTGGTCCTGTCAACCTGTGCGGCTCTGACTGACTTCATTTACTCTGTCTGTTCGCTTAGTGTTTGTTCTTACAGCCCGCCTGGCCTCTTGGGACCTTCCCTTAATAGACTGGGTTTGCAATGGCTGCCCCCCACCACACACACACAGTCTGCTGTTTCCTGTCAATTTAGCTGCTTTTCCTATTCCCTTTCATTCCAGTCTCCTCTTACGCTTTTCAACCCCCTACCTTTGGTGGAAGCTTAATGGGCTCTTTCTCTTTACTTGGAAGGACGAAGGCCAGAAAAATAGTAGGTCTGAGGTGGATTCAGGAGCCAGGACCACATCACACCCACAGCCTCAGGATCCCACCAGCTTTCTGCACCGGGTCTGTCCCACCCTCTTGGTATCTTGGATCCTGCAATTAAAAGAGAAACAGAGGCTTCCTGGCTCATAGACCCACTAGGACAGTTTACTGACTTTCATGATAGTATCATGAATCCAGACCAGGGAGGGCTCAAGCACAGCTCCGAAGAGCACATTTCCAAAAAGTTCACACACATGTAAGTCGCCCTCCCCAACTGTATTGCATGTGGCACAGTCACTACTGAAACCCCATCCTGAATATCATCATAAAGGACCTACATTCCATGACTAGCACTGAAGGCATTATTGGGAAAAATTATGAACAAATGCAATGCTCGTTCCCAGTGATAAGATATTTGACCTCAGAGGTCTAATGTGAATTCTTATCTTCAACAGGCACCAGGGAGCATGGTGATTAGGCATACAAGCTCTAGAGCCAGACCGTGGGTTCAAATCCCAGCTCTGCCACTTACTAGCTGTGTGACTTTGGGCAAGAAGATGCTTAGCCTCCTGGTACCTCAATATCGTCATCTGTAAAATGGAGATAATAGGAGCAATCATCCCATAGGTTGGTGCATACAAGGTGCATAAAACAGTGCCCAGCATATAGTAGGTACTCAGTAAATGGAGCTGTTACCAGCTTCTTGTTGGTGAGCTTTTGTAGTCCATGGAATCTCCATAAGTGTATGCAGGTAGAATTTTCCAGATGGATGTGAGGTCTCTCAATAGGCTGACAATTTGCTGGGATTCTCCTGAAGCCCGAAGATCATAGATCAGACAGGTACCAAGATTACACAAATGCTACATGCTGTTCATGGGAAAGACTAACCCTGTGTAGCCACCACACACACACACACACACACACATCCTGCCAGTTTTGAGAGAAGTGCCTCTCAACACCCACAATGAAGAAGTAGGTATTAGTGCAACTCTAACTGTCCAACTTCGGCCATGGTGAGAGCCAACTTCTGTCCCCCAGGGAATGACCAACACACACAAATCACATAATACCCTTTAATCTCAGGGTAGGAATAATCTCGTGTATCTTCAGTTTCCATATGTGGCTCGGGATTTCTCAAATATTTGATTTAAATTTCATTTAAAATATATTAAAACCATCTAAAGCACAATGAAAATGCGATATGCCCAAGCTGGGTACATGGAGAACACCAGCCCACTTACTTAGGCTGCCAAAATATCTCATTGCTACACAGGCCTCTGAGTTAAGTTTTCCCTTAATTAGAGACTGTCCTGAGACTAAAAGTCAAGCTGTGAAAAACCTACTGCTATTTACAACTGCTTAACTGTGAAAATCAGGATTTCTTGGTGCTATATGACTGTTCATAAATGTTTATGTTCCCCCCAAATTCACATGTTGAAGCCCTAACCTCCGAGGTGTTGGTATTTGGGGGTGGGGCATTTGGGAGGTAATTAGGTTCAGATGAGGTAACAAGGGTAGGGCCCCCATGACAGAATTGGTGTCCTTATAGGAAGAGAAACCAGAACTCTCTCTCTCTCCATTAGGTGAGGACATAGTGAGAAGCGCACTGTCTAGAAGCCAGGAAGAGAGGACTCACGAGAAACCAAACCCTTCTAGACCTCAGTCTTGGGACTTTCCATCCAGAACTGTGAGAAAATAAATTTATGTCGTTTAAGCCAGCTAGTCTATAGCATTTTGTTATGGTAGCCAAAGTTAAGATATTTCAACAAACTAAATCATAATGAAAACATGTTTTACCATTTTGCGTACATTAGAGACCATTAGCACATTAACTTAGAATACGAAATTAACATATTTTTATGCAGGCTTCTGAATGAAGTTTTTCCCCCTTTTTTTTTTTTTTTTTTTTTTTGCGGTACGCGGGCCTCTCACTCCTGTGGCCTCTCCTGTTGTGGAGCACAGGCTCCGGACGCGCAGGTGCAGTGACCATGTCTTATGGGCCCAGCCGCTCCACGACATGAGGGATCTTCCCAGACCGGGGCACGAACCCGTGTCCCCTACATCGGCAGGCAGACTCTCAACCACTGCGCCACCAGGGAAGCCCGAAGTTTTCCCCTTTTGATTAAAGAGTGTCCTGAGACTAAAAGTCCAGCCATGAAAAACCCATCTCTATTAGCAATTACTTAGCTGTATAAGTCAAGATTTCCCGGCGCTTTGCAACCAAACCAAAACCTGGAAGTCAACTGGGTCCAGAAACTGATATAACTCTGCAATTTGATGCACAGCCCCTGACTTCAAATTCCTATGCTCGTCCAAACGACATTATTGCTCACATTGGTTTCATACTAAGTAGGTATCACCAGTTTGGAACTGTAAGCTAAAAGTATACTAACAAAACATTGTTTCTGTCTCATCTATTTAAGGGTTCCAAACAAAGATTTTATTTTTAAAATAAGCTAGAAATCTGACTCTATCGGTTATGATGCGTGCCTGTGCCCACACGCGTGCCTCTCCCAGAGGAGCCTCTCCATTATATACGCACAGGTTCACATAAGATCTGACTGTGACTCTCTCCGCCTTGAATGCTTTCAGTGACTCCTCCCCATTTCCCACAGAATGAAGTGAGGACTCCTTGGTTCATGCCCACATGTTGTTCACTGGCATCAGACCAGTCCATAATCGTAGGACCACTTGCACAGAACTACTTGGCATTTCCCAGAAATGTCAGGTTTTTCACGCTGTTCCCTTGACCCAAAACGCCCTTGTCCTTTCTTCCCCTCTCAGCCACATCCGCCCCACCCCTGCCCCAACTCAGTTGACACTCATCAGTCAAGGTCCAACTCAATGGAATCTCCTTACCCAGCTCCATGCCTTATCCGTGCTCCTGCAGCACCTTATTCCTGGCCCTGTCCTGAAATGGTTGGTCCAAGTTCCCACGTGACTGTGAGCTTCTACTGAAATAGTGAGATATTTATCTTTACATCCGCACACAACAGGTATTCAGTAACAGTGAAGGAAAGAGAGGCAGGGAGGAGGGAGGGAAGAGGAAAGGGAAGAGGTGAGAAGGGAGAGAGGAAGGGATGGTCCAAGGCCAGCAGGGGAGATCCGGCAGGACTGGGTCCTCCATGGTGACGGTACTGACAAGGCAGGCACAGTACCAAAGGCAGCCTCTCATGCCTTGCTGGCCCACCTCCTACAAGCATGGGAAAAGCCCTTCCGGAATGAGTTATGTTCTGGACTACCTGAATGAATACTCTGTTACTCTTTCAAGATAAATAATACCTTTGATATCATTTCAGTCTCAAGACAATAAACCTTATGAGGTAGTATTACTCCTATTATATAGATGAGGAAACCAAGACGCAAGGACATAAAGTGATGGGCCAAGGTTTGGACCCAGGATTCCAAGAAGAGCCTCATCTGACCCCTCTGAGGGCCCCCGTTTACCCACCGTCGTGTTTGTGTGTACGTGTACAGGAGCATGAACACTTTGGCCAGGCACTGGCAGTCCTGGGGGAGGGGCGCTTGGGGAAGGGAAGGGAGCTCAGCTTTTCTATTAAGAAAACATGATTCAATCAAGGCTAGCCATATTGCGAATTTGAGTCAGCATTTTGTCTTGGGCTTTTCATTCTCACAAATATGTTGATATGGAAACCACACTTCTGCAATTATGATCAAAACATTGTTGCCTCCATTGGCTTTCTTAAAACCTTACATGCTAATATAGTAGGTGGGAAATTTCTACATTTACCACATCAATTCTTTCTTGGCAGCAAGCATCTATCTGTAAATGGTAGTAAAGTAGTTGTAGCCAACTCTTTCAAAATATTCCATATTTGTGCTGTTTAGCAAATAATAAATATAACCCATTCTTAGTGTCTGTCTCCAACTAGATCATAAACCCTTCGAAGGTAGTGCTGTTTTATTCAGTTCTGGGTGCTGAAGCCTTAGAGGGGTCGTGGTACCAAGAAGACATTCAATAAATGGGGTTTGACTGAATAGATATGACATCTGGCAGATTTGCCTCTACAGGTTGGAAACAATAACCTTTCACATTTGCCTAGCTCTATGCAATCTGAAAAGCCTTCTCATTACTTAATTTTACTGGTATTCCCATCTGCTCTGTGAGTTGCACAGGACGTATATTATTAGTCCCATTACATAGAGGAGAAAATAGAAACTCAGCAAAGTCCAGTGACAGCTGGGCTCGGTTAACAAGCGATGGAAGACAGATTAGGACCCAGACTTCAGCGCTCTGGGGCCAGCACTCTTCTCTCCTCCCATCCAGCCTCCTCTAAATGCGTCCCACACGTGGCAAAAAGAATAACTGAGCCACAGGCTCCATATGAGACTGGAACACCCTGGGCTGCTCTTGTGTTGATTCTACTGTTTTATGAGTGTATTTTACAGTGCTTTAGTTTTCTATTAAAATGCTAGGGGTGCTGTAACAGAAAACCACAGATTGGGTGGCTTAAAGAACAAATCTATTTCTCACAGTTCTGGAGCCTGGAAGTCCAAGATCAAGGTGCCATCACAATGGGTTTCTGGTGAGAACTACCCTCCCCGCTGCCAGATGGCCACCTTCTCACCGTGTCCTTACATGGCCTCTTCTCCATGTGAATGAGGAAGGAGAGAGAGCTCTGGTGTCTGTTCCTCTTCTTATAAGGACAGCATTCCTATGGGATTAGGGCTGCACCCTTAAGACCTCATTGAACCTAAATTACCTCCCTAAAGGCCCTACTCCAAATACAGTCACATTGAGGGTCAGGACTTCAACACATGCATTGGGAGCAGGGAAGTGGGGATGGGGCAGGGGTGGGGGAAGACACAATATACATCTATTATACACAAACCTATACATCCTTTTACCTAATTAGCTTTGATTCTCCTTAGTTTTTATTGAATTCTGAGAGAGGCTTTGGAGGTACAATCTATTTCTACACTAGCATTTTTCTCCATGTTTATCTGAATTAATTTCTTTTTTTTTAACATCTTTATTGGAGTATAATTGCTTAACAGTGTTGTGTTAGTTTCTGATGTATAACAAAGTGAATCAGCTATATGCATACATGTGTCCGCATATCTCCTCCCTCTTGCATCTCCCTCCCACCTTCCCTATCCCACCCCTCTAGGTGGTCATAAAGCACCGAGCTGATCTCCCTGTGCTATGCAGCTGCTTCCCACTAGCTATCTGTTTTACTTTTGGTAGTGTATATATGTCCATGTCCCTCTCTCACTTCATCCCAGCTTACCCTTCTCCCTCCCTGTGTCCTCAAGACCATTCTCTACGTCTGTGTCATTATTGCTGCCCTGCCGCTAGGTTCACCAGAACCATTTCTTAAATTTTAGATTCCATATATATGTATTAGCATACAGTATTTGTTTTTCTCTTTCTGACTTACTTCATTCTGTATGACAGTCTCTAGGTCCATTCACCTCACTACAAATATCTCAATTTCGTTTCTGTTTACGGCTGAGTAATATTCCATTGTATATATGTGCCACATCTTCTTTATCCATTCAACTGCTGATGGATACTTAGGTTGCTTCCATGTCCTGGCTATTGTAAATAGTGCTGCAATGAACATTGTGGTACATGACTCTTTTTGCATTATGGTTTTCTCAGGGTATATGCCCAGTAGTGGGGTTTCTGAGTCAAATGGTAGTTCTAGTTTTAGTTTTTTAAGGAACCTCCATACTGTTCTTCATAGTGGCTGTATCAATTTATATTCCCACCAACAGTGCAAGAGGGTTCCTTTTTCTCCACACACTCTACAGCATTTATTGTTTCTAGATTTTTTGATGATGGCCATTCTGTCTGGTGTGAGGTGCTACCTCATTGTAGTTTTGATTGGCAAATCTCTAATGATTAGTGATGTTGAGCATCTTTTCATGTGTTTGTTGGCAGTCTGTGTATCTTCTTTGGAGAAATGTCTATTTAGGTCTTCTACCCATTTTTGGATTGGGTTGTTTGTTTTTTTGATATTGAGCTGCATGAGCTGCTTATAAATTTTGGAGATTAATCCTTTGTCAGTTGCTTCATTTGAAAATATTTTCTCCCATTCTGAGGGTTGTCTTTTGGTCTTGTTTATGGTTTCCTTTGCTGTGCAAAAGCTTTTAAGTTTCAGTAGGTCCCATTTGTTTATTTTTGTTTTATTTCCATTTCTCTAGGAGGTGGGTCAAAAAGGATCTTACTGTGATTTATGTCATAGAGTGTTCTGCCTATGTTTTCCTCTAAGAGTTTTAAAGTGTCTGACCTTACATTGAGGTATTTAATCCATTTTCAGTTAATTTTGTGTATGGCATTAGGAAGTGTTCTAATTTCATTCTTTTACATGTAGCCATCCAGTTTTCCCAGCACCACTTATTGAAGAGGCTGTCTTTCCTCCATTGTATACTCTTGCCTCCTTTATCAAAGATAAGCTGACCATATGTGTGTGGGTTTATCTCTGGGCTTTCTATCCTGTTCCATTGATCTATCTTTCTGTTTTTGTGCCAGTACCGTACTGTCTTGATTACTGTAGCTTTGTAGTATAGTCTGAACTCAGGGACCCTGAATCCTCTAGCTCTGTTTTTCTTTCTCAAGATTGGTTTAGCTATTCGGGGTCTTTTGTGTTTCCATATAAATTTGAAACTTTTTCATTTTGTGAAAAATGCCATTGGTAGTTTGATACAGATTGCATTGAATCTGTAGATTGCATTGGGTAGTAGAGTCGTTTTCACAGTTTTGATTCTTCCAATCCAAGAACATGGTATCTCTCTCCAGCTGTTTGTATTATCTTTAATTTCTTTCATCAGTGTCTTACCGTTTTCTGCATACAGGTCTTTTGTCTCCCTAGGTAGGTTTATTCCTAGGTATTTAATTCTTTTTGTTGCAATGATAAATGGGAGTGTTTCCTTAATTTCTCTTTCATATATTGCATCATTAGTGTATAGAAATGCAAGAAATTTCTGTGCATTAATTTTGTATCCTGCAACTTTACCAAATTCATTGATTAGCTCTAGTAGTTTTCTGTTAGGATCTTTAGGATTCTCTCTGTATAGTATCATGTCATCTGCAAACAGTGACAGTTTTATTTCTTCTTTTCCAATTTGGATTCCTTTTATTTCTTTTTCTTCTCTGACTGCTGTGGCTAAAACTTCCAAAACTATGTTGAATAATAGTGGCAAGAGTGAAGAACCTTGTCTTCTTCTGGATCTTAGAGGAAATGGTTTCAGTTTTTCACCATTGAGAACGATGTTCGTTGTGGGTTTTTCATATATGGCTTTTATTATGTTGAGGTAGGTTCCCTCTATGCTTACTTACTGGAGAGTTTTTATCATAAACGGGTGTTGAATTTTGTCAAAAGCTTTTTCTGCATCTCTTGAGATTATCATATTTGTTAATATGGTGTATCACATTGACTGATTTTTGTATATATTGAAGAATCATTGCATTCCTGGGATAAACCCCACTTGATCATGGTGTATGGTCCTTTTAATGTGCTGTTGGATTCTGTTTGCTAGTATTTTGTTGAGGATTTTTGCATCTATGTTCATCAGAGATATTGGCTTATAGTTTTATTTTTTTGTGACCTCTTTGTCTGATTTTGGTATCAGGGTAATGGTGGCCTCGTAGAATGAGGTTGGGAGTGTTCCTCCATCTGCTATATTTTGGAAGAGTTTGAGAAGGATAGGTGTTAACTCTTCTCTAAATGTTTGATAGAATTCACCTGTGAAGCCATCTGGTCCTGGGCTTTTGTTTGTTGGAAGATTTTTAATCACAGTTTCAATTTCAGTGCTTGTGATTGGTCTGTTTATATTTTCTATTTCTTCCTGCTTCAGTCTCAGAAGGTTGTGCTCTAAGCATTTGTCCATTTCTTCCACATTGTCCATTTTATTGGCATATAGTTTTTTGTAGTAATATCTCATGATCCTTTGTATTTCTGCAGTGTCAGTTGTTATTCTCCTTTTTCATTTCTAATTATATTAATTTGAGTCTTCTCCCATTTTTTCTTGATGAGTCTGGCTAATGGTTTATCAATTTTGTTTATCTTCTCAAAGAAGCAGGTTTTCATTTTATTTATCTTTGCTCTTGTTTCTTTCATTTCTTTTTCATTTATTTCTGATCTGATTTTTATGATTTCTTTCCTTCTGCTAACTTTGGGGGTTTTTTTGTTCTTCTTTCTCTAATTGCTTTAGGTTTAAGGTTAGGTTGTTTATTTGAGATTTTTCTTGTTTCTTGAGATAGGATTGTATTGCTATTCACTTCCCTCTTAGAACTGCTTTTGCCACATCCCATAGGTTTTGGGTCATCGTGTTTTCATTGTCATTTGTTTCTAGGTATTTTTTTATTTCCTCTTTGATTTCTTCAGCGATCTTTGGTTATTTAATAGCATATTGTTTAGCCTCCATGTGTTTGTATTTTTTACAGTTTTTTTCCTGTAATTGATATCTAGTCTTATAGCATTGTGGTCGGAGAAGATACTTGATACAATTTCAGTTTTCTTAAATTTACCAAGGCTTGATTTGTGACACAAGATATGATCTATCCTGGAGAATGTTCCATGGGCACTTGAGAAGAAAGTGTATTCTGTTGGTTTTGGATGGGATGTCCTATAAATATCAGTTAAGTCAATCTTGTTTAATGTATCATTTAAAGCTTGTGTTTCCTTATTTATTTTCATTTTGGATGATCTGTCCATTGGTGAAAGTGGGGTGTTAAAGTCCCCTACTATGATTGTGTTACTGTTGATTTCCCCTTTTATGGCTGTTAGCATTTGCCTTATGTACGGAGGTGCCCCTATGTTGGGTGCATAGATATTTACAATTGTTATATCTTCTTCTTGGATTGATCCCTTGATCATTATGTAGTGTCCTTCTTTGTCTCTTGTAATAGTCTTTATTTTACAATCTATTTTGTCTGATATGAGAATTGCTGCTCCAGCTTTCTTTTGATTTCCATTTGCATGAAATATCTTTTTCTATCCCCTCACTTTCAATCTGTATGTGTCCCTAGGTCTGAAGTGGGCTTCTTGTAGAAAGCATATATACGGGTCTTGTTTTTATATCCATTCAGCCGATCTATGTCTTTTGGTTGGAGCATTTAATCCTTTTACATTTAAGGTAATTATAGATATGTATGTTCCTATTACCATTTTCTTAATTGTTTTGTGTTTGTTTTTGTAGGTCTTTTCCTTCTCTTGTGTTTCCTGCCTAGAGAAGTTCCTTTAGCATTTGTTGTAAAGCTGGTTTGGTTGTGCTGAATTCTCTTAACACTTGCTTATCTGTAAAGGTTTTAATTTCTCTGTCGAATCTGAATGAGACCCTTGCTGGGTAGAATAATCTTGGCTGTAGGTTTTTCCCTTCATCACTTTAAATATGACCTGCCACTCCCTTCTGGCTTGCAGAGTTTCTGCTGAAAAATCAGCTGTTAACCTTACGGGGATTCCATTGTATGTTATTTGTTGCTTTTGCCTTGTTGCTTTTAATATTATTTCTCTGTATTTAATTCTTGATAGTTTCATTAATATGTGTCTCAGCATGTTTCTCTTTGGATTTACCTGTATGGGACTCTCTGTGTTTCCTGGACTTGATTAACTATTTCCTTTCCCATGTTAGGGAAGTTTTTGACTATAATCTCTTCAAATATTTTCTTAAACCCTTTCTTTTTCTCTCCTTCTTCTTAGACCCCTATAATTTGAATGTTGGTGCATTTAGTGTTGTCCAGAGGTCTCTGAGACTGTCCTCAGTTCTTTTCATTCTTTTTTCTTTAATCTGCTCCCTGGCAGTTATTTTATCTTCCAGCTCACTTACCCGTTCTTCTGCCTCGGTTATTCTGCTATTGACTCCTTCTAGAGTGTTTTTAATTTCAGTAATTGTGTTGTTCATCACTGTTTGCTTGCTCTTTAGTTCTTCTAGATCCTTGTTAAATGTTTCTTGCATTTTCTCCATTCTGTTTCCAAGATTTTGGATCATCTTTACTGTCATTACTCTGAATTCTTTTTCAGGTAGGTTGCCTATTTCATCTTCATTGCTCCTTCATCTGTTACATATTTTGTCTTACCTTGCCCTTCATCTGTAACATATTTTTTTGTCGTTTCATTTTTTTTTTTTTGGATGGGTGGTGCTGTCTTACTGGTTGTTTGGCCTGAGGTGTCCAGCACTGGAGTTTGCAGGCAGTTGGATACAGCTGGGTCTTGATGCTGAGATGAGGACCTCTGGGAGGCCTCACTCCAACTGACATTCCCTGGGGTCTGAGGTTCTCTGTTAGTCCAGTGGTTTGGACTCAGAGCTCCCATCACAGAAGCTTGGCCAGACCTCCAGCCTGGGAACCAAGATCCAGCAAGCTTCGTGGCATGGTAAAAGTAAAATAAAGAAAAGGAAGAAAAATAAGGAGTAGTACAATATCAAAGAATAAAAAACAAAATAAAATTAGAAAGATAAAAAAGATATTAGGAAAAAAAACTATAATTGAAACAACTGCGACAAGGTAAAAAAAAACACAACAGAAAAAAGAAAAAAGGGGAGGGGGGGAGAACAAGCCAAAAGGAGAGAACAATAATAAAGTATAAAGAATAAAATAAAAGATTTATTAGGAAAAATAAAAATATAAAAGAATCCACAACAATGAATCAACAAAGTAAAACAGAAAACAGAAGATCAGGCCCGGGAGCCCAACAGGCTTCGTGATGCCTAAGTGGACGGGGAAAGCACTGGCAGCATTCCCTTCCGTTCCTTCGCGCCCCTCCCCCCTGTTGCCGCTGGACCCCTAACCGTGGGTGGGTCCCGCTGGGTGTAGGAACTCCTCCCCTCCCCCAGCCGCCCCTCAGGGGTGCCGGTCCCAGAGGTCCTGCCTTTACTTTTGCTCCCCCTTCCCTCCCTCCCCCTCCCTCAGGACCCACATGGCTGGAGGGGGCCTCGGTGGGCAGAGGTTCAGACCCAGAACCTCAGCAGGTTCTCCTAGGGGCCCAAGTGGGCAGGGGAAACCTGGCCACGCTCCCTTTTGATCCTCTGCCCTCCCAGGGGTTCCCCAATTTCCCCCTTCGGGCGTGGGATCCCTTCCCCTCCCCCAGCCGCCCCTCAGGGGCGCCAGTCCCGGCCCGCCTCCACTTCTCCCCCTTCACTCCCCCCATGCCCCACGTCCTACCTGGTCACTGGGGGTCCCTCCCATACCCTTAGGTGTGCGTGCCTGGTAGATGCCCTAGTTGTGAGGAGACGCGAATTCCGCGTCCTAGTAGCCATCTTGACTCCGCCCACCTCTATGAATTAACTTCTGAGAGACCTCGTGAATGGGAATCATAAAGAATCACTCTGGGTATTTTTCCACTGGGCATGAGCCCAGGGACCATCATGGGGGCAGGGCTGATGGAAGTGGGGCTCCCTGAAATGTGGCCAGTGCTTCAGAGGAGAGAGGGTGCTCAGAAGAGACCATCTCCTTCTGGCATCTTACCTCTGTCTCACTTGATGGACCAGAATAAATTTCAACTCCCATGGAGACCAGACAAGAGAAGCCCTCCCTGCTCTGGGATGCTTACTTTATAGGACCCTGTCCTCTAGGGCTAAGACCAGGGTGAGGCAGGAGCCAGCTGGCCCTATGGGATGCTGAGAGCCATGCCTCACTTGCCTCATCCTGTCCTGGCCCTTCTTGACCAGACTCTCCCTGAGGGGAGAAGCTCACAGGGCTGAGCTAATATGCCCACCCAGAGCCCGTGTGCCCCCTTCTAGACCCTGGGATTCAAGTGGCCCTGAGACTGCACAGGCCTCTCTCCCTGAGGGCACACCCCACTGGTGGGCGCCCCCCTCAAAGCAGGATTAGTGCCCCACGTGGTTCCCACAAGACCCTGGGTAGGACCAGCTCTCCTGACACCACCATGCTCCGGGACAGAATCCAAAGACTCAAGGATTCTAAATTCACATCTGGCCTTTCACATCCTTAAGAAGGTATATTTGTCATGGCAAGACACTTTTCAAAGTCATTTGCCGACTGTGTCCATTACCAGGGCCATGAGTGAGAGCTGAGCCCAGCCTGAGGCCCTTTCTTTCGGGGTTCCCACTGGCAGCACTGCCTGTCAGGCCCAGCACGTTATGTGCCCCTTGGGTTAAAGATTCAAGGACCCAAGCTGCCTGCTATTGGTTCCTGCAGGGGGTAGGCTGGAGGGGGGGGGGGGGGGGCACTCTGGACCCCCGTAGTTGCAGAGGTGGCCTAAGTAGACCCCTCCCAGCCTCACCTTCACTTGCACCCCACAGCCTTTGCAAAAAGACTGACAAGGGTCTGACTTTCTCCGAGCCCCAGCAGCATCCCCACCTGCTCCCGCCTCTCCTCCCCCGGATCCGCTGTACAAATACAGGGCTACTGCCAAGCTGTGGGAACAGTAAATCTTCCTCACTCTTTTATTCATGCCCTCGCATCTGCAGACAGTGCCGAGGAAAAACAAACCCCACCAAATCCCCGCGGGCTCTAGCAGTCTGGCAGCGTCTTCTTTGCTCCTCTCTGATCCCCTCCAGGAGGCAGAGGCCAGGAGAAGAGACCGACCCAGCTCTGATGTGGGTGGCAGTTCCCCCCACCCCATCCCCTCCTCCTGAGGGAGCTCAGCGAGCACCTGTCACATGCTGAGCCTTGTACCACGCTCTGGAGACCAGAAATCAGTGAGACCTGGGGAAACTGGGCAGTCAGTATTCCTGGCTTCCAGGACAAGGCCCCAAGCTGCCTGGTATTGGTTCCGGGGGGGGGGGGGGGGGGGGGGGGGGGGAGGGGGCACTCTGGACCCCCGTAGTTGCAGAGTTGGCCTAAGTAGACCCCTCCCAGCCTCACCTTCACTTGCACCCCACAGCCTTTGCAAAAAGACTGACAAGGGTCTGACTTTCTCCGAGCCCCAGCAGCATCCCCACCTGCTCCCGCCTCTCCTCCCCCGGATCCGCTGTACAAATACAGGGCTACTGCCAAGCTGTGGGAACAGTAAATCTTCCTCACTCTTTTATTCATGCCCTCGCATCTGCAGACAGTGCCGAGGAAAAACAAACCCCACCAAATCCCCGCGGGCTCTAGCAGTCTGGCAGCGTCTTCTTTGCTCCTCTCTGATCCCCTCCAGGAGGCAGAGGCCAGGAGAAGAGACCGACCCAGCTCTGATGTGGGTGGCAGTTCCCCCCACCCCATCCCCTCCTCCTGAGGGAGCTCAGCGAGCACCTGTCACATGCTGAGCCTTGTACCACGCTCTGGAGACCAGAAATCAGTGAGACCTGGGGAAACTGGGCAGTCAGTATTCCTGGCTTCCAGGAGCAGCTTGCTCAAAACATTTGGCAAGATGAGTTGCGGCTGCCCTGGATGCCATCTGAGGAGCCACCAAGGGGAAGGATGGGCAGCCAGGTCAGCTGCGGCCCCTGTGGAAGGAGGGACTCTCACTCCAACAGCCTCTGCACCAAGGCAGCATCTGTGCAAAAGCGTCCAGATCTTGAGAATTCCTGGGAGCCTCTCCTCCTGCAACTCTGGGCCACCAGGGAAAGCTGCTTTTAATCACAATCAGACCAAAGTGGGACTGGAGGAGGCCAAAGGGAGCTGGATTTTGCCTTTTATACAGAAGAGAGGCACTGGACTTAGCATGACCCACTGTCTCGTTTGCCCAGGACTGCAGGGTTTCTGGGGACACAGACGGGACTTTTGGTGTTACAACCGGGACAGTCCTGGGCAATCTGGGAAGGTGGGGCTCCCCTAACTGAGGGGCCCTGGGAAAGGTTCCACCCTCTGTGAGCCTGACACATGGCTCGGGACAGAGGACAGCTTGGACCCAAGCTGCCTGGTAATGGTTCTGTGGGCGGAAAACTTTCTTCACTACTGGGCCACGTGCAGGAGGAAAGGCTGGAGAGCAGGGGGTCCTGTGGGCAGCTCAGGAGCTGTCAAGGGAAAGTAGGCAGAAGAAAAGTGTCTGCGGACTTCAGGGCAGGGAGGAAATTCCCTCACTGTCTCTAGGGAGCTGGCACCCATGGGGCCCCACCCAAAGCCTGGGGTGTTGGGAAGTGAGCTGGGGAGCCCCTGAGAAAACCTGTCCTTGAACCCTTCGCCAGTGTATGTGGGACATGGGGAAAGGTGGCTTTAAAATCTTCTGCCTGGTGCCTCATCCTCCCAGGACCCAGAGGGCAGTCAGAGCGCTGTCCTGGAGAGGGCCTGACACAGCAGAGCAAGCTTGTTCCTTTAGATCTGTCCCAGGGAACAAGCTCTTCTCCATGGCTGTCCCGACTGGGTGTTGGGGTTGCAGATAGATGTCTCCAGAGGCAGCAGAGGTTTGTGTTAAAGGCGGCCTGAAAAGGCAGATCCCGCGGAGACGCCCTCACCCAGACCGCTTATTTGATAGATGGGAGACCAAACTCCAAGAAGGCTGAGTCACTAGCTCAGGGCAGCACATTCTCCAGTGGTTAAAGACCCAGACGGGACTGTCCACCATCAGATGCCACGGCCAGAGATTCCTTGGAAGGGAGGATGCACAGAAGATAAGCCCAGGCCTGTGAAAGCCCCCGCCTTCCTGTCACATTAGTGACAGACCACGCCTTCTGGAGCCAGGACTCCTCTCTCCATTCTTTTGGGTCCCCAGCGTGGTCCACCCCAGCACCAAGCCCAGGAGAAAACCCGCCAGCAGACTTCCCTGCACTGCTCGGCCCTGGGGCTCTGGGGGCACAGGAAATCTGCAGAGGGTGCCTGCAGGCTCCGCCCCTCCCTTTCCTGGCCTCAGAATGTGTAAGAAAGACCAGCTTCACCACTCAGTAGGAAGCTGCTCCCTACCTACGATAAGGAGGCTTCCTAGAGGTGGAGGTATTTAAGACACGGTTTAAAGGGCCATTAAGCATACTGGGCTCCAATGAGTTTAGCAGGAAGCAGAGCCCCCATGACGCAAACACAAAGATACATTCTGGTGTGTCTACGTAGGGAGGTGGGGAGGGATGACGAGGGAGGCGAAAGAATGGGAGCAGGTGTAGATGGGTTCTCTTTTGAGCAACCAGGAGGGTCCTAAGTACATGGCCAGGAGAGGGCAGAAAAGGAAGAAGAGAGAAAAGCAGTGGGGAGACTCAGGAAAACCATCTCCTGACAGCTACTGTACCACCCTCTAGCATTTACAGCATTTCCAGTTTCGTCCTATTGTGGGTGAACCCAACACTTCCAAAAATAAAATGCAGGAAACAGCTCGAGAAATGTTTCCGAGGAATGACAGGGCTGCCGCCTCGTTCACAGCAACTCTCCTAGGAGAAGCAGGACTCCACGGAAAGTCTAACAAGGAGAGAGAGCCTGCACCCTGCTGTACCCTCCAGACCCCCAAAGCACAGAGAAGGAGTAGATGAGAGAAGGGCTCTACCCTGGGCCTGGCAGCCAGGAGCCACCTTCCTGGGAAGTCTCAGGAGGCTGGCAAGCTCTGCCCAGGCAGGTGGGATGCTGAATCCCTGGGGAGAGAGACAGGTTTCCTGCACACAGAAATGCCCTGACTTAGTCAACAAGAGGCCCTTGGCACTCCCTTAGCAATTACTGCCGCGCCACTCCGCCTCGTGCCTGGCTGGCCGCTACTAATTTGTTGCAAATAACGTCTCATGGCTCCAATAAGGCAGCCGCTTCTCTGCCTCTGAATTCCCCACAGAGCGTCACACAGCTGGGCACCCAGCTGGTCCTCATTAAAATCCTTCCGGACCTGCATCTTGTCACCCTTCCTTGCTCCCATCTCCAGCCCTGCCCTCCAGCAGCCGGCCCAGGGCACCCACTTTTCCTCACTTTCCTAAGGGCTGGATTGGCAGTTGCCAATACAGGCAGGGCAGGTGAGAGCCTCTGAGTCTGTAGATCTGACTGGTAGCCTGGTGAAAGATACCAGGACCTTCTATAGGTAAACAGGGAATCGTTATTAGCAAATTCTCTAATTAGGATTCTTTTTATCTATCGTCCTCCTGTGGAAAATACTCATTTGTAACATTTTAAGTCAGACCATGCAGAACTGGAAATCTGTAAGAACATTGCCCAGGAAGGGTCTCTGGCAGGAGCCACTTCCCAGGTCTTGGTTAACACCTATAAAAAAGAGGGATGGCGATGCATTACTGCAGGCAGGTGACTAAGCCAACCTCCCCATTCTATACTTCTGTGCAATGTTGGACCATCTCGTTCATCCGTGTGCAAAACAACGATGTGAATTTGGCGTGAAAAGACTCGAAGTTCCCATCCTGGCTTCGGCGCTTCTTAGCGGGCTGGTCCTGGGGAAGCCACTTCACCTTTCTGAATGAATTTTCTCACCTGTGAAATGCGCGCAATAATAATATCTTCACCACATAGATGGTGTGAGATCTAAATGGGATACCACGTGTGAGCAGGAATGATACACCGTCAAATAGTATCCAAGTGTTACTGGTTATTAACAGATCATAATGACTGCGGTAAATAAAAACCTCCCTTTAAATAAGCAAACGCCTATGGGCAACGACAGAAACACAAAAAAGATCATCGCTGATGGATTTGCTGGTAACTCTTCCCTGCCCAGAGAGATCGGCAGCCCTGAAAGCGCCTCTTGAAGTGGGGACCCACCAGAGTCGGGTAGTAAATGCTGATCTCGGGATGGAGGCTGGAGGTCGGGGCTCTCAGAACACAGGGTCAGACTACCCACCACCTGCCAGGGCCTCACCCACGTTGCTTCTGCAGTTGGGCAGCAGACTCCCAGCAGCCACTTCCCCAGCTGTTTTTAAACGACAGTAAATTGTGGTCCTTTTTTTTCTAATGCACTTCTTTGCAAAGGAAGCAGACCCTCCAGGAATGAATATTCATTTGTACTACCCCTCAAAAAAATGCTGATAAACTCACAAAAAAGTTGTGTTATTGCTAAACGCTAATTGCATTTCCTTGGGTAAGCACCATAAAAAATTCATTGCAGTTTTTAGAAATAAGATACCAATTGCATTTTAATTGCTAGAGAGGAGAGAGTGGGGGAGAAGCTTAACCAGGAAAATGCTGACTGGGTAGAAACTCAGAAAGACATCTCCCGAGCCAGAAGGCCCAGTCCTGAAACAAGAGCTGAGGAGAGATGGGTCTCGTGGGGAAGCCAGACCCTCCCGGAGGGAGCACTGATTCAATGGCACTCAGACTTGCAGCATCAGAGCACCTGGAAGGCTGGGGCTTTCTGTTGTCAATCATAACATGTAGATTTAACAAATGTACAGAATTATATGAGCAGGAGTCAGTTCCAGAGCTTTAAGAAACATGTATGGGAGGAAAGTTGTAATTCTACTACCCCTTAATGTGGGTGTGAGAGAGAGAGAAGCAGGGTGGGGGGAGGACGGGACCAAGGCCATACATCATTTCACTTTAATACCGGAAGTCCTGGACCAGCTCACAGAACTGTCATTTAAACCCTACGCCCTATTCCAACACCAAGCAGAGTGTTCTCACAGTGCGCCCCCGCCCCAGCAGGGCCAGTCAGAGCCAAGTGAGAGCAGGAAGTAGGTGAGATCGACAGAAGAGTGGGGCGGATCCTGACTCCATGGGCTTCACCTGGGCCGGTCCAGCCTTGACCCCATCTGCCCAGGAGCTTCCCAACCTGGGTCTGTAGGGAGGCATCTCCCCGCCTGAGAGCACAGGGAGAAGGCAGGCCCAGGGCATCCCTGAGCATCCTCCCAAAAGATGCACACAGGGGCTGGGGGGCTGGGAGGGGGCAGAAGGGCAGGCTCCCGACTGCCGCCAGCACCCTCTTCCTCTCCAGCTGCTCCCTCCCCACCTCCTGGCTCCCCGACCTTCCCAACACAGCCCCAGCTTCTCTCCTGTCATTGAGGCTCTCTAGTGAGATAGAGGGGCTGGAAATCAGGGCTGGAGTGGAGAGGCCCTGTGGCCTGGAGGCTGGCCAGTGGGTGGTGACTGTCTCTTGTGCAGTGATAAGAGATCCACACCTTCTGCATCCGGGGCCGCTGCTTCTCCTCCATCTAGTGGACCTGCCAGAGACCCCAGGAAACATGAGGCTGGTATGCAGTGAGACTGAGGAAACAACAGGACCAGGGGAGGGAGTCCTGGGCTGAAAGAGAAAGGAGCTGATCTACAGAGTGGCTCCACCCTCGGTTAGCCGAGTAACTAGCATTTTAATAAATCACTGTGCACTCAGAACCTTCATTTGCACTTCTGTCCAATGGGGCTAAAATATCTGCTTCTCTAGGTTTTTTGTAAGGTTTGAATGAGAAGGTGGACGCATAGGTCCCTTGTAAACTCTAATTATCTACCACCTGCCCTGAGCCCAACCTTGCAGAAGGATGCTTCCCACTACCACACCCTGCGTTTGTAAAGTACTTCATACAGATCACGTGCTTTTATACACATTCTCTCACTTGGCTCTCGCCCTGAACGGATGAAGTGGTGTGGCCGGCCCAGGATCACACAGAATGAATCAGTTGCTGAACTCAAACTGCTAAATGCTGAGCTCTCTCCCTAGGGCAGGGAGAGCAGGCACGATCAGGGATGAGTAATGGTCATAAGTAAATACATAATAACACCTGGATCCCTCACTCTAAGCCTCATGCTGGGCAGGCCTTACCTCATGTCATCATCACATATGATGCCATAGACTGTAGCCACGATGGTTACCACCGGGACCATCAGTGCACCCCTGTGCACTGAGGTTTACCAAAGTTAGGAATTTGCCACAGGTCACACAGGAAATGGAAGATCTGGGCTACAAATTCAGGTCAGCTCTTCCTTAGTGAATGCTTAAATTGATAGAATGGATTCAACGTTATAAGCATCACTTCTTCCTTCTCCCAGTCTGGGAATATTCCCCAGCTCCCAGCAGGGCCCAGGCCCGAGGGATGAGGGTCACGGTTTCCGAGGGTTATTGGTCCTTCACAAACGGGTCTGCCCCACCTGCCCCCCGACTCACCTGCGCCGTGTCCTGGATCCAGTCCAGGAATTCGGCAACCTTGGCGTAGACGCCGGGGTGGTTGGGCTCTGCGCAGCCGCGGCCCCAGCTGACCACCCCCACCAGGCGCCACGTGCCCTTGTCCAGGCACACCAGGGGACCCCCGCTGTCCCCCTGCGGCATCCAGGCACCGGGACACAGAGAAACAGGCAGTTAGTCCTTCCTGGTGGAGTGGCGGCAGACCACTCCCCAACCGCCGACCCGGGGCTGGGAACACACCCTGCATTCCAGGCGGTCCTGCTTCCAGGACGATCCCGTCTTGCCTCGCGCCCCCCTTCAACCCGCAGCGCGCTGCCCACTTGCCTGGGCGCCCCGCTCCCGGAGAGGATGTCAGACGGACGCCTGGCCGCAGGCTCCGCCCACCCCACACCGGGCCCCCGCCCGCCTGCACCTGGCACGCGTCGGCCCTCTGGTCCAGGTAGCCGGCACACAGCATGCGGGGCGTCAGGGCCCCGCTGTACACGCAAGAGCTGTTGCAGAGTTGGGTGCTGAGCAGGGGAACCACCGTGTCCCGGAGCGTGTCCGACCTGTGGGCTGCGGGAGGCAGATGCGGAGATGGAGGGGCGCAGAGCAAGGCCCGAGAAAGCAGGGCAGCAAGAGGGCCTTAGAGGCCCCGGAGGTGTGGAGGCCCAAAGAGGGGAGCCCAGGATGGGAGCTGTGGACTCTGGGCGAGGAGGCAGGGGTCCGTCAGACTTGGGGGCTGGGAGCGAAGAGGAGGAGTAGACCCCACACATACACCCTGATGCTGAGGCCGTGGCCCTCCAGGCAGAAGGGGAGGGGGGAGGAAGGGGCCTGGGTTTAGGGGAAAACACCAGGTTGTTCTCCCAGAAAGACCCAGACAGGGGAGACTGGGGCCCCTGGGGCTGGCCAAGGGTGATGCCAGAGGAGAAGGGGGCTGGCGCTGCCCTGTGGCCAGGGAAGGAGGAGGTGCCTCACCTTGGGAAAGGATGCCTCCCCGACACCCACACCCCTGTGCACCCCGGGCCCTGGGAGCTGACTCACTGTGGCTGGGGTCAGTGTGGCCCCAGCCAGACACCCAGCACTGCGAGCCCCTTGGAAAATCCTGCTCTTCAGCCGGCAGGCACACGGCGCCCACGGTGTCTGCGGAGAGGCAGTGGTCCCGGGTCCCACTCCGGCTCGGCCTCCCTGCCCGCGAGCCTGGGCAAAGGACCAGGGCGGGCGCGTCCTCCACGCCCCCTCCTCAAACAGTCCTGGCTCCGGCCTCCCGTACAGCTGTGCGGGTCAGGCACTGCCCCACCTGGGAGCCACCATTCACGCGGAGGACAGTGTGGAAACTGCAGTGTGCCTGGTGCCCTAGGCCGGGCGGTGTACACCTGGTGCATCCCCACCTAGGGCTAAGGGGGGATGGAAACTCCTTCTGGGTGTCTGTACCTAACTTCTCCTAATGAGGACCCATTTAGGATTTTCCCCAGGGTGTGTGGATCCTCTTGGGACATGGTTTCCAAAAGTGTGCGACCTGTCCTGTGGGCAGAACCTGAACCTGATTTTACATAATGCATAGACCTGCCGTTAGATAAACGCCACTTCGCTGGGAGAAGGTATTTCGTCTTCGGTTCTCCTTCAGCCCCTCTTCTGCACCAAGGAGAAAGCGTCTGTCTGGTGCTACTCTGTGCCTCTCTTCACGCCTGCCCACCCCTTCGAAGCACAGAGAGAGCGGCCTGACGCGGCAGTTCCTGCAGAGCACAGCGCCTAGCTGGGACCTGAGCACTGTTTTGTTTTCACTCTGTGCATTTTTGTGGTTATTATCTATTTAATATAAGTCATATGGATTCTCCAATTAGGTAGTAACCTAAAGTTTCCCTTTAAATATATTCATGTCAATTTAGAAGCATTAGCTGTTGAACAACGGTGCAGAGAGCACCCATATACGGTAGAATTTGTGAGCGGCATAGAGCAACCACTGTTGCTGGGGAAACCCAGGGCTCCAGGTAGCAATGGGAGGGAGGAGTGCTGCGTGTGTGTGTGTGTGTGTGTGTGTGTGTGTGTGTGTGTGTGGTGTGAGAGTAGGTGTGCACAGGGGTAGGTGTGTATACGTATGTGAGCCTTGCATGAGTGTGAGCGTGTGAGGGCATGCACACGTGTGTGTGTGTATGTGTGAGCATGTGTGTCTGTAGGTGAGTGCACTTGGCACGTACGTGTGGAAGAGCTGCCCTTCAAGGGCAGATGCTGTGGAGGAGATGCTCTGCCCCGGGAATTGTTTGCCTCGTGAACTTGAAGAGAGTCAATTCGCTCTCTAAAGGTCAACATCCTTATCTACATACACCAGCCTCAGCTCCCTGTCAGGTTTGTTCTGAGGATGGGGTGAAAGAATATTTGGTAAGGTAAATCTTATTAACCGTAACATGGTGCTAGTTATTAACTGTTATCCTATTAACTGTCAATACATAGTTAACTATTATTCACTATAGCCCAGCTGGGACCTGGCACCAGCAGCCTGTTGGGAGATGGAGCCACTGAGAAGCTCTTCTTGGGACCTCGAGGCAAATCCCACCTGCAGCCCAGATGGGAAAAGGGCCAGAACCTTTGTCCCCAAAAGAGTGTGTGGAAGAGTTGGCGCCACCCCAGGTCCAGGTGATGCCAGAGTCCACGACGGTCACCAAATGAAGTGAACGTTGGGTTCACAGCACAAGGGGGTCTTAGGAACCCGCGGGGCTCTTGCGCTCCCTGCGCCACACCTCTCACCACAGCCTCACCTGAGAAGTGGAGCGGGGTCCGGAGCTGCAGGAGGGCCATGTCGTAGTCGTGACTCTGGGCACTGTACAGAGGGTGGGCGATGATCCGCTCCACCACAGCCCCCTGGTGCGGCCTGACCGTGCTGTGGCTGACCAGCCCCGCATGGACCCGCCAGCTGGACCGGCGGGACAGCCTGAAACTGCACAAGGGAGCTAAGCTGAGCCTGGGGGAGGAAGGGGCCAGAGACGTTGACATGAATGAGCTGGTGGGGGGAGAAAGCCAACAAGCACGGCTGTTAGTGGGGGCCCCATCACCAGGCTGCAAGCTCCCAGAACCCAGGCCTCTTAGAATCCCCCAGCAGCTGGCAAGACACTGGGCATGCAGTAGGTGCTTAATAAATGCTCAGGCACCGATAGAGAGAGAAATGAGACACTATGATCATTGGCCACCACCCCTGCACTCTCCGGCATAACCCCCTTCAAGTTTTACAGCAAACATGGAAGGGCCTTGTGTTATTATCATAGCTCTAAGCGGAGTCAACAAAGCTTTCCTCAGTGCTGTCTCCCCACTTCCTAAGTGTGATCGCTGGGGAGGCACTTCGGCTCTCCCAGCCTCAGTTTCCTCACTATAAGATGAGGATTCCACCACCTGCCTTGCCCGCCATCAAGAGAAGAGGGCCGAAGAGCTCATTCATTCCTTCCAACCAGCATTTATTAAGCACCTACTATATTCCAGGCCACGGGGACAAGGCAGGGGAAAAATCAACAAAGGGATTCAGTGGTAAACAAGACTCTTCCCTGCCCCCATGGAGCTTCCAGTGTAAAGGGGAAGAAAGACATTAAACAAATAATTACATGGAAATTGATTTAATTACAGTGGTGATAAACGTCAAGAAGCATGGAGGGCTGTGAGTGCGAAAGCATTTTAAAAACGTAAAGACCGAACAAAACTAAAGAACCAATATTTGTATTATGACTGCTATCTAGGCAGAGCTGTTCTTGGCACTGAACAGGGAGAATTTCACAAACACCGCCGGGCCCACTCTCAGCAGACATGGGAGGCGGACAGCTGGACATTGTATACAGGACACACCAACGGCCAAAGAGAAAGTGCTAGGGGGCACCCTCCCCCCGGCAGCCCCCAGCCTTGCCTGTGCACACAGTGCGCCGCGGTCACCACCCAGTGCGGGGCCAGCACGGAGCCCCCGCATGTGTGCCGGGCTCCCAGGGCCACACTGGCCTGCCAGGGCCAGCGCCCGGGAGCCACCGCCTGCCCGCCCACTATCTGGGAGGCCAGGGGCCTGGTCCCACACTCTGCAAACAGACAAGCACTGGTGAGATGGAAAGAATGTGGGGTGGGTGTCAGCACTGTGCTAACCGTCGAGGCCTGGGGTCCAGCGTGGACGGCTCCCATTTATCATTCCTGGTCCTAAGCATGGGGCGGGAAGCTGGAAATGCTGGTTACACATCCACCTGCCCCATCAGGCGGTGCGCTTGCCGAGAGCAGGGGTGGTGCCTGCATCACCTGTGGGGCCCCAGGATCTAAGGAAACGCCTGTCCCATAGGAGGGATCAAATGGTGGCATGTGGACAGACGCGTGGAAGGACAGATGAAGAGATGGCTAGATGACTGGGAAGGCGGGTGAAAGGAACTCTGCAAACTGTCTCTCACTTGGCCCCTCTTTCCCCACCATCCTTAGTCTCCAGAAGCTGCTGTTTCCCCTTTGGGGCGCCCCCAGAGGCCAGGGAACATCAGAGGCCAGGATGGGGAGTGAGGCAAGGAGGTCATCCACCCAAACCAGTGGCTGGTGGTGAATGGGACAGAGGTGTAGACAGGGCTCTGTTTGGGCAGAACTCTGTCTGCAAGAAGGGGCCCTGCAGGCAGGTGGGCAAGGAACCCCACCCCAGACCCAGCTGAGCTTCCCAGTGGGGATGTCCCACCCTGAGGGCACGGGGGAGACGCCCTCCTCCCACCGCCTCCTTCCCGGACCCAGGACAGGACTCACCAGAGCATCTGAGGGAAACCATTTGACCAGAAGTACAGCTGCGCCTGCAAAACAGAGGCAGCGCCAGCAGGAAGCTGGGCGGGGCCCACCCCAGGCTGCACACCCACCTGACGGCCTGGGGGAGGGGGTCGTTGTTGGGGGGAGCAGTGGGGGCCTCTCTGTAGCCACAGCCACCTGCTTCCTGACCCCACCCAAGCCCCCAGGCCCCTGCTTGTAGCAGGTCTGTGGGACAGCCGCTGTGCTCTGCCCAGTCGTCCCGGGCACACAGGACTTCGTGGTCCTCCAGTTGGATTTGGGCAGGGCCCAAAGTTACAAATGGAGCGTTCGTGAATGTGAAAATCCGGCTGTTCCCACTAAGGCCCGTGAGTAACGTGTACTCAGCGGATGAGTGGGTGAGAGAGTGAGCGAATGGACTCAGTTCTTCGCCCCGTGCTACGGCCTCAGATGACTCCACTCTCTCCCAAGCCCTTCGCCCGGCCCTGTGTACTCATATGCCTGCTCTCCTCTTTCCCCTCCTCTTTCTTAGCATAAACCTCAACTCCTGGGAGTTCCCTGGCGGTCCAGGGGTTAGGGCTCGACGCTTTCACTGCTGAGCGCCCAGGTTCAATCCCTGTTTGGGAGCTAAGATCCCGCAAGCTACATAATGCAGCCTAATATAAATAAATAAATACAATTGAAAAACACACTGTTAAAAAGGAAAAAACATCAACTCCTTTTGGAGCAAAGCCCTCTTTCTTGACTTCTCTCTTGCCCCCAGCATCCTAATGCCTGGATTCTACTAGTTTCCCAAATCCACGGCCCCCCGGCTCTCCCGGCAGAGTCAGTCCCACCCCTACTTCCCTTTGCCCATTGAGGTATCTAAGACAGGGACCCCACGTTCCCCTGATCGGCCCACAGGGGACAGGAGCTGGACAGGAGGGTTCTGAGATTCAGACGGGAACAGTGGTGAAGGGGTGAGAAGGCTTTAGAGCAGGGACGGGAGGAGGCTGCTGGAAAGCTGGAGGACACCCAGGCTGGGTGAAAACCCGCTCAGCTTGCACCCACCCCCAGGATTTGGGGAAGGGGCCGTCCCAGAGCCCTCTCTTCTCTGGAGGGTCTCCAGGTTCCAGACAGTTAACCATCTCTCTCCTGAGATAGCAGAATTATCCAAATAAAGTGCGGCAGGGGTGAGAGGGACTAGTTTGGAGACAGGAACCTGGTTTGGCTGTTTATCAGTTCTGTGACCTTGCACAAGGCCCTTTACTTCATTGAGTCTCAGTTTCCCCACCTGTGAAATGGGAATAGGAGTACCATTTCAAATCCTCTGACAATAACACCCAATCCTGCCGTTCTTGTGAGGGGCAAATAAGATGATGTATGTGAAACTTTGGTGGGCAGGGCTCCTGTGAGCTGAGTTAGCAATTTCTAATTGGGAAATATTCCTCTTTGTTGTCCTATCTTACACCTCCAGTGTCCTCGCCACCAGGCGCTCATGATAGGAAGATTTTTGCTGGATTTCTCACCAGGAAGTGAGGGGCATCACTCAGCCCCCTGAGAAGCCCTACCTGGGCTGCCACACCTCCTCCGGGAGGCCTCCCAGTCTAGGAGAGAGCTGAGCAAACTGCCTGGAGCTGTTGAGCCTGATGTTAGACAGGTTCACTGCCTTGTGGTCTGTGAGTCTTGGCAGGAGAAGGGAATAAAACGGGAGGAAATCAGCTTTAAACTGACGATCAGCACAAGAGATGGGGGTTAAGTATAACCGGAATGTGATACTATACCAAGGTAGTGACTGAACAAGACTTTGACAATGACCTCTTCTGGGATTTATATTTGTTAAAAATCAAGGATGTTCAAAGGAGAGAAACAGACTGGGGCACCATCATGCCCAGAGGCCAGGAGATGACCAAAATGACCTCCTGAGTACTTTGATGGTGACAGACAGATAGAGGTCTTCAATGCTCCTCCCCCACCCATCAGCTCTCCACCCTCCCCAGGCCCCACTTATGGCCCCAGCTACCTGAGATGCCCAAGGCTCCGACAGATCCGCACCCCCAGGGCAGAGCTCCAGCCCTCATGGCAGACCAGGAGCCAGTCTGGCCGGGCCCTCACCTGCACTTCCAGCAAGAAGTCCTCAGTGTTTATTCTGAAAGACACTGAAACCACAGCATGAAAGCCACATCCCACCCGCTGCGGGATGGAGGGGCGGCATGGGCAGGGCGAGCCGGACCTGGCCACCATGGGACCTAAGAGGCCTTCACGATAGCATCTGGGTCACCCCATATCAAGCTCCCTGTTCCCCAGGGAGCCAGCCGGTTCCGAGAGCAAAATGACCCCTCTATACGCAGCTTTTTAGGTTTGTGTTTTAACCAAGTGCTTTTAAACGTGCTCCATCACTAAGTGTCACGGCAACCCTGTGGGGTGAGAATTCCCATCCTCCACATTCTGCAGAGGGAAGTAAGGCACGGAGGTTAAGCAACCCGTCCTATGTCACAGGATCTGCAAGTGATGGATCCAGGTCTTCTGAGGGTTCCTGTTTGTTGAGCATCTGCTTTTCCCACGCTCTGCGCTAAGCCCTTTTATTTTATGCTCTTATTATGCTTCCAACTTCATGCGGTAACTATTTTCATCTCCACTTCATGGAGAAGGAAACGGAAGCTCAAAGCAGTAATGGAACCAAAGGCGCACACAGCTAGCAAAAGCGGGCTCCAAGCTGACCCTAACTAACCTCTGTAACTGATTCTACCCACAGCCTCAGCAGCACCGTATCTGCTGACCCTCAACTCTTATCTGGAGGGGAGGGGACAAGGTTTGGGTGCTGGATGCGGAGACAACGTGGCGAGACGTTTCCAGCCCTCTGTGTGTTCTTTGCCCTGGACCCAGACCCTTGCCAGCCCCGCGCTGGCCCCCCCCCACACACACACCTGGCTTCTCTTCCCCACACCACAGCTTCACGCTGCCCAAAGGGCGAGTCGCCATCTCTCCTGGCAGCCTGGGCTCTTGGCCATGCCCCCGCTAGAGATCAAGACCGTCCCCCAGGAGTGCTGAAAGCCCTAAATCAGAGATCAGCTCTACAAGGCTGGGCCGTGGCTCCACCCTCACAGTACGGGAGACACAGGTGGGTGGCAGCGAACTCGTGGCCCTTCAGTTTGGTCCTCTTGCCCCCATCCAGAAGGGAGGATCCCACAGCTGTGCAGGGGTCCGGGGCCCAGGTGAGAGTCCTGCGACCTTGGGGCACGGCCCACCTGCTCTGGGAAGCGAGGGGAGCAGGGCTTCCTCACCGCTGGCCTCCGAGCAGTTTAAGCTCATATCCTCATCCTGCAGGGTCCCAGGAACAGGCTGAGGGGCAGCCGGCCACAGATACAGCGCTTCAGAGGACAAAGACAAGGAGAGGCTGGGGGAAGGAAGGGACTCCCCTAGGAGGGGGCCAAGGAGCAGAGCAAGGGACCTGCAGCAGAGGGAGGCAAAGGCAGCCTCGGGGGGGCTCCTCACCGCCCTGCCCGAGGCAGGCCCCCCGCAACGTGCAGAAGAGAGACATTGCGCTCTCAATGTCTCTGTCTCTGTCTCTGTCTCTCCCTCTGACTGGGAAAGATCTCTTGGAGAAGTTTGACAAGGGCCTCCCTGGATCATCCACTCGAGCACATTTCTCACTGTAGGACTGAAATGTTCTTTACGGAGAGCCCGAGTCCCTGCTGCTGGCCCTTCACCCCATTTCTACGTGCTGTCTACTCAGACTAGATGGAAAAGACGCTCATCCCACCTGCCTTGAACACCTGCTCAGCACCTGCTCCACTCTCCCAGCGTCCCCCAGATACTGTTCGTTGCCCCTCCCCTGCCACTGAAGGTCCCAGCACTGACCTAGAAGCCAGGAGCCAATGCTTGCACCAGCCAGCAACACCAGGGCTCCCAACGCCGCCCAGCCGCGCCGCCCTGTGCACCAGCGCCCTGCCCAAGAGACTGTGGGGGAGGAGGGCAAAGGAGCATCTGGGGACCCTGCCTCCGCCTGCCAGTCACACTTCACCCCGAGGCACCACCCCGGGACCAGGCAGCCACCGACTCGCAGCGGTAGTTTACCCCACTGCACCTGCCCGCCCCATCATCCTGGGGGGGTAGGGGGCAGAGGTCTGATCACTGGAGCCTCGGAGCCCACTCAAGCCCCCAAATGGGAAACAGCAAAAGCAGGTCTGGGATAAATAGTGAGACAGCCTCTCACCATCAGTCATTTAAGGCTGACCTGGGAAGATCTGGGGAAAAAGAATCTGGAGGATGTAGGAAGATTGTCCCTTCACTGCCCCCACCCTGTCATTCCCCGATGGCCCAGTCTGGCCTACTGGGTTGCTGCCGGGCCTCGGGCCTCCGCAGTGGGTCTCCTGGCTCTGCTCTGAAGATCCAGGATCCTGGACTCTCCTCTGCATACTGAGCCTCCATGGGGGCTTGGCCATCCAGCATCAGGCTCTGGGGAAATAGCTGTCAGTCACTCACCAAGGAGAGAAATCACCACCGACCACAAGAAGTCCCCACTCTCTAACTGCAGCCGGGCCCTCGTTGCCACTTGTGAGCCTTTTTCCATCTTGGGGACTCCATGTGTGTTCCCATAGATGCCCCTCAGGCCTCCCTGCTCTCCTGGAGCCCCTAGCCCCACCCACCTTTCTCTCACACAGCCAGTAAGTGTCAGAGCAGAGACCTGAGCCCAGATTGGGCCAACTCCAATGCCCGCACTCTTCACCACCCCCTTGGAAGTGGTGACATGGTGGCATGGAAGACATCCACTGAATCCCTGAACATCCCTTCTCAGATCCTAAGATTCCATCCTTCCTCTTTCCCTCCTATCTTGGAGGAAAAACTGCCCCTCCCCTACGAACCATGCATTCATTCACCCAGTAAATAGTATTCAGCCCAAGTGGACAGTCCACGGTGGGGGATACTGTAAGTTCAAGGTAAATTAACACGGACCTCCACAACCACCGCCTCAAAGAACCTACCTGTGAGTCCTGAAGATAAGTCATGTAAACAAAGCAGCACAAGTTCAGTGACAGAAGAGAAGTTCAGTTTAACTAACATTGGAATTCCAAAGGAGAGCTTACTTCTTGTTGGGGAGATCAAGAAAGGCTTCCTGGAAGAGGCAGCCTCTGAGACAGGCCCTCATAGATGAATAGGGTTTGAACTGACATATATGGTCATTGGGTGTTCCAGGAAAAAGGTGTTGAGGAGACAAAGGAATGGGAGTGAGAAAGCATAGAGTGGGGTAGGTCAGACATTTGCCTAAAATTCATGTGCCATGAAGAAGAGTAACGGAAAGTAAGATCTTGGCAAAAACACTGGACCAGCAGTTCAAAGCTAGGTCTACAGCCTACTATATGAACTTGGTAACTCATCAGCCCTCCAAATTTCAACTTTCTCCTTTATGAAATAAGAGTGATAACCCCTGCTACACATTGAGTAGTCTCCCCCATCTAGCTTTGTCTCCATTCCTTCTCCATGCCAGAGCAATCTTTCTAAAATGCAAACATTAGCAAGTTAACACCATCTTTAGAGTATCTAATGATCTTTGTAGCCTTCAGGGTAAATCCAAATCTCCCTTGCATAGCTCACAGCATCCTCTGTGCTCTCGCCCCTCCTCACCTCTCCATCCTCACCTGGCAGCACTAACTCCTCCACAGCGTAACTCAGGGTGATACTAACACACATGCCTGTCCTCAGCATCCTCACACACTCTCACACCACGGAGGCATGGCACCTGCTGTCCCCTTCCCAGTATACTGTCTCCTATGACTTTGCAAGATTCAGCTTAAGTGTCATTTTTCCAGGAAGCTTTCTTCAACCCAGGTAGCACCTATTGTGACCCTCTATTATGCTCATTTACTTCTCTCTCTCTCTCCTTCCTCTCTGGTCTAGGCATCCCAGAGTCTAGCTCAAGGCCTAGCACAAAGTGGGAATTCAGTTAATGCACACTGAATAAAAGGAAGGAAGGAAGGAAGGAAGGAAGGAAGGAAGGAAGGAAGGAAAGAAATACATATAAACTATGGGTCCTTTCTTTAATGAATTTATAATCCAGTAAAGTAGAAAGAGTCCCTTAAAGTTGAAGTAAGTCCCGTCTCCCCTGCAGACCACCTTCCCCTGTCAACACAGCCTGGTCTAGAGAGAATTCCAGAGTATGCTCAGCCTTTCTTCCTGTCTCAGTATCAAGGGAGCCTGGCTTGAAGTTCAGCCTCTGAGCAAACTGGCCTCACCTCGGGAGCTGCCCCACCTCAACACTCACCTGTCCAAGGCCATGTGGTAGCCTGCAAAAATGGTCTTTAATGGTACAGGACTTCTTCATCCTTTTTTTGAGGAGGAGTTCATGTAATAATGATTTGCTAAGTGCTGCCTACAGGCAAAGTACCTGGCTAGGCATATGGGGGACAAGAGTGGGAAATAAAAGCCACACCTGGGGAAAATCAAACAAGGAGGTTGACCACACAGGTCCCCTCTAGAGCCCCCTCTCCTCTGCACCAGAGCTGCCAGAGGAGATTCCTTCCAAGAGCCTAGAATTCCAAGGGTGGGGTCAGGGGTGGGAGTAGAAAGAAAGAGAGGGCAGAGCAGGGTATGGCCTTACCATATGGGTCCGTGGCACCAATGCAAAACCTCAAGGTCTGCTAGGTAACGTTCTGCTCCTGTTCTTGGATCAGCATTGATTAAATAGCCTGGCCAGCTTGGTTAGAAGATGAGGGCTCCCTAGTTCACACATGGCTTCTCCCTTCACCGTCCTCCACACACACACACACACACACACACACACACACACACACACACACACACACACACACACACACACACACACACCAGAAAGACAATGAACTCTGCTCAGAAACCATGAATAGATCCCTTGTCACAGGAAAGGGAGTCAAGGGCTAGCCTGGGCTGGGCAGCCCCAGCCCCTCCCATCAGCTAACTGGAAGCTCAGAAGCAGAGAAAAAGGTTAGGAGGAGGAGGGGACGCCAGCTACTGTTGCTTAGCAACAAGATCCCTTGTGCCAAAAAGTGTGCCCCATGCATGCTGGCACAATCCCCCCACTTCCCGCTGACAGGGCTGTATTCAAGAGACTAATATTAGCATTTGTTCAAATGTTTGAGTCCTCTGGACGATAACTCAATTCTGTGTGGGTTGGCTTTTCCAGGAGTCTGGGGCTATCACCATGTTGAAATTGGGATGTTGATGAGGGATCTTTGTGACCCGTCTCCTCAGGGCTGCACCGCTCACTCCAATGCCAGGGAAATGGGGCCTCTCCACCCCACTTCCCTGGGGACCAGTTCCTATAGGAGACCTCAGTGCTATGTTGCTTCAAAGCACAAGGTGGCCCAGCTGAGCCCGGGATGGGCTGAACACACCTGGGAGCCATATCTCTTTAGTCAAGGAGGAAGAAGAGGTCCCAAGGAAAGGAAAGACTGGTGTGGCTCCCCTTCCTCCAAATGCCTCTCATAGATCCCTCAGATGAGACAGTTAAGAACAGGGGCTTTAGAGTCAGGCCTTCATCCAACCCCAGTTCTGCCACTTCCCTTACTCAGCCTTACCTGTAAAGTTATGATAATATTACCTACCTCATAGGGTCTATGCTGAAATTAAATGAGCTATTGAATATAAAAGTCTTAGCTTTATAGCTAGTATCTAGCACAGGCTCTATTCAGTAAATATTAGCTGCTATTATTATTAATGATTACTGTTGGACCTCACTCACAATGAAGGGACAGAGGTCAGCTATGAGTCATAGAAGCAGGAGGAGAACATGGTGGCTGGAGCTGAGAAGCTCTTGGCTAAGTGCTGAGGTCTCCTAGGACAATACTCTTCAGCCTACAAATCTGTATACTTGCTATGTGTCAGGAACTAGCCTGGGCATGAGGAATGAATAAGTCACAGGCTAGGAGCTTGCAGGCTGGGAGGAGAGACAGGAGCAGATATAAAGAACTGTTGTTTTTTTATTTTTTTGTAAAAAGTGAAATAACAGAAGCTTGAACACAGAGGTATAGGAGAATAAAGGAATAGCTGACTCCTTTGCTCAGAGGACCCAGAGAAGCCTTCACAATGGAGGAGACACTTGAGCTCAGTTTTGAGAAATGAGAAGGCAATCACATAGAAGGGCATTTCAAATATAGTGCAGAGATGTCAGTGAAAATGGGCAAAGTACCCCCCAAATTGTCTCTTCCATAGCAATGAGAAAACTGCAAAAAATTTGTCAGAATTAACTTTTTTAGAACTCTGGAAATTAACCAAAGGCTTATAACAATATGGAAAGAGTTTATTAGAGAAAAATGACAGACCACAGCTAACGTCATACTCAATGGTGTAAAGCTATAAACTTTTCCTTGAAGATAAGGAACAAGGCAAGGATGCCCACTATTGCCACTTTTATTCAACATAATATTGGAAGTCAAGTCAAGTCAAACTGGGCAAGCAAAAAAATAATTAAAGGCATCCAACTTGGAAAGAAAGAAGTAAAAACTGTCATTATTTGCAGATGACATGATATTATATCTAGAAAGCTCTAAAGATTCCATCAAAAAGCTGTTAAAATAAATGAATTCAGTAAAGTTTCAGGATACAAAATCAATAAACAAAAATCTGTTGTGTTTCCATAGACTAATAGCTATCAGAAAGAGAAATTAGGAAAATGATCCCATTTACAGTTGCATCAAAAAGAATAAAATGCCTAGGAATAAATTTAACCAAGGAGGTGAAAGACCTGTACACTGAAAACCATAAGACATTGATACAAGAAATTGTGGAAGACACAAATAAATGGAAAGATATTTTGTGCTCATGGATAGGAAGAATTAACATTGTTAAAATGTCCATACTACCCAAAGCAATCTACAAAGTCAACACAATCCCTATCAAAATTCCAATGGTATTTTTCACAGAAATAGAACAAACAATCCTAAAATTTGTACAGAACTACAGAAGACTCTAAAATAGTCAAAGCAATCTTCAGAAAGAAGAACGAAACTGGATTTCAAACTATATTACAAAGCTATAGTAATCAAAACAGTATAGCACTGGCATAAAACAGACACATAGATCAGTGGAACAGAATAGAGAACCCAGCAATAAACCCATGGTCGATTCATTTGTGACAAAGGAGGCAAGAATATACAATGAGGAAGGGTAGTGTCTTCAATAAATAGTGTTGGGAAAACTGAACAGCTACATGTAAAAGAATGAAACCAGACCCTTATCTTACACCATACAGGAAAATCAACTCAAAATTCACTATAGACTTATATTTAAGACCTGATACTGTAAAACTCCTAGAAGAAAACACAGGGAGTGAGCTCCTTGACACTGGTCTTGGCAATGATTTTTTGGATTTGACACCAGAAGTAAAGGCAACAAAAGCAAAAATAAACAAGTGGGACTACATAAAATTAAAAGGCTCTGCACAGCAAAAGAAACCATCAATAAAATGAAAAGGCAACATGTAGAATGGGAGAAAAATTTGCAAATCATATATTTAATAGGAGGTTAATGTGCAAAATATACAAGAACTCATACAACTCAATGGCCAAGAAAAAAAAATCCAATTTTAAAGTGGGAAGAGGATCTGAATAGGCATTTTTCCAAAGAAGACATATAGATTGCCAACAGGTACATGAAAAGGTGTTCCACATCACTAATCATCAGGGAAACACAAATCAAAACCACAATAAGATATCACCTCACACCTGTCAGAATGGCAGGCATCAAAAAGACAAGAGATAACAAGTGTTGGCGAGGATGGGGAGAAAATGGAACACTTGTGCACTGTTGGCAGAAATGCAAATTGGTGCAGCCACTATGGAAAACGGTATGGAGGTTTCTCAAAAAATTGAAAATAGAACTACCGTGTGATCCAGCAGTCCTGATTTTGGGTATATATCCAAAGGAAATGAAAACAGGATATGGAAGAAATGTCTGCACTCCCATGTTCGTTGCAGCATTAGTCACAGTAGCTAAGATGTGGAGAAACCTGTGTCCATCAATGGATGAAATGGATACTGAAGATGTGGTCTATATATACAATGGAATATTAATCAGCCATGAGAAAGAAGGAAATCCTGACATTTGCAACAACAGGAATGGACCTTGAGGGCATTATGCTAAGTGACATAAGCCAGAGAGAGAAAGACAAACACTGCATAGTATCGCTTACATGTGGGATCTGAATAAAAAGTCAAACTCACAGAAACAGTACAAAAGTGATTCCAGTCTGGGGGTGGGAGAAATAGGGAGAGTTTAGTAAAAGTGTACAAAATTTCTGTTATACAATGAATAAGGTCTGAGCATCTTATTCCTCTTATAATTAATGTAAGTTATAACATGGATGACCATAGCTTATAATGATGTAATATATAACTGAAATTGGCTGAGACAATAGAACTTAAATGTTCTCACCAAAAATGAAAAGGTAAATATATGAGGTGATAGATGTATTAATGAACTAGATGGAAGATACAGATAGCAAATCATGAGGTACACTTTAAATATCTTACAATTTTATTGGACAATTATACCTTAATAAGACATTTTTTAAAAGAGTGATTCTAGATTAAACTGAGGTTAGCCTCTTCCTGGCTGTTGTTTCTGCCTGGCTGTCCAAGAAGTCTCTCTTCTTTATCTCTCTCTTACTCCTTCCATCCAAAATGAGCCATTCTGGGTTGCCCTGGCCATTTCCCTGGTTTGGACAGAATATCCACCTCTAGAGTGAGGTAGCAGGAGCCTAGGGTTCGAAATTTAAGGAGGCACTCACTAGCAAATGGGCTGTCAGCCCTTGATTACCTTAAGAGTGATGCCTTCTTAAATCATGTGCCCTAGTGTGCCTTATCGGAAACCAGCTGAATCAGAACCCCTCTGTGTTCTTACCCTGGTAATTCAGATGCAGTCTCACCTTAGTCCTGTCCCTGCTCCCTGGCCTCCTCCCCACTGATACTCCCTGACTCCCCAGTACTGCCTCTACGGATGAGCCTCGACTCCTGAGCCTTGAGACACTTGCTTTCTCTCCTTCTTCAGCCACTACTCTCAAAAACAACAAGGGCCATTTGCAACTGCCCTTCAGCTGTTCTCTGACACCTCCAGACAGATAACACTGTGATCTTTCTCCTCACCCAAATGGAAAGACCCACGTGCAAGTTATACAGAATTCTCAGACGTATAAAATTCTTTTTTTCTTTAACATCTTTATTGGAGTAAAATTGCTTTACAATGGTGTGTTAGTTTCTGCTTTATAACAAAGTGAATCAGTTATACATATACATATGTTCCCATATCTCTTGCATCTCCCTCCCTCCCACCCAAAAGTTCTTTTAAAGACACCACTGAATCTACCATCTCTCCTATCAGAGGAGAAAACTGATGCTCTGAAAGGTGAACAAGCCACAGCATATTGGAGGCCATCCAAGCCCAAGTCTCCTGACACCTGGTCCAGGGTCTTCCCCACTCCCACACATGCCCCACAAGCCACTTTTTCACTAAGCAGGCAGGCTTAGAGAGAAGAAATTCCGCCTGTGGACCACAGCACCGGCCAGTGCCTACCGAGTTCCATCGTGATCATGATCTCCCCTTCGTGTCTGCCAGTGAATGACAGCTTCAGTCCTTGTTTGTGGATTTAAGCCTGCCCGTGATCTTCTCTGACTGCCTCCCATACGGTTTTCAGACTTGCTTAAACAGCCTCCATAATCACTCTCTCTTTATCCTCTGGAGAGGGAAATGTTAGTGCTCCAGGTGGAAAGCATGCACGATGTAAGATGCAGTCTAGAGATTCTGGAACACTCTGTACATCTCCCTCAGTGCCATCCTACTCCCTTCTTTGGCTTTGTCTACCAACAATACATCCCCCATCTTCATCCAGTCTATCTGTAGCATGTATGCACGGTACCCCTGGATCCCCTCAAACAGCCCCCACCTCCTTCAAGTTCAGTTTGGGTCATCCCACTGAGGTTAGTTCAAGCCACAGACCCTCTACTGCCAACCCACAGCCTAATGAGGTCCAGGCACATACCCTTTCCATCCAGCCCTCTGGAGAGTGGTTTTCTCAATGAAGAAATGAATGACTCCTAAGTCTAATAAGAGGGAAGCTTTAATGAGTGAAAATTGGGAAAACGCTAGATCCAGTTACCTTATTCCAGACCGTTACTGCATATCGATAAGCAGTGAAGAAACCCCAAGTGTCTGTTGCCATATTGCTTGCTTTGGATACAAAGAAATGGGATAAAAGTGTATTTAGAAGGAAAAGAAATCTCTGTGGTCTCATATGGTAATCAGCTGCTTACTCGTTAGCATACTGTCTCTGAGCACTCTCTTCTGTCTTGTTATTCTGACTGAAGTCTAGAATAGGGGATGCCCAAGGAAGTGTGGAGGGCAGCCCCTCAGAAGGGTCCTAAAGGGCCTGGAGGTGACACCTACTCAGTCTTCTCCCCTCACTGCCCCCTTCCCTCTCCAGCAAGACCCCACTGGCAAGAAGTTTGAATTTTTCTTGGCAAGTAGAAATCTGGAATATCTTGGGCTCATCTTTGCCTGCTCCCAACTCCTCATCTTCCATCAGTCATTCAAACTGGTCATCTCTCAAATCTACCCCTCTCCCAGACCCACAGCCCCTGCATGACCAGCCACCAGGATCTTCCCCAGAATGACTGTAACAGCCACCCAGTTGATCTCCTGCCTCCAGTCTATTCCATTCTAATCAGTCTGTACCTTTACTTCTTTTCAGCCAATCCAGATGCTCAAGTATCAATATGGAAGGATAAAATAAATGAAAATGGACCCTTCTTTTTTCTACCGTGCTGCCAAAGTAACGTTTCCTAGAGCAAGTCTAAATAGATGAAAAACCCTCCATGGCTCCCCAAGCTCCCATGATAAAAGCATTCATTCATTTACTCATTCATTAATTCAGCAAGTGTTTGTTGGTCCTACCAAGTGCCAGGCACTGTTCTAGATTCTGGAGATACATTAATTAATGAGTCAGGCAGAGCCCCTGCCCTCAAGGAATTTATAGTCTAGCTCCGTCAAGCCAGCAATTAGAGTGCAGTCTCTGATGGGGAAGAACAGGGTGTGGTGGGAGCACCTAACTTGCACCCAGGGTGTCCTTAGCATGGCACGGAGGGTTCTTTCCAAGTTTACCCAACGTACTTTTCTAGCCTCATCTTTTTCCTCCCCTTAAGCCAATCACTAGTCCTTCTTCGACTAAACCACAGCACCTGTGTTCATGCTGTCCCCTATTCCTGAAATGCCTTTCCCCCTTTTACTAATTAATTATTTTAGTCCATCAGTCAGCCAATGTATATTTATTGAGAATGTTCTATGTGCCAGGCACTGTGCAAACACCAAAGATGCAATGCTGAGCAAAACCAGACACGATCCCTGCCTGGTTGGAGTTTGCCGGTTAGTGGGAGGAGAACCACATGAATCAAAGGACCACAGAAAGTGCACAGTTACAGCTCTGAAGAAGTGCTATGAGAGGTACAAGGTGCTAATGAGAGCATGTAACAGACGTATGACTGAGTCTAAAGACTTCTCCAAGGAAGGGGCGATTGGGCTGGGATCTGCGGGTGGCCAGAGGGCTCCAAGCAAAGGCAACAGGTAAATTCCCTGTGGCAGGAGAGAGTGAGGTGCCCTCAAGGGACTGAAAGAAGCCAGAGTGGGTGAGTGAAGAGAAGAGATGAGCAGAGGCTGGAGCGGTGGGTAGGCCAGATTAGGCAGAGCCTTTAGAGCCAAGGTAAAGATCGGTCCTTATCCCCAGAGCAATGGCAATCATTTTTAAAAAGCAGCCCAGGGACATGATCAGCTTGCCACCGTCCTTTAAGACCCAAGTCAGATGTTCCTCTACCTTCCCAACACCCCAGACAGTCCCCACCCTGGATCGCCCCTCTAGCAGCCCATGTACCACGCACACATGTGACATGTGAGGGTTACTCAGTGACAAGTCCTCAACGACAGGGACCCTGTCCTCTTCATCTTTGTCCTCACAGCTGCACAGGTGTCTAGCACATGGTAAGTACTCAGTAAAGATTTGTTGCGGCAATCAACCAATCAACATGTGTAGTTGTCAATTTTATTTCCTCCCCTCCACCGTCCTGCCCAGCCAGGAAAGTTCTACCCTACTGCCTTAGTTCAGACTCCTATGATCCCTCGCCTCCTAAGCAATCTCCCTGCCTCCCTTCTTTCCCCATCACGATCCATCCTCCGAGTGGCTACCAGGTTTCCTTCCTAAACAAAGGTCAGACCAGACCACTCCGCTCCTTGCATAAGCCTTCACTGACTCCCCATTGCCTGCAGGATCAAATTCAAATTCTTTAGGCTAACTATTCAATGCACTTCATGATCTAATCTCAAACTAATCTTTCTGGCCTCATGTTTCATTGCATCCTTCCTTCCCTGGACCCTATATTCCAACTACA
The DNA here is from genome assembly GCF_003031525.2 of Neophocaena asiaeorientalis asiaeorientalis. Lineage (NCBI taxonomy): Eukaryota > Metazoa > Chordata > Mammalia > Artiodactyla > Phocoenidae > Neophocaena > Neophocaena asiaeorientalis. The sequence goes on from NW_020174053.1 coordinate 3,698,205, forward strand.
ATCAAAATCCTAGAATATTCCTTAAGCAGACCTCCACTTCCACCCCCATGTCTCTGCTTAGGCTGTGCTTCCCTCATGTTTTCATAATTGGAAAACTGCTGGTGCTTTAAGATATAGCTCAACTGCTAACCTATCACAAAGCTTCTCCTCTCATCCCCCAAATCCAAAATTAATGGCTTCTTTTTTGTATAAATATAGTTATTCCTAGCACCAGGCCCAGTAACCAACACATCACAGTCCCATTCTGTCCCTGCTCTGCACTCTCCCTCATCAGCCACTAAGGCAGCCCTGAAGAGTGGGAAGGACAGGAAAGCAGCTCTCTCTCCCCATGTGGGATCCTGCATTCCTAGGAGGAAAGAGAAACAAAGCCACCCTTGTTCAAATCTTCAGACAAAAAAAAAATGACCCAACCCATATTCTAGGAAATGATTTCGAAGTCTACAAAGGACCATCCATTGTTTCTGAACGATTTCTCAAGCTCAGAAATAAAATACCAAGTTTGTAATTTACACACTATAAATAAAAGTGGCCCCCCCAAATTGCTCATTTTGTTTAGCAAAGACTTCTTTTTCACTTTGTTTAAAAGCCATTTAAAAAAAAAGCCATTTACTTTGGGAGCTGTTCAAATTTATATCTGAAGACCTAAACTAAACTTAAATGCTCAGCTGAATATGGACTGTGAGAAGAATTCCCCACATGGTGAGTCAGTGCTGTCACTATTGGACACAAAGGGCATTTTTCATCTGCTTTAATTAAGACACAAAGGAGTAGCAAAAAATATCAATTATGTGTTTGATTAAAAGTACTTTCCTAAACATCTGTTCCAGGTCAGCAATAACTAACACTTTAAATCAATGTTTAATGACTGACATGACTGTAAAATCTCGTGCAGAGAAACTAAGTCACTCTCTCCATGTGCAACTTTCTTTGATACCCACTTTGGCACCCACTGGTCTTTTCTTTCTTCTCCAAGACTGGCTTTCATCAATTATCCAAAGCCCATCAATGGCTGACTGCATGCAATGGGGGTGGGGCGCTGAGCAAAGTTCTCTGCTCTCTTGGAATTCACAGTCCAACGCAGACACGCACACGCAGAACAGAGTCAACAAAATGGCCCCAGTAATATGTCATATTGTACATCTGCAAAATCAGAGTTTTCTTTGTTTTTACATCATCGTGTGTGGAGACAGCTCCTTTGAAGTTTATTTTGTTTACATGACCACCCTGGGAGGTAAGCTAAGAAGGGACTTCTATCTCCATTTTTTTTGTTGTTATATTTTTAAGTAATTTTTATTGGAGTATAGTTGATTTACAACGTTGTGTTGGTTTCTACTATACAGCAAAGTGAATCAGCTATCTGTATACACATATCCCCCCCTTCTTTGGTTTTCCTTCCCGTTTAGGTCACCGCAGAGCATCGAGCAGAGTTCCCTGCACTATACAGTATGTTCTCATTAGTTATCTATTTTATACATAGTGTCAATAATGTATATATGTCAATCCCAATCTCCCAATTCATCTCCCCCTACTTTCCCCCTTGGTATCCATATCTTTGTTCTCTATGTCTGTGTCTCTATTTCTGCTTTGCTAATAAGATCATCTATACCATTTTTCTAGATTCCTCATATATGCGTTAATATACGATATTTGTTTTTCTCTTTCTGACTTACTTCACTCTGTATGACAGCCTCTAGGTCCATCCACGTCTCTGCAAATGACCCAATTTCGTTCCTTTTTATGGCTGAGTAATATTCCATTGTATATATGTGACACATCTTCTTTAGACATTCATCTGTCGATGGACACTTAGGTTGCTTCCATGTCCTGGCTATTGTAAATAGTGCTGCAGTGAACATTGTGGTACATGACTCTTTTTGAATTATGATTTTCTCAGGGTATATGCCCAGTAGTGGGATTGCTGGGTCATATGGTAATTCTATTTTCAGTTTTTTAAGGAACCTCCATACTGTTCTCCATAGTATCCGCATCAATTTACATTCCCACCAACAGTGCGAGAAGGTTCCCTTTTCTCCACACCCTCTCCAGCATTTATTGTTTGTAGATTTTTTTGATTATGGCCATTCTGACCACTTCAAGGTCACGCTGGTGGGCCAAGTGACGGGGGCAACAGGTAAGCCAGAATCTTATGACTTTAGATGCAGAGCTCTCTCCCCCCTCTCCAGGGCTGCCTCCCACAGACCTGGAAAGACCACAGAGAGACTGACAACATCAGTGCCCTTGGAGTAAGAGGCAGGTCTAGGGTTGGGGTTTAGGTGGGGGAGACAGGAAGAGGCTTGAAGAACTTGGCCAGCTTGGACAGGCAGGGTGGAAGCAGCTGACAAATCCAGTTGAAGGGGATTTTCAGAAACCTTTTAAATTATGGAAGAGAACGGACTTGCTATGTGGCAAGATGAGGAAAGAGGCAGATGAAAATGCAAGGCCTTGACTTTGCCTGTGGTTCCCATATACTTTTAAAAGATACATCCAGGGTAGGAAATTCCAAATGCCAGTTCATCTTCCCTCTCTTTTCCTGCCAGAACAGGAGCGAAGTTCTTAGGGCTTGGAGCTGCATCAGGGATGCCTGGGATCAACAACGAGCTCTGCCAGTCTCATCTCTGATCTCTGCCAGTTCATGAGCCAGAGTTATGAAGCAGCTGTCCCACTAACTTGGCTAATTAAATTAGAGCCCGCTGAATGCTTTATTGACCTCAAGCTCACTCCAGTGAGCAGGCCCACTTGGAAGGTGACGATGTTCATGGCTGTTGGTTAACAGATTAAATAAAATGGTCACAGACAATAAAGAGTGATAGGAAAAGTCACCTCACTGTAAACAAAGCATCTAAAAAGCAGCAGCTATAGTGTGACCTGTAGGTGCTTTATCTGATGTTATGGGTTGAATTGTACACCCCCCCCCCGCAAATAAAAATACTTCACATGTTGAAATCCTAACCCCAGTGCCTCAGACCGTGAACTTATTTAGAGACACTGTCTTTATACAGGTAACCAAGTTAAAATAAGGTCATTAGGATGGGCCCTGATCCAATATGACTGGTGTCCGTAAAAGTGGGGGAATCTTGGACAGAGGGAAGACAATATGAGAGACATGGAGAGAAGATGGCCAAGGAGAGAGACCTGGAACAGATCTTTCCCTCACAGCCCTCAGAAGGTAGCAATTCTGCCAACACCCTGATTTTAGATTTCTTGCCTCCAGAACTATGAGATGATACATTTCTGTTATTTAAGCCACCAAATTTCTGGTGCTTTGTTATAGCAGCCCTCACCAACTAATATACCTGGGGACATATGAGAGCCAGAAAGACCTCTGAGTGAGAAGGAAGTTGCATGAGAACAATGAAAAGAGCATCAGCTCTGGAATCAAACAAACTCGGGTTGGAACCCTGACTTTGTATTACCCACTGTGTGTCCTTGGGCATGACACTTAACCTCTCTGTGCCTTGATTCCTCATCTGTAAAATCAGGACAGTAGTATCTTTCTCAAAGGAGTGTTTAGGATTAAATGTGAAAACGTAGTCTTTGGCCTCTACAGATCTAGGTCACACATGGCCCCTCAGCAACTAGGTGCAGTCACCAGCATAAATTCTGACCAGCTAACAACAAAGATGATAATGGATATGAGTCACTTGTATAAAATAACTACAAAGTGGACAAGAGCCTGATATTACCACACCCTCTATGGGATTCTGTGAACATTATGATGAATGCTTCCCTTCTCTGTTTTTTCTGCCCCACTATATTTATCACACACTTGCTCTCTCTCCCTCTCTCTCTGACTGGAGACTTCAGATTTATGCTCAGAAGTCCCTCTCCTTCACTTCTCCTGCCAGACTTGGGCCAGAGGAGAGAGTTCATTCAGCAGCCCCCAGGGCCTGCCTCTCACCACTTCACTCTTGAGCTCACTCCTGCAGACAGCCAATAGATTTTGAGAAAAAGAATGCATTTTGATTTGCCTTTTCGGTTGCCTGGTTTTAGAAAAAATAAAAAGCTTGTTACTTAAACCCTCCCACCTCCACCCCAAAATAATAATCATCATAACAAAACCAAATGGAAAACCACTTCCAGTAACAATAAGGTCATATATTAGTAAAGCCCTATTTGTCCAGATTTCTTGGGAGTTTGGCTGTTTGGTTAGCTTCCCATTCTATTTAAAAGTTATCCTGGAGAGGGCAGACAGCAGAAACAAGAAGAACTACAATCCTGCAGCCTGTGGAATAAAAACCACTTTCACAGAAAGATAGACAAGATGAAAAGGCAGAGGGCTATGTACCAGATTAAGGGACAAGATAAACTCCCAAAAAACAACTAAATGAAGTGGAGATAGGCAACCTTCCAGAAAATGAATCCAGAATAATAATAGTGAAGATGATGCAGGACCTCGGAAAAAGAATGGAGGCAAAGATCGAGAAGATGCAAGAAATGTTTAACAAAGACCTAGAAGAATTAAAGAACAAATAAACAGAGATGAACAATACAATAACTGAAATGAAAATTACACTAGAAGGAATCAATAGCAGAATAACTGAGGCAGAAGAACAGATAAGTGAGCTGGAAGACAGAATGGTGGAATTCACTGCTCCTGAACAGAATAAAGGAAAAAGAATGAAAAGAAATGTAGACAGCCTAAGAGACCTCTGGGACAACATGAAACACAACAACATTCGCATTATAGGGGTCCCAGAAGGAGAAGAGAGAGAGAAAGGACCAGAGAAAATATTTGAAGAGATTATAGTCAGAAACTTCCCTAACATGGGAAAGGAAATAGCCACACAAGTACAGGAAGCACAGAGAGTCCCATACAAGGAAAGTGGCGGGGGGTGGGGGTTGGTGGTGTGATGAATTGGGTGATTGGGATCGACATGCATACACTGATGTGTATAAAATTGATGACTAATAAGAACCTGCTGTATAAAAAAATAAATAAAAATGTAAAAAATAATAAAAAAATAAAAGTTATCCTGTCACAGCTGAAGACCAACTTCCAGAGAATTAGAATGTAAATCAAATATGCTAAATTCCAAGTGCACTGGGATGGTTGGCTCTTTCCTGTTTCAGAAGCCTTGCAGAATTTGGCAGTGTTTCAGGGACACTGTCAGGCCTTCAGTTAGGGCTGAAGAGTCCTGATAACAAGAACTGTATCTCCAGGTGGTATAAATTCTAAGCAAACAGGCTTTTATACATGTACAAAAATACAAATATCCACGCACAGCCAAGGGAAGAACCTCTCCTGGGACCAAAATCAAACATTTCCAAAGTTAGAGATCTCATGGGCTCCTTACAAGGACACTCCAGCTCACGCCACAAAGATGCCCCACTTCTCTCTTCATTTGGGCCCCATTGTCACACACCGTGTAGGGCTGAATTCAAACCAATCCATAATTATTTATTAAGTTTACTCTGTCCAAGAAAAGCATTCGACACCATTCCTACCCTCAAAAAGCTGCAATTTAGTTAGAGAACCACCTACATAATTAAACTCTAAATTGAGTGCACTGAGCTTGAAGCGCTAAACACTAGAGTTAACATGTTAACACAGATCATTCATCTGTGCCAGGCCCTATGCTATGTGTTTTACATAAATTATGTCACAGAACTAAGTAAATGTGGACTTGGATATGAATCCCAGGTCTGTGTGACTCCACAGCCCACGCTGGCATTTCACCCCCCAACCCAGCCTCCTCTGCCTTTCCTCTTATCCAAGTCTCGGTCGACCAGTTGGCTGCCACAAAGATCCTCCAAACGATCAGAGCTTGTTCTTCCCTTCCCTTTTCATCCCCACATACTCACCCATAGCTCCTACTACTCTTTTCCCAGAAAAGCAAACCAAAAAAGCAGAGAACCAAGATTAGGGGCTTCTCAGGAGCCCCTTTCTTATACTCTGAAGCAAACTCCAAGGGGAAATATACTTCAGTGCAAATCAAAAAAGGTTTTACTGTTTTTGCTTCATGGAAGAATAACATTACTTTCTTAATGAGACCGTGACTTTATAAAAAAGTTAGTTGTCATATAGGTCTGCTTCTCCTCTAAATGAGCTACTCTTTGCTTCTTACTGATTTGCGGGCGGAAATTAACAAAAAACAAAACCAGAAAGATTTTATTGAGTTCTCAGGGAATCTCAAGTTCAATTCTCATAGGTTAATAAAGTGAGTGCTAAACAACCAGGCACTTGGAGTAAAGAGAAACAGAAAATTAGAAATAATGCTCCACGTGCACGTACTATGGCACCACCCAGCCAGATGGAAGAGGTGACTGATATTTTTTTTTAATAAATAAGGAGTTGACACAGGGATATAGGGGATTTCAGCTTTCCATAAGTCTACTAGAGGTCCCACTCTGCTAAAAACCAGAATGTCCCATGAGTTTTTTAATTGCCTTGCTAATAATCGCTTTTCAGAAAGCCAAAGAAGCAAAGAGGGGAATTTTTTATCCAAAACATCAGTTAGAGAATGACTGCAAATTTCACAGCAGGCGAGGAAGAAATGATTTGGCCTAGGCACAGGCCCTGGCTTTAGGAAAGCATATTTCAAAGAGCACCAAAAAATGCCAGAAATAATCTCACGGCCACAGACTCTAAAAGAAAGACATCATCTAGCACTTATGTGTGGAATCTAAAAATATAATACAAGTCAACTTATTTACAAAACAGAAACAAACTCACAGACATAGAAAACAAACACACAGTTACCAAAGAGGAAAAGGGAAGGGGAGGGATTAAATTAGGAGTATGGGATTAATAGATACACACCACTATATGTAAAACAGATAAACAACAGGGATTTACTGTATAGCACAGGGAACTAAATTAAATATCTTATAATAACCCATAATGGAAAAGAATCTGAAGCTGTACACCTGAAAAAAACACAATATTGTATATCAACTAGAGCTTAATAAATAAAATAAAAATAAAAAGACATCATACTATACGGGCTTCCCTGGTGGTGCAGTGGTTGAGAGTCCGCCTGCCGATGCAGGGGACACGGGTTCGTGCCCCGGTCCGGGAAGATCCCACATGCCGCGGAGCGGCTGGACCCGCGAGCCATTGCCGCTGAGCCTGCACGTCCGGAGCCTGTGCTCCGCAACGGGAGAGGCCACAACGGTGAGAGGCCCGCGTCCCGCAAAAACAAAAAAAAAAAGACATCATACTATGAATGAAAGAGGACGGGTGTATTTCAAAACTGAAAATCTGACTATATAATAAATATGACAACACAATTAAAAAAACAGAAGTGTGGCTGCAAATGAAAACAAGTGATGGGTTCAACAAAAACAGGCCCTTCATAAGCAAAAATATAAGAATGGCCTGGACATGAAAAAATAGTGTCAGGAAGATCAAAGCCCAGAATACGATGAAGTTTATGAAAAACATTATCTCAAGGAATTTAGGGACACAGGGAAAGAGGATGATCAGTGAAAGAAAAGGAACAAAAAGGATTTGGCTATACTCGAAGTTGATAATGTGATGTTAAAAAAATGACACAAAGAGAACTGAACAACTCAAACACTATTTTGTTTCCCTGTTCCTATCAAGGAGAATTATCTTCCACCTGGAAAGGCTGGAACAAACATTTGAGAGGAAAATGAAAGCTAAGATAGGTGAAAAGATAGAAAAATAAAATCTGGATTTTAAATGAGTTCACAGTTCTACACTCAGGGGAATTATATCTCATGGGACTTAGAAACTTCAGATGTAATCACAAATCCAAGTTACATAGTCCTTGAGATGAGCAAGTGTCCCAGTTTTCAAAAAGGGGGCAAAAGACCTACTGCTACTTCAGACCAATGCGATTAAAGGTAATATTACAAAAGAAAAGATTACTAAATAGATAGAGGGTGAACAAGAAGTCCTAATTTTTTAGTTTTGAATAATAATAATGTAGATATGGATATGGCAAACAAACTAGAGTATGCATTTAGGAACAGAACTTAGTACTGAAATTAAGTGAAATTTATAACAAAGTTAACCTGACATACTTAATGCTATGCATAATTTTTATCATGCTGCATGGTAATCGAGCATAAATGGAGCCCTTCATGCACATGAAAATAATTCATATTCTTTTGAGGCAGCATTTCTAAAGTCAGAGAGTGGGGTTGGGAGACAGAAGCCAGCCAGCAGCTGCTCCACTCCCGATTCCACTCCTCCCAGACACCCCTTAGGGAAGGGGGTTGCTCTGCCTTAAACCAAGGCAGTCCCAGACTCCAGCCAACACCCAATAGCTGGAGCTGGGTCGCCATGTCTACTGGGATTCTCTGTGAGAGGAACCCAGGAGAATCTGATTCTAAGGGGGCGGGAGATATCCTCTCGAATGAAATAATCAGTAAGAGGAATCCTTTCCTGGGCAACTTTTTTTTTTTTAAAGAAGATGTTGGGGGCAGTAGTTTAGTAATTTATTTATTTTTGCTGTGTTGGGTCTTCGTTTCTGTGCGAGGGCTTTCTCTAGTTGCGGTGAGCGGGGGCCACTCTTCATCACGGTGCACGGGCCTCTGACTATCGCGGCCTCTCTTGTTGCGGAGCACAGGCTCCAGACGCGCAGGCTCAGTAGTTGTGGCTCACGGGCCTAGTTGCTCCGCGGCATGTGGGATCCCCCCAGCCAAGGGCTCGAACCCTTGTCCCCTGCATTGGCAGGCAGATTCTCAACCACTGCGCCACCAGGGAAGCCCCCTGGGCAACTTTTGAACACCCAGAAACCATGCGATTGGGTTAGCTGGAGCAAGTGGCTGAGCAGAGGGAAGGAGGATGCAAAGGGGAAGTGGCAGTGAGTCAGCTGTCAACTGCATTTAAGATGTTTGTTATTTGATACCCAGTGTTCAGGGGATGGGAGTGGAGTGGATGCAGGCTGAGCCTGAGTGGGGAACTGAGGTTGGGGAAAAAGGGAGGGAGGCGGGCAGCTAGAGGACAACTCCTGCCCGCAGAGGAGAGGGGGGATGACAGGGGCTGAAAGAGAGATGGAAAAAGAGAAAGCTTCGCAAGAAACAACATTCAGACTTTTCACAGGAATGAGCCCTGGATTTAAAATGATATGCTGTCTGGCATTTGCTTCAACAGTTCAGTGTGTGTTTGCGGGAGCAATGGGGCGGAGGTGAGCGGGGGGCACAGATGAAACAAGATTGGCTGTATGACCACAATTGCTGAAGATGGGTGGTGGGTACCTAGGGGTTCACCACGCTATTTTCTCTTCTTTTACACATTTCCTTTTTTTTTTTTTTTCTAAGCTACTAGTTTCCCATCTGACTCAGAGTAAAAAAAAACCAAAATCCTTCTAATGGCCTACACAATCTTGCCCCCTCCTCTCCTGTTATATCTCTCACCACCTTTTCTCCTCCTCTCTCCCTCGTTCTCCGCTATTCCTTCACCAGACACACTCCTCCCACCTTAGGGCTTTGCAAGGGCTGGTCTCTCTGCTCAGAGTTGTCTGCACCCAGACATCCACATGGCTTACCCACTGTCTCGGGGAGGTGTCCTCTGACCATCCCATTCAGAATGTCAGCTCACTCCCCTTTCCTCCAGCCCTGGAATTCCAGAGAAGTTCAGATTTATCACCCTATGTTTATTTTTTCCATACACTTAAAATCTTCAGACATACTATCTAATTTACTTACTTCATGTTTATTATCTGTCTTTAGCACCAGAATTTAAATCACCAGAGAAAAATAATTTTTGTGGGTTTTTTTTTTTTGTGGGGGGGGAGGTTGTTGAGTGACTGGAACAATGCCTGGCACCCAATAAATGTAAGTAGAATAAACGTAGGAAGTTTTAGAACCACTTACAAAGCTGAGACAAGGGAGGGAGAAGGTGTCTTCGGCCCTGGTACTAGTGCCTACTTCAACAGCAGGAGTAGCTAAGACCCATCCACTCCCACCTCGCTCCCTCGCACTACGCAAGAAATCTGGGGCACCCGATTGCTGAGGAGTGCAGAACTTATACATAGCTCCTCAGAATCATTGCCCTCCTCCCCAAACTTGAGGCAGAGATTTCATAACATGGTTTTGAGACATCTAAGCCTAGCTCCAGTTATGTCACGTGACATCACAAACTTCTCAACCAAACTCCTCATGACAAGGAGAGGAATTTCTGTCTGAACCGTATAATTGAAAAAGTTCTCAAAATTGGGGCTTTGTAACTTTCAGGAAACTTTAGGCTTTAGCTAAATGCCTATTTTTAGGAGGAAGTTATCACAAAACCAATGTTCAAAATCAGTTCCATGATTAGGAAGAACGTGGGCATCAAAACCCAATTTAAAAAGGCTACTTTGTGCCAAGACTTTTTACATGGGAGGCAATTTCCAAAAGCCTTATTCCTTCCTGAATTTACAGCTACCTCCTTCACTAAGAAGTCACTCCTATACATGCCTTCATTTCTCCGTGGCACAAACTAGCTGTGGAGCTTGGGCAAACTACTCCTTTGGGCCAGTTTTCTTATAACAAAAACACCCCCAGAGGATGTGTGTGTACCTCTCAGAACTTTCAGAAGATAGACATAATAGAATGAAACCCCACAAAAGGCTGGGAGTCGTTGCCTTAAGTGATAGCATGAGTATTTGCAGGCATGGGAAGAGGATTATCCGTATCCTTTTTAACAATGTTATTAATCAAAGAAAATACTGTTTGATCTATTCACAAGTGATAGTTCAGTGATATGTCACCGTTTATAATATAGATGCATGCGGAGTCTGGATGACCCTCCTGGGCTGATCAAGGCCAGAATGTAAGCCCAGGGTAAAATGGACAGGCTCCCTGCTTCCATTTCCACAGACTAGGCCTACATGCCTTGTACTGCTCCCAGGCCTGAGGAAAGTTGCCATCTGGAGGATCCCCATTTCAGAGAGAAATCCAGTGCAAAACTGACCATGAATGGGTCTCCAACAATTCAGGATCCACAATGTAACAGCAGCCACTATCAAGTCACCTAAGGGATTTAGGTTCTTTTTAACAAAAACTTTCCTTTTTACTAATATCTTGGGGACCCTTTCTGGAATTTCATTTCCCAGTCATTTGTATAGTTCTGGGTGTAATTTGGGAAGAGGTTTCTTTCCGTTGGCCTACAGATCCACTGAATGAGTCAAGCCTCGTAAGTTTCCCTTACTCACATAATCCGCACGCGCTTTCTAGAGGAAGCAGGCTCCCCTCCCGTTCCGTCTCAGGTTCCCTATCTGAATAGGTACCTTCAAGGTCCCTGCAAGAGCTGCCAGACCCAACTCCCATGTTGCTAAGCCAGATGGCTCGTCCCTAACCAGAACGAATATCCACTTAACCACCAGCTGTCAATTGCCTTGGCCAGGAAGAGGATGGAGTCCGCCCACTCTGTGTGCCGCGACATACAAACTATTCATCAGAGGAAGGAGTCCCGAGGGATGGAGTCTACAGGGCCTCAGAAGAACTATGATGCAGTTTTCTGTGCTAATGGGGGAAGGGAAGGAGAGAGGAGTGTGCTTTTCAGTTACAAGAGATCCCACCCCCCAATTGCTCTACCTGTCAAGCAACAGGAATAGCTTCTATGAACAGAAGAAATATGCTATGTGTGTAACAGTCCTGCAGGGCATTTAGTTCAGTTCTGTTCTTCGTTCCCCATCCCCTCAATTGCTGAAAAAAGAATGCTAGCTGAAATGGTGTGGATTTTCCAAAACAGGTATTTTCTTCACCTGTGCAAAGGGTCCCTTCCCCCTCTCAAGAAAGACAACTACTTTGTTCTCAAAAAACTAAAGTTGGTTCAGGCAAGTCTTTTTTCTGTGCGTTCTCATAGTAGGATATGCTGAGTATACACAGACAGGTTGTCACTAACCACAGCTGAGTTCTCTTATAAAAAGAAACCAATCTTCTTTCTAATTCATTCTTCTATGACCCCTAAATAGGTAAAAGAAAAACTAAGCAACCAGAATGTAGGGGCTGAGCTCAAACTAAGAACAAGAAGGTGAAGGTGGAATGTGTGCCAGGGATCAGGGGTTGAAGCCTAAGGAAGCAGGCCCACTGTGCTGAAAACATCCTCCAGACAGCATCTCCTCCAAGGCACGCAAAGATCGATCGCACTCTTTACCCTCTTTTCACAAGCGGAATTCCACATTTCAGGGTGAAGAGAGACAATCCAGAGTCCTACCGAGAATGATTTTAATAGAATATAAACCTCCAATGGCCGCAAAGAGTTAAAAACACAGAAAGTTGAGCTGAAGGATTACCCACATCCACCAAATAAAAGATTAGGCTACCGAACCCAGAGTTAGCATCTCATGGCACATACATACCGAAGGAACACTGACATTTAAAAGCTTTGCCATTTGATAAGGTACAGAAAACAGGGAATTTGAGAAGACAAAAAAAAAAAAAAAAAAATCCAACCAATAAAATAGAATTTAGTCCGGGAATTCCCTGGCAGTACAGTGGTTAGGACTCCTTGCTTTCACTGCTGAGGGCCCAGGTTCAATCCCTGGTAGGAGAACTAAGATCCCGCAAGCCACGTGGCTCAGCCAGAAAAAATATATAATTTAGTTGAAATAGCAAAAAGTGCCAAAACTTTACACTGAAAGAAATGTTAAATTATCAGATAGTGTCATGAAGAAAGACGGTAAGTCATTGAGTCCTCTGTGAGGATCATAAATGTCGATAAAAAGAATGGCACGAAAGATAGGAAAACTTGACGGTCTCTTTTGTCAAAGTTCCCATGTTATTAAAGACACTCACCCTTAACTCTGAAAAGCATTATTTATTGGAAAGAAATATTGAAGGAAGTCTTCTTAATTCCTGCAAGATCAATTTATGGTTCCCTTGCCCTCCAAAATATATCTCCCATCTCTCACAAATTCTTTATCCTGACTCTTGGAATGATCTGGATTCCTTGATCCAAGGCCAGGGCTTATATTTTCAATGGATACAGTACCCAGAGGGCCCTGGAAGCAACATGAAACAATGTCACCCTATAGTTTCTTATTAAGGGAGGGTGGCTAAAAAGTCAACAAATTGAGGTGCTTCATTTGACATCTGATCCTAACAACCAGTTCTTCAACAAAGCCTCATACAGGCCAGGAGGTAAGGCGTTCTTAGGTGAAATCAAACTTCCATGATATATCAGTTCACCAAAACCAACGGGTGATTCCAAGAAGTCTTTAAAGACTAATAACACCAAGAAAGGAATCCACCTGCTCAAGACACGGCTTTCTCAGGAAGATGGAGCTATTTAATCTTGGCAAGGGCAGCTGCTCTTCTTTCTGTGTTCTGGAACAAGGCACGAATTAAAGCTTTTACTTCACTGGAAGAGAACGCAGCTGCCAAGGGCCCTTTTCCATCTGCCCACCTGCAAAATGAAAAACACAATTTCTATTTCCTATTAAGTATAAGCCAGATTTTTAAATTGCGTATTTGATCCCAAGAGTGTATTTGTTTAAAATGGAAATAAAACAAGTTCTGGCATTCTTCCCCTTCTTTACGAATCTACCAGTCAGTATCTTTGACATCTTCTACTTCTTGGCTGCATTTTGGTAACAGCATAGACAGACGAAGAGCCCAAGTTAGGAAGATAAAACTGTTCTCCCTCATTCTATACTCACTAAGCCCGTTTGAACTTGACAATTACGACCACATCCTCACATGGTTATATAGAGTAATGGGATCTGTAACTACTTTAAAAAGTGAACCACAGGCAACACATTTTAACTGACAAAGGATAAGTATAAAAAATACATATGAAATCACAAACAACCCCGTAGAATAAAGGGTAAAAAATATGAATAGCTCAGAGATACAGAGAACAAAGCAGTGGTTATCAGTGGGGAGGCGGAAGCGGGGAGGGGGAGTTTACAGGTAGGGGACTAAGAGGTACAAACTATTGTGTATAAAATAAGCCCCAAGGCTATATTGTACAACAGGAAATATAGCCAATAATAACTATAAAGAGAGTGACTCACTATATCGTATGCCTGTAACTGAATAATACTGTGCATCAGCTATACTTCCAAAAGAAAAACACACAGAGTCCCGATCTAAAAAAATATAAACAGGCATTTTACAATAGAAGAAAAATCATCACTACAAAGATGCTCAATGTCATTAGAACTTAGGGAAATACAAATTAAAATGACAACGAGCTACCATTTCACAGCAACTAGACTAGCAAAAATTTTAAAGTCTGATAATACCAAATACTGGTGAAAATGTGAAGCAACAGGATAAACCATGAAATATGCATCTATAAAATAAATACGTCACAGGCAGGGATGTAACATACACACGAGGAATATAGTCAATAATATTGTGACAACTTCGGTGATGGATGGTAACTGATCTTACTGCTGTGATCTTTTCATAATGTATAAAAATATCAAATCACTATGTTGTACACCTGAAACTAATATAATATTGTATGTTAATTATAACTCAGTTTTTTTTAAAAATTATGAAATATTTATATAATGGAATATGATACAGCAGTGAAAACGAACTGCAGCTACAGATACCTTCAGGAAAGAATTTTCTGAACAAAAGAAGCAAGTTATAGAAGACTCCATTTAGGGATATGTGCAAATGTGGTAAAACTATAAAGAAAAGCAAGGAGATAAATAACACAAAATTCAAGATAGTGGTTACCCCTCTGGCGAGGACGATTTGGAAAAGGGTACATAAGGGTCTTCAAAGGTAGCGGTAATATTTTTAAGCTGAGCAATAGGTACATGAACATTTATTTCACTCTTTTTCTTTAAACTGTGAATATATGTTATATATACTGTACTCTTTCACATGTATATTTTATAATTTTTAAATGTTTAAACTACACAACTGGAGATAGTTTCCTTGGTAAAAAAAAATTTTCTCAATTAGTTATTATCCTTATATTTACTGAAATCTCTAGGAGGAAAAAAAATCTTCCTAGGCAGAAGAAAAGAAGCTGAGATATATCAGTATTGTAATTTTTCTCATAACGAAGAATTAACGATCATTCTTGGGTTGCAAGAGGGCCCTTTAACAGCCGAAAGAAAAATTCTTATCTGCTGCCCTCTGGAGTCTTACCTGAAGACATAACTCACTAAGGACTTGTAAATAACAAATGAATAAATCAAATTTTATACTAAATGTAGTTAGAGGTATTTTGATGTGATTTTTTTTTTCAAGCAAAAAATCTCATTTACCTTGTTTTAGAATGGATAGTATTTGCTGGGAACAACTCAGACACATCTAGGACAACTAGTCTAATGTAATTGGGCGTCTATAATAAACCAAGCCAAAGCAGATAGACAAGTAGCTATAGGGATGGATATGGACCTTAATGCCTATTCAGTGAGTTCCCTATACAAGGTATGCATGCTTGTTAAAAATATACCAAGACAGGGCTTCCCTGGTGGCGCAGTGGTTGAGAGTCCGCCTGCCGATGCAGGGGACACGGGTTCGTGCCCCGGTGTGGGAGGATCCCACATGCCGCGGAGCGGCTGGGCCCGTGAGCCATGGCCACTGAGCCTGCGCGTCCGGAGCCTGTTGCTCCGCAACGGGAGAGGCCACAACAGTGAGAGGCCCGCGTACCGCAAAAAAAAAAAAAAAAAAAAAAAAAAAAAAAAATATACCAAGACAATAATAAAAGCGTCCAAGGATGTATAACTAGCCCACATCTATCCAGTTTTTGCGTAGTATTAATGACCTTCACACACTCAGTATGATACGACATAGCATACAATTACAGAGCGCAGCAACATTAACTGATGGTATTGAGAGAAAACATCATCTACTATATTTAAGAAAAGATGAATCCTTTCTACGTGTGTGGTGCTGAATCTCTAAAACTACTTTACTCCCTGTAGAAAAACTGCCGGTCAATCAAACAATGGTTTGATGCTGAATATCCTTACAGATAAAAGTCACTTCTCTGTTAACATATCAAAGCCAATCTTAAAATGCATCCACTGTTGATTAAAATGGGCAAGAATTTCCATCCAGGTGTCAGATGGTTGTACTCCTTGTAAGTGCAAGAGGTACAAGATCATACGTACAGCATGACAAAACAACGTGCTCAAGACCAAAATAATAGAAACAAGAAGTCTTCACGCTATCAAATATGAGAAAATGGTCATGAGATCCACACTACGATAGACCATGCAAAGGCCCCACCTACTGCTACTCAATATGAAACTTTCTTGAGTAATATTAAGAAACAGAGAGAAGCACTGCTCTCAGTGGCACTAATACTCTATTACAGCTGTGAAGAGATATATAAATCCTATAGAAGGATTTTACCCACCGATCCCCAATTTCTTGCAGGCTGGCTTGTAACATTATCATCAATTCTTTGAATGGCATCCATTTTGGCACGTAGACCGGAACCTCTTCTTGATATTTCTTGTTCTTGTTTTCTTCAGACAGAGGTGCAAATACTTGAGGTCCTTCATCCATCACTGTTTTGCATAAGGAATACAATCTATCACCATCTTCAGTAGAGATGTCCTGATTTTGCACAAAGGGAACACAACAGAACAGAATTGGGCCAGCTTAGCAGTAAGTAAAAAGCAGATCTTTGGTGTAAACTATTCAGGGGGTCAGCCACAGCAAGATGTTTTCCAACCAATTTAGCACACCTTACTAGACACTAGATTTCATCAGTTCTGACAATACTCCTAAAGCTAGAATGACACAAAATATGTTTCAACAGATTGTCGGTAATTCAGTTTGCCTGCATGAAAAAATCCATTTCTCCAATAGAATGTGGTGCAGTTTGCTGCAAAGCAGGGAGTGTTATCACAAGGGTTTAGCCAATCTATACTTCAGAGGTATCAGCCGGCAGAGTCCAGGCAACTTTCCTGTAGGATCACACGTGTGTGTTGGTAAAGTGGTACCTGCACAAGGCTGCATTTCACTTTACTAAATTATTTAGTTCACGTACACATTAAGTATATATGACTTCATACTTTACATTTTGGGAGCACTGCCCCATTTCCAACTTCCTCATTCATAATTTACACAGATGCTAGATGGAGAAGCAGCATAATCTTGCTTTCTTGAACAGGTATGAAAGATAGAGATTAGCAACTCTCCAGCAAAACAGAATTAAGACGAAAGTGAAAAAAATAACAGTATAATGAGCTAGACATGAAACATGAACAATTTCTTCTACCATCTGTGTTGACTAAAGATGGGACTTCAACATCACTTCCTTAGGAAAGTGACAATCTGGAACAAGAACTGCATCTCAAGTCTGGTGAGACATCGAATGGCCCTTACCTCTAGGGCAGTGATTCTGCCAATGATCTCAGAAATTGTTGTACTGAGTAAAGTCCCCATAGCCTTGCAATATATGTTCACTGGCAGGACATCCTGCCACACAATTCCAAGTCTCTTCAGTTGGTGCAATACCTGTCAGAAGAATACAGATATTTACATGGAAGAGAGATTGTTACAACTCACATTTTTCTAGATTTACATTTACTGTGTGACTGCTTGTGTGTGTGTGTGTGTGTGTGTGTGTGTGTGTGTGTGTGTATGGGAGAAGAGGTGTTATATAACGGTGAGGTAAAGTAATCAAGAACATGTGCTTCTTGAAATTTCACCCTAGTGATATCTCTGCTAGATGAAAAACTGACTTATTCTGAGGATGGGAAAACTAGTAAAAAGATAAGTCACTTAGGAGAGAGAGGCATTTTTCTAAGATGAAAGCTAGTATTTCAAATTTCCCAAACCTAAGTTCATGGGTTAAATACTTGCTATGACAGACTTATTATTCCCATCACTAGTGGCTTGATGGGAAGATAGCTTCCTGTTGACTTGGTGGGGTAGGGGAAGGGAAAGATCGTATACAAGACTGTAAAGGTAGCCACATTTTCCAATGGGAGTTCTGGGGCATGAACTGAGCTACCTGTTACATACTCTTTGCTGCTTAAAAAACAAGGTGGGGGAGCATCTAAAGGAAGAGTACAAATTCCAGAGGGAACAACAGCCTCCCACCTGTCGGACTGCTTTACTTGCTGCAGAATAATTGTCCTCATCGTCCATGTTTGAAAAGTTTCTAGCACTTGATAATCTTTCCAGAAGTTCTCCTTTCTGTGCCCGCATTTGGGCCAAAAAACACTCTGTCCCTATAATAAGAAAAGAGAATAAAGAATTCTAAAAGCTGTTCAATTACACAATGCAAAACCAGGGTGGAAGAGGAGACACAAGCATGAACCAAATATCAGATTCTGCCTATTTGAAAACAACTGCTTGTCAGATAACATCATAAGGTTGCCCTAAGGTTACTGGAAACATCACTGCTAATACATTAGCCGGTCCCTCCAAGCCCACCCTCAGGATAGTAAGTCTTTTCCAACAGTTTGTCCAGAGTCAGATAAGAAAAACTGCTTATACAGTAGAAGTAACTGCTTATTTTTCTGATATATCTACACCACCTAAGGGAAAAGTCAGGAATTGAAAGTCTAAGTAAATCATATAGATTCTCTGCTTTTCTTAGGCTATCATTACTGACTTACTCCACATTTCTTTTGATTTTTAATAATCAGAAGTAAAGCTAAAGGAGGTATAAGAGAAGGGAGCTAGTTTGAGGTTTTGCAAAAGAATAAGCACTGTCATGAGTGAGCTCTTACCAACAACGCTGACAGAATGGTCACACTACATCTTAGTTATGTGTCGCTCCACTGACATAACTCTGATTTGGTGAACTCACTGCACACCAGCAATGCAGTCTGGAACACTAATGTACCATGAAATCACGTCATGAAAAAGTAATGCTTTCAAAAGACTGCATTCACTTTACGAAACTAAATAACTGGGAACGCCTGCAAATTAAATGCCCTCCCACTTTCCAGTACAGCTCAGGACCACCACCTAATTTCTAACTGCTGCATTCATAAATTACAAAGATACTAGTCTGATAAGCTGCGTTATCAATATGCTTCCTAAATTTAAAGGATCAGTTACCAAGTCTCCTGAAGCCAGGTACAAGATCCACAAAAGTAGTAGTGCCATCACGCAGAATGGGGGCAAGACGTAATCTGAACTGATGGCCGAGGGTCAGCAAGTGGTGAGCAATATACATACAGTTGTTGAGGTGAATGGCAGCCAACTGGGGCAGTTTTTGAAGGTTCTCCCTAGGTCAGGAGGAAGCGTAGGAAAAGAAAGAAATCTCCTGTTACTGAAGTTGGGGTTGATGAAAAGTTACCCTTTTAATGTATTTCTAGGTGCTAATCACTGTCTACTGTATAAATGCTGTACATAACAAGGCATAACCTCAGCACGCCCACTCAGTCACTGAGGTTGTTCTGCCTGCATGGGACCTTATCCTTTAAAACTATCCTGGTGATTAACAGAAAACAACAAGGGAATCAAGATGTTTACCTGTGTCAACTCTTTATACTAGAAACCTGGCATAGCTGTACATAATAATTCCCTTGAAATCTAACACTGATAAGTCTGTGGAAATACATGTTTGCTTCCCCTTTCTCCAAATCCCCATTTCATTCATATAATGAAGCACTCAACTATTTTCTAATTCACTAGTTTTCAAAGCTGGCTACAGATTAGGGTCACCTGAGAAATTTTAATATAGAGACGCTTAGACTTCACCCCAAACAAATTAAATCACAACCTCTGAGTGAAGCCAGGGCATTTATATGTTTTAAGATCTTCCCATGTGATTTTAAATTTTCATAAAAGATTGAAAATCACTGCTCTAATTCTTCTGCACATATTAGTCTACCTACCCAGCTTGGGAAGAGATCTTGTCTTATACCTCTGCTACATATCCACTAGCAGTCATTCAATTAATACTTCCTAGTTTGCTGATTCAATGTCAGGCTAGAATATACACAATTGGAAACTAACAATCTTAAGACAGTTGTCCTCACTTTGGGCTACACATCAGAATCACTGTAGGGCTTTAAAAAACAGAGATATGTTTAATCTTAAACCATACCTATAAATCAAAATCTCTAGGGGTAGGGCCTAAGCAAATATATTCTTCAAGGTCCATAAAAGAGTCTAAAATACTGCCAAAGCTGTGAACGCTAATCTAGAACGGTGGTTCTCAAAGTGTGGTCCCCTGACAAGCAACATCAGCATCACCTGGAAATTTGTTTAAAATTCTAGGCTTTACCCCAGCCCTACTGATCAGACACCTCAGGCATGGGATCCAGCAATCTGTAGTTTAACAAGGTTTCCTGGTGATTCTGATACACACTGAAGTTTATAAACCATTGGTCTAGCATAAAGTTCCCAGATCATACAATGCGGAAAAAGAGGCAAATCTAACTCCACACCAGTGTGAAAAATGTTTCTAAGTGTGAAAACCCCTAAGCCAACTGTCTCTGAATCCCCAAGGACGTGGCTATTAACTGACCCGAAGATGTTTTTTTTCCTTTACCTAAGTAGGAAGTGAAATAAAAGTTTTAAGCCACAGCAAAGAGAATACAAATAAAAATAATGTTTACAATAAATAAGCTGTCTTTTAGAATAAAAACAATAACTGGCCCTACTTAAAAACATCTCAATTGTTCAAAAATCTGAACTAAAAAATACTACAAACAATAAACTGATTTTTTTCTTTGAAACCAGAGTCCTTGACTAAGGAATAGTTTTGTTGACATATTATTTAAAAAATTTGTAAAAGGTATCCAAAACACTTAATTTGGATAACAGAGAGAATTCCTGGAGGCTTAAAGTTATGAGTAACTTCTGAGATTAATATTAAGAGAAACCTTAAAAAACCAAGACATTAGGTAAATACAGCTTAAGATTGCTAAGAGCAGCTGATCGACAGTTAAATAGCAATCTCTTGTGGTATTAAGTCTGCAAAGCTATGAATGCCAAGGGAAAATGTGGGATGTTTACTGGATAGCAATATGGAGTGATGGATGACCTTTTGTTTTGTAACCAAATAAGGTGAGGCAGTTCTGCAAGTACCTACCATCAGTAACAGGGTAAAGTCCTTTTGAGTCTTTAAATCTGTGTCACCTACTATACTGCAAGATTACAGTACCCTTATTAATTTATTAATAAATGACCAATGTCCTTTAAACGTGTAATGTAAATGTTTACTGCATTTTATTGTGAATTTTAGTAACCAATTATCTTTGGTGGGAATATAAAATTACTGGTTTTAACCTGACTCACAAACATTTTAGATCTACAATATTACACAGAAGTCAGACACAGTGGCACATACTTGTGATATGTTGGTACAACATCATGGAACAAATGGAAGATATTCCTCACTGAGTAGAAAAGTTGAACAGCACTAAAAGGAAAACACAGTTTCAACAGAAATGCAGAAGGATATATTGGCAATGAGAAAAAAAATTCAAACTCAGTGCACCTGAAGGGAGAGTCAGCAGCAAAAACTACACCTGGAGAGAACAGATGCCTTGGTCACTGCTGAGAACACCATTCCTCTAGATGGCATAGATTCTCAGCGGTTATTCACTAACTAGATTACAGGTCTAAAAACCTGGGCCCATTAATAATATTAAGAATAGCAGCATTCAACCCAAAGCCTCTTTTCCATTTGTCAGTTTGTGTTCTGCCAGTACCCAGAGTACCCCTTCAGTGACAAATGGAGCTAAGCCTCGAGCAAATGTCACCTCCTCACTGACATACTGTGCAAAGGGCAAGGTATCAATAAAGGCACTCACTGGTGCTGTCGGAACCAGCCTGCCTTTCAGCCTCCACCTTCCCTCCTTCTCACCCCAATGCAAGGAGATGAATCAACATTTCTAGGACAGAATCCAACCTCAAGTTTTCTTGCCCTTTAAATCTGGTCTTAGAACACCTAAAGATCATTATTAAAAAGCACTTAGGAAGAGCAAATATAAGGTTTGCGTAGCTTACTTCTACATAAGAATATTTTAAACTATGTACCTTGAATACATCACAGGAATTCCACAAATAACTTTTAAAAATTAGTCATGATCACTATACCCCAGAACACTGTTACAACTTGATTACTATGATACCTGACTAAATTATTTCATGTTATTTTTGTTGCATGTGTTGCTGTTTGAAGTTTGATAATAGGAAAAGTGAGTTGTTGTAATGTAGTTGTGTTTTTGTTTATCCTGTTAAAACTATTTTTTTGGTGGGAAGAATGTCCATAGACATTCAGTATACAAAAATATTGTTTGGTATTCTCTTAGGAAAAATTGCCTTGCATCCCTAACTTCTGCTCTGGTACATTTCAGGTGAATGCCATGTAATGAAATAGTCACTCCTATATTATTCTGCCAAAGGAGTGCTTAATTCCTTTTACATGTATTTTTCTTCCTACTTAGATTTAAAACTGGATGGACTTGTGAATATAATGATTCATTCAAGTCATGGAAGTATCTTAGTGAACATGTTCTTTCTAGAGCAGAATGAAATAAAGGGGTTAGTTTGTACATGGAGATAAAGACTGAAACTCCAGAAGCCCATCGGAAGACACAATTTAAGTCAAGCCCTAACTGAAACTGTTTTCTACTATGAGGATGAAAAGTAAAAATACTACTACACACAGATCCAAACTAAAGAGGGTTTTTAAAATCTGCTCTATAATCAATTTGGGCTACTGGCTACCATGTTCTCCTCAATTTATAAAGTTTAGGAGTATGGGAAGAGCCTACTAAACAAAAAGAGATAGATTCAGTACAAATGTGCAAGTATATGGATTGAGTTTGGGTACCTTGAATACAATATTGATTAGAAGAGAGCTTCTTGAAAGGGAGAAATCAGAACTTTGGTGCATTCCATTCTTTTCCTTCTACCTTTGGCTACCCAATAAACTATTATTGCTTTAAAATTAACATTTAAAATGTCAATTAATTAGGACCTAGATTTCAAAAGGTAAAATGGACGTTAAGCTAAAGGGCCAGAGCATGCTGAAACAGATGGTACAACTATCACTGAGACCACCACCACCAATACTGATAAACATCTGAGTATTAATTATTTCCCAGGTAGCATTCTAAGTTCTTCACAAGCACTTTCTCATGTAATATCATTGAAGTCAAATAAAGTTAAAAGTAAACAAAAATTAAAGGGCTTTTTGTTAAAAAGTGATTAACAATTTTTAATGTCAAACCCATTTGTCCATCCATACAATGCTTTTATTGCTCATACCTTGTTGTAAGACTGTATGTTATTGTAAATAAAAGTTAATTGTCAATACATACGTGTGTACTATACTTTTCTCTAGGGAAAAAAATATTAACGAATAAGATAAGAAAACCCAAAGAATTCCAGTTAATTTTCTTAATAAATGTCTAGTTTAGATATACATTTAACCGAGTCATTGCCATTTCCAGAGGACTCAGAACTCGTACCATTGATCGCTGCTAGTTGTTGCCTCCAGTAAAGTCTGATAGGCGAGTTCCATTAATTTCTTCACAGATTCACTGATGCGGCATGTGGGCAAAGAAAAGGAATGTTGGTCCAACGTATTTTCAGGCTCTAAATTCATCACTTCGTTGTACTGAGTCGTGGACACTTTCTGTACTTGCAGCTTGTCACCCTCAGCAGGACTAGGTAAATCTGGCACCCTTATCTTAGAAGCAGGAGTAACCTAAGGGTCAAATACAGAAGCAAAGAAAATGCACTGTCCGCAGAATAATCCAAGCGCAAGCGCACAGTGAGGAATAAGATACCAGCCGCTTCCATGACGATGAAGCTGCGGATCTACAGAATAATCAAAAGATTTGAGTAAACATGGCAGTACTTCAACGACTACTCAATCGTGGGTGAAAGCACGTCATGAGAAATAAGCAATCCCTTTACTGTGCCGTTCTTCTAGTTCTCCCGTGCGCGCTCACTCTTGGTGGAAACAGCAACGCAGTGAAACTGGCCCAAGATTTTAGGTAAACGAAAGGACCTTCGAAAATCCTCTTTCTCAGATGAGACTATTAGATTAACACACACCAGTATGACTTGTGTTCCACTGTCATTAAACAAATTATTTCCCACCAGAAGCACGTGTTGGCTTACTCAAAGAAACAACACATTCAGGCTAGCTTATACTGCTCTTAAAAACAAACTTCCAAACAAAAACCAAAAAAAGCTTCCCTAACATTTATACAGAATGAAAATTCCCAAACTTGGTCAAGACTAAAGGAAAGAACACTAGGCTTCTACTTGGGAAACATCAGTGATATTTTCTACCCTAACTTTTAACAAAGTCATTTAACCTCTCTTGACCTCCTTTTCTCATTGTAATATGAAGAACTGCACTACAACAATGGCTTCCAAACCTTGCTTCTCGAAGATGCCTCAGGGACCAATAAAAGGAGAGGTCAAGCAGGTGGAAGCAGCAGGGTCCCACTGCAAGAAGAGCAGCTCTGCTCTGCACATACTGGACCTCCATGGAAAAGTTCTGACGGAAGAAGCTCCAAGTCTAATAAAAATGTTTAAGTCATGAGACTTGCCATCTGTAAAATGGTATAATAACGTCTGCTTCATAGGGCTGTTATGACATTTAAATGAGAATACAAACATCCCAACTGGGAGAGGTGCTACTGGCATCTAGTGGGTAGAGATCAGGGATGCTACTAAACATCCTACAGGACAGGCCCCCAGAGCAAAGAATTATCTGGCCGCAAATGTCAACAGTGGCACTGCTGAGAAACTCTGATCTAGAGGAAGCTACATCATTAGGATTTGGGTACTTGGGGGGAAAATACAGTCTTATAAAATGTCAGAACTAGTTGAATAGGGAGTTCAGAGATTATCTAGTTCAATTCTGTCATATTATAGAAGAGGAAAATGAGGTCCAAAAAGGTTAAAAGATTTAGCCCAGAGTCACAAAGTGATCCAGTGACAATCCTATTTATAACAAGGAGTTATAACAGAGTTAATGGGATATATATTAATTCATTTACCAAATATTTACTAAGTACATAGTAGTATGCACCAGGTATTTTCTTGATGCTACAGATACAACAGTAAACCAAACAGTAAAGAACAAAACAAACAGGAAAAAAAAAAAAACAACCCTGCCCTCATAGAGCTTATTTTCTAGAGGGGGAAAAACAATAAATAATTCATATAGAATATTTACTGATAATAAGTGATATGACAAAAAATAAAGCAAGGAAAGAGTACAGGAAATAGCGGGAGGTCACAACCTTAAAAGATTGGTCAGGAATGGGAGCACGTCTGTGGTAATATCCCAAGCAGAGGGAAAAAGAGGTTCAAAAGTCCTGCAGCCGAGTCGGCCTGGCAAACGAGCAGAGTGACTGAAGAGGAATGCAACAGGAGATGGAGTCAGAGAGGCAACAAGGGGACAGTTCACAGGAGGCCGTGCAGGCCACTGCAAGGCTACTGGGTCTTTCTCTGAATGAGACGGGAAGCCACTGGATTCTGTGCACAAGAGTGACATAAGTGATATTCATGTGAAAAACACCTGCAGCCCAGTTCCCGGTACTGAGTGCATTTCGGCTCCCTTAACCACCCAAGATTACATCAAAATGTGCTAATATCTGTGCACCTCAAATGGCTAATTTAATATTTTACTGAAGTGGACACTATAACAGGGTACCTAGCCCCAGGAAAATGGGGCATGACAGAAAGGACAGAGGGAGGGAGAGCGCAGTCCTCTCAGCGATAACAGATAAATGGCTGAGGAATTTTCTATTAAGGGCTTACTTTAGTGTATGTCTTCTTTTAATCTAAGTTACACCTTACATTTGTCAAATATTATTTTATATATGTAAGATGTTAAAAAAAATACACAGAATAATTTAAGGTCAAAGGAGTAAATTACCCTCAATGCAAATTAATTTGTCCACGGATTTTACAGGTAATTGTTTATACCATACAACGATCACATCTTTCTGTTTGTTTTTATTAACTTCAAAACTAGCACCTCTATTAGCGTAAGCAATGAAGTCAATATTTCACAACAGGATATAATCTCTGGATATAACAATACCTGTCACGAAACTGTGTACTAAATATTCAAGTGATAAAGTTGAGAAAACTCTATAGGTTGATATACTCTCTGATTTCAACAATAATCTATTACATTCACGTAGACTTTTTGACTTATACAATGCTTTTATGTGCATTATCTCATCTGGACCCCACAATACCCTACAAAAGACGTAGGAATTAGGACCCCTTTAAAGATGAGAAAACGAATGTTTAAGAAGATTAATAACTCGCCTCAATGAGCTCAGCAGTGCCCTTCCACTCTATCATAATCGTCTCAAAAATGAGCTGCTTCCTAATACAAGGTAACACCCTGTAACCCCCAGTACCTTCACAGTGTTGTGAATTTCAGAGGTCATTAGGTTTCTAGCTGCCACAATCACATCCTGACACTTCTTGTTAGCAAAATGAGAATTGACGTTACGGGCATATTTCAGCAAATCTGTAGTATTTCCTTTTAGAAACCTCATCTCCTTTAAGGCATTTTCAAATTCTTCAGTGGACTGTATGATCTGAGAAAGAAACGCAAGAGAAAAAAAAGGAAAAGAATCAAATACATATGTTCCTTTCCAATATTAAAATTTCAAATCCAATGTGTAGGAAAGAACAAGGACCAGCTGGTCATTGAAGTTTTAGAAAAGATCATCAATTACTAGGTATAAAAATATTATTCATTTTTTCTAGCCTTAAATTCAGGAGGAAGAGCATCTTCATTAGAAGTTTTTCACTCTGCTTAGTAAAGGTGCAAACATTTTTAAATAAATAAGACAGTAGGTCCCCCCTTATCCTCGGCTTCAGTTACCCACAGTCAACCATGGTCTGAAAATATTAAATGGAAAATTCCAGAAACAAACAATTCCTAAGTTTTAAACTGTGTGCTGTTCTGAGTAGCATGATGAAAAATTGCGCCGTCCTGCTCTGTCTTGCCCAGGATAGGAATCATCCTTTCGTCCAGCATACCCATGCTATATACACTACCTGCCCATTAGTATAGGAAAAAACATAGTACATATGTGGTTCAGTACTATCCACAGGTTCAGGCCTTCACTGGGGGAACTGGAACGTAGCCCCAGAGATAAAGGGGGACTCTTATGCTTACTGTAGTGTTCGAGGAAACACTAAAAAGAAGCCAAAAAGTAAAGCGTCACATAGTAGCTACTATAGCTGACACCAATAGAAAAACAATTGTTTTTCAAAAGTATCTTACTAAAGAAAACGTACTTAATAACGAAACATACTTCCCCACCCAATCAAAAGGTAGGAAGCCAGAAGAGACATGAAGTCAGAGGGGATTTGCCTCCACACTTTATGAATAATTTTCTTAAAGATGTCACTAAAGAACAAAAGATCTCCAAGGTAAATAAATGACACCAACAGGAACCTACGGTCTCTTCAAGCCCTCTGTGGCACCTCTGCTCTTACCTCCTCATACTGCTGTAACTTGCTGCTATTTGTTGGGATAGAATAAACCAAACAATTTTTAATGAGGCACTCGGACAAGTCCTCCCAGATCACGTCACCAAGCATCTCGGCCAATACGATCTTGCATGTTTTTTCATTTTCTACGTCAGCAACAAGAGGCAAATCTGAATTCAAAAGAAAAAGTTTTAAACAAGAAACTCTTCACAGTCTGGACCTATTCTCAAATTGCCTAGTTTTCTAGAATTCTTTCATTTTAAGATGACAGGGCAGAAAACAGCACGAACAGTTCTCTAGCTATCTCAACAGACTACATGGGAAAAGCATGACACACAATTATTATTTTACTTTCACTGCTCAGATGAATCATCTGCACTGCGTGGCTGCCTGTTCTCTCTAACAATACGGTATTAAGCCACCCACGTTATCATCATCTACTGCTAATCCACAGACCTGATTATATGAAGCGCTCAGAAGTTCTGCATACCAAGGCGAAACTAGTCTAGAATAAAGTCCAAGTTCTCCAATAATAAATACATTTCTTTCATCTCTGCAAAGGATCTGAGTGTTTATCCTAAGTAAAATATCAATGAACACCTTACATTATAGCGTAATATCTGGCCTACCCAACAGAATACTTCAGTATCTCTTCCACGGTATATTTTATGGTGGCTTTTTCTAACACATTTTGAGGGAGTTATATTTAGAACATACCATTAATTAACTAAACAATATATAAGAACCTTAAAAGAAAGTGACCATATTACCTCGGAGCCTTGAGATATCTTACAATATCTGAAGTCTAGGCCTGCACTGTCCGATATGACAGCAACCAGCCACATTTTGCTACTGAGCACTTGAAATGGGGCTGGTGTGACTGACGAACTCAATTTTTTTTTAATTTTAAGCAATTTCAAATTAAGTTTAAAAATGGAAGCAAGGGTGTGTGGTTATAATGGGTAGCACAAGGGAGCCTTGTGGTGATAGAACAGTTCTATATCCTGACTGTGGTGGTAGTTACATGAATCTACACATGTAATAAAACTGCACAGAACTATTCACACATACAAATGAGTGCAAGTAAAACTGGAGAAATCTGAATAAGCTCTGTGAATCATAACAAAGTCCATTTCCTGGTTCTGATACTATACTATGGTTACACAAGATGCTAACATTGGGGAAAACTGGGTGAAGAAGTACCTGGGACCTCTGTACGTTTTTTGAATTAAAATTTTAAACTAAAAAAAAAAAAAGAGCAAGGAGCGTAAAATACTTTTCTGTTAAACACAATTTTGTTGCTTTGAAAAGACTATGCCTCGCTTTAACCATCGCATCATATAAGCTATTGTGTGTGCTGTAGTGCTCACATCAGGCATGTGTATCACTTCTAGTATTTCTTATAAACACACCTTCGATGTAGATTCATTCCACTGGAATGACTGTTTTCCTATGCACCAGTGTAACATTGCAATGCATTTATTTGAATATTTTTCACATAGAGCACAGGTTACAGTGATACCTACAATAAACTGAAAACGGTAGTAAAATTGAAATGCTTATTATTTTCACTATATTTTTCTAGCTTAAGAAAATGATTATAAACAAACTTTTAAATTTAAAACTAAGGTACACTATTGATGCAGAATCAAGTGAAGGTGCAGAAGCTAGAAGAACTGGTAGAACAGTAAAGGAAAATACAGACCGGAAGAAAATATGCCATAAATTTTACAATAAATGGCAGCTGCAGCTTGCTAAAACAGAGCAAAACAAAACTTTTGCTGTGCAAAAAAACTTTTAAGATGATAAAGCAGACAATATTAAGAGAAATTTCAACAAATACATTAGGAATTTGTCAAGTTTCCTCTCAAAGAAGAATTGACAAAATTAGTCACCTGAAATCACAATTAAATGTCCAACCCCAAATGTGATTTTAAGGGGATCTGAGCTTGTAAATTTAGCTAGCGATAAAATGACTTGGTAAAATCATTCCATACATTTTGGTAGCAAATTTATGCTGGTTTTTAAAAAATTAATTAGGGCACTTATCCATCTTTTTCTATGGACCAAAAGAGCTTGATTATCAAAGGGATTATCTGTAATTTGAAGAGTACCTAGAATGTAGCCACAAACCGTACGTGCCTGATGGTGGCCTTTTTAGTGGAAAATCTTTAACAACCTTTCAAATTTCTTCTACAACTACTTGTATGTTCAGAGTCTCCATTTCTTGGTAAATTTTAGTAGTGTATACTTTCTAGAAAATCATTCATGGCAAAAGCAAAATATGCTTGTTGTGACAAAGCCAACACCATGGAAGTTTACAAAGAGAAAGCCTAATTTTCCCTCTCCATACCCACAAGCTTCTCTCTCTCTCTCTGTGTCCAAGTAACCAGAGCTAAGAGTTTGGTTTGTATTCTTCCTCCCTTACATTAATAATACACACACGCACACATGCATGCACGCACGCAGACACATGATATAGACTAAACTGTGTCCCCCACAATTCATATGTTGAAGCCCTAGTCCCCAGTGTGACTGTACTCGGAGACAGGGCTCGCCTTTAAATAGGTCTTAACGGTGGAACCCTAATCCACTATGACTAGTGTCCTTTTAAGAAAAGGAGAGACATCAGGGACAAGCATGCAGAGAAGAAAGGCCATGTGAGGACAGTAAGAAGGCTGTCTGCAAGGCAAGGAGACAGGGCTCAGGAGAAACCAAATCTACTAACACCTTGATCTTGGACTTCCAGCCTCCAAAACTGTGAGAGAATAAATTTCTATTGTTTAAGCCACAGAGCCTGTGGAATTTTGTTATGGAAGCCCTAGCAAACTAATATAACATTCATATAAGGGGCTACTTCCTTTTTTATAAAATGGGTTTATGCCATAGATTTTACATGTAACTTTTTTATCACTTAAAAATAGATTGTGGCCATCTGTGAGGTCACTATATCTAGCTCCACTTCATTTCTTTTCAACAGCTGCACCATTCTTCAAATGATGCACATTCCAGTATGCAAGTATATACAGTACTCATACATGCAAACATATACACTGTTGATATCACATAGTAAGGAATTAAAAAGTGGGACACCTGGGTCAAAGCGATGTATATTTTAGCAGAACCATAGAGCTGCAGATTACTTTCTAAAAAACTCACTAAAGCGACGAAGGAGACTACCTTTGCATTTTCTTACCAAAAGTGTCTTACACAAACCTTTGAATTCTGTCAACCCTAGGGGTGAAAAGTTCTACTTTGATGGTGTGATTTCCATTCCACTATTAGGGGGATTAAGCAATACATATTTTTTATTAACAACTTGCACCTTTTCTTCCATAAACTGCCTATTCATATTTTTTACCCTTTTTCTGTTATTATGTTCTCTCTTTCTTTGTAAAAAAAATCTTTGTATTAGCTCCTTGTCTGCTAATGTACTGCAAATATTTTCTCCCAGTATAATATTATCTTTTGACTTTGTTTATGGCATTGTTTACCATACAGAATTTAACATTTATATGTAGTCAAATTTATCAATCATTTCCTTTATGCATTCTGAGCTTCCTGAGAATATTTAAGTCTTCTTGTAAATTTTCTTCTAACATTTGTATTGTTTTACCGTTTGCATATAGGGATTTAATTTATCTGGAATGTATCTCTGTATGAAGTACGAAGCAGGAATCTAACTTTGTCTTATTCCATGTAGCCAATTTTGCTAGCACTGTTATTTAATAAACTATCTGTCTCACTAAACTGAAATGTGACTTTGATCAAATGGTAAATTCTCATTTATTCTTGGCTCTACTTCTGGACGCTTTTTCATTCCACTGATCTTCCTATGTCAAGAACATAGTTTTAATTATAAAATTCTCCAACTAGTGTTTTGCAAATCTTTATTAGCAAGTCTCATAAATATATTTTTTGATGTAAGCTCTAGAGTAATTAATTTGTCAAGTTGGAAAAATATATAACAAGAATCTGATTGGGAATGTTTTAAATTTATACATTATTTTGGAATGAGCTGACAATTTTTTGAGACTGTCTTCTAATCCACGATAGCCTCCCCTTACTTTACGCCCTCAATAAGTTTTATGCTTTCCCTTACATGTATTCTTCCCATTATTAAATTTATCTTTTAAGAATTTCATAGATTTTATTGCCATTATAAATAAGATATCTTTATATTTTAATTTATAACTGATTGTTACTAGCTTGGAGAGAAACTGATTTCTATAGATTTATACTGTACCTAGACAACTTAGTAAATGTCTTACTAATTATTAAAGTTTTAGTAGTCTTTTGTTTTTTTAGGTATACAATTACACCATTTACAAGTAAAGATAAATTCTTCTCCTTATTTTAATATTCATACTTATTTTCTCTTCTTTGCATCAGCCATAACCCCTAAAACAATGTTAACGAATATTAATAATAATGTGCATTCCTGACTTAAAACTGATTTTAATGGAAATAAAGTTTTTAATCCTTTAATAGATGCTTGTTGCTGGCTTTTTAGAAGCAATTAGCTTCAAAATTAATTACTTTAAAAAAATCAATAAAGTATAACATAATTATGCAAAGTGGTCTATTATACAGCTGTATACTTTACTTCATCATTTCCCTATTATTCAAGATTTCATGACTTTCCAGTATTTCAATATTATAAGTAACATTATGATGAACATCCTTATACATAAATGGTTTTATATATTTAAGATTATTTCTTCAAGGCAGACTCCTAGCAGTTGAAACCTTGGTTTAAAGGGTATAAACATTTTAAGGCTTTTTATATATTTTGCCAAATTATTTCCAAAAGATTTTTTTTTCTCCTCTTTTAAAAGCTCCTTTGCTGTTGGTACAATGATGCTTAGTAAGACAGAAAACTTGGGAGAAAAAAATACATATTTAAAAGATGAAAAGAGCACAAAACCAAAGACAAACATAAGACGGAAGGCAAAAATCTTTATGAAGTTTCAGAATAACTAAAATCCAAAGAAAGTAGAGGATTCCAAAAAGAACTAAGGCCACAAAATATGATCCTCAGGTTTTATTTAGGGCAAGAAGATGAAGGAAGGGAATACTGACTGAAAGATAGTAAAGAGATTAGAAGAGCACCTAGCAACAGTGAGTTGTCTTCTGCTCTGAATATCCTAGGTACTAAGAAAACTTACAAATAAAACACTAGGTTGAATACTTAAATGGACCAACGTCAAACTGGAAAGAGGCTTCTATGGAATCCCTCAGAGCACCCTCTGATCTAGCCCTATCCTAGGTAATAGTACCATCACTGACTCAGATTAAACTGTAAGAAAACATGATTATCAATTATGCATTCGATATGAAGTAGAAAGCATATTGTAAAATTTTATCAAGTAAAATTTAACAAAGATTAATGTTAATGCCAAAAAATCAAGTACAAGATGGGAAAGCAGCAGTTTGCACTGAGTATGACATAGGATTTTCACTGACGTCAAGCTCAATAAGTTAACTGTGTAATAATACCCTTTGGCTATACTAACAGAAGCATGAAACTGAGAATGAGGGTGTGAACAATCCCATACTATTCTGAATTGGTTCGGACTATACTTAGAATACTTTGTTCTGTTTTGAACACCATACTTTAATAAAAGGACTATGGAAGAAATGGAATATATTCACAGAAGATCAGTGAAGATAAGAGAAACTTAAAAAACTATTTCATTAAAAAAATAAAACTAAAGATGTTTTATATTGGTGATAAGATGTAGGCAACATAATAACAGCTACTATAAAGAATTTGAAAGTCCATCATGTGTAATAAGAATTAGACTTCTATATAGCTCCACATACTAGAAACAGCATCAGTAAAGCAGATATTACAGGGCATATATTTTGAACATATTTTTTAAACAACTACCCTAAAGATTTAAGTTCCAAAATGGTCATTTTGGCAATAGCATTTAAGAAAGGAGATACAATTTTTTTAAAAGACCAACAAACAAAAACTTCATAGTACTCAGAGTTGTCCAGAGGTAGGATGGAATGCCTCAAGAGGAAGTGAGTTCCTTCTCACTTAAGGTGCTCAGGTTTGTTATACGACCAATTGATGGGAGTGTTACAGAGGAGAGTCGAGCATCAGAGATATCTGTATTGCGTCACCTTTCTAGTTCCTTCCAATCCTTGGATACTTTGCTTACAACTCTTTTTCTATATCTAATAAAAATAAGGGTGGATTATCTCCCTAAGTAAAGGAATAAGAAGAAAACTACCTTGGGTTTTTGTAATTTATGCAAGCCTTAAAATTTTTTATTCTCTGCTGTCAAAACTAGAAAGAATTCCTTGCTCTACGTATAAATTATTTATATATAAATAATGTCTGTATGTGTATAACTGAGTCACTTTGCTGTACAGCAGAGATTGGCAAAACATTGTAAATCAACTGTACTTCGATTTAAAAAAAAATAAATTTATATATAAATAAATTATGTTGACTGCCAGAAAGGCATACAAACAATAGCAGCGTTTCTTTTTCATTTTCTCCACAGCAAGAATGCTTAATTTGTCTATTCAATAAGACAACTGAGAAAAGCAAAAAGAAGGTAAGTCAAATAGACTAAAACCAACAGTATTATAACAAAACACCAGAAGAAATTTTACTTTTAGTAGTGTGACAGCCAAAAAATGATTCAAGCAACATAGAAACTATTTCAAGGGTGAATATATAAAGATCTAACCAGTAGGCTGAGATGGAATGAAATTCATTGCCTATGTTAAACCTATTTTGTTTATATCAACTAGGTTGACGGGGATTTTCCCATCAAAAGATATAAAACAGCACTTGGTTCATTTCTGCTTCTCCGATAACTAAAGCAAGAGTCCCAAAATGTGATGTTCCTAGAAGTCCCATGAGGGAAATGCATCCCAAAATTCAACTAAATATTACAAACACAGACTCTAGGGCACCACTAAAGACCCTACTTGTCAACACAGGGCAGAGAAGGAATGCCAAATAGAACAAGAAATAAAAAGGTTAACTACTTTGTTCCCATGACATAATTTACTCACGTCTGATCCGCCATTCACTCAGATTGCTGACATTTTTATCCACTTTAAAATAATATTTACTTTCAAACACCATATCGACTTCTCTAAAATATAAAAGCACTGCCTTGGGGATACATACCTAGAAGTTGTTTCTGGACCACTTCCAGTACCAGTCTGATCTTGGCAAAAACTTCAGATGGCGATGGATGTTCCAAGTCAGTCATCACAGATTCAAAACGAATGATAATGATGTTAGGTTGGCTTTCTATCACAGCAAAAAGGGATGGGCAAGATGCCAGAGGCCTAAGGATATACTTCAGCAGCATCTGACCTGAAAGTTTTATGAACACTCATAAAAAATAAATCACGTCCAAAAAAAGAAGATCTTTGAGCCTGACAACAAAAATACATATACCATGACATTACACAACACCCATTATGCACTGCAGGTTTTCCCACTGAAGTTTCCCAGATTGTCTACAGATTTTTATGTAAATTATTCAAAACATCAAATAAAATAAATACCAGCAGCTACTTTAAAAAAAAAGAAAAGAAAAGAAAAAAGGAAAGGATCTAAGCCCTTAATGAAAAGTGTAATATTTATACAATTCCACTTGATAAATCATGAGGCCAAACCCTATGATCCATCATCAATATTATTCAGAGAATACTGATCATTTTTCTGTCATTCCTTTAACAACGGACCTTCTGAAATTTCATGTAAATGAAACAAAGTATTATGCCTTACCAAATGACTTAAGCTTGGTATGTAGCTCCCCAAGAAGAGAAAATGCCAAGAGGACAGAACTGATGGGTGGCACGGGGGTCTTCTCTTCTTTCTGAGATTGTTCAGCGCATAAATGAAGTTCTGTTTGTAGGCAAGATTCCAAGTTGCTGATATCTAAGAAAAAGGGAAAAAATATCAGCTGTCTCAGCAATACAAGATGTTCCCATTTCTATTCCTGAGAGCCCACCGTCTACTAAGAGTCCTAAATATGTGGTTTTACTACAATACACTTCTAATGCAATCAAATATGAATTACTACATACATGTCCTTGGCATCACTTTAAAACAGGAAATTACTTCCTTTGGTATGTTCAAAGAATCAAACTGAGTGCCAAAGTAAGATGATGTGCATACAATAACTGCTTACTAAATATGTGTTGAGAATGGATAAACAACAAGGTCCTACTGTATAGCATAGGGAACTATATTCAATATCCTGTGATAAACCATAATGGAACAGAATATAAAAAAGTATGTATTTATATTTATAACTGAATCGCTTTGCTGTACAGCAGAAATTAACACATTGTAAATCAACCATACTTCAATTAAAAAAAAGAATGTGCTGAATGACAGAATGAAGGCAAAGAATAAAAAGTGAGATCCTAGTTTCAATTAAGGCCTCCTATTCTATGTTCCCTCTTATGAAGTAAAGAGAACAGCCTGCCAAACAAGTTTAACAGGGTGTGTTACAACAAAGAATTAACACACCTGCCACCTTCTCTTAATTTTACAGTCTGCTTGGAAATAGAACCTAAATTTTTCTAGATGACTTCCTTGAAAATACCTAATACATATAGGGTGGGGTATGTGTGTGTGTGTATGTGCGTGTGTGCACGCATGCGTGTGTGTACACACATACATATACAATGTATTTGAAGGCCATAGTGGATATGGGAAAGGGAGCAAGGGGAGACTGTGAGGTTTCCCCTGAAACAGACTAAATTTCAAGATTAAATGCTGGAAAATATACCAGGTTTAATGGCATGTCCTTCCCATATACCCTCAGAGGTTTTACTTTGTGTAAACAAGATATCAAAGAGGGCTCACACCCAGAGGTGGGCAGAGGGGCTGAGAGCCAAGTAGTATAAATAAAAGCCAGGGCCAGAGTTATCCTGTTTCTTCATCCTGCAAAGCATCCCCCATCTCATGATTTTGTCACCATTTTTCTCCAAGGACTGAAAAAAACTGGGCCAAACTCCTATCCCTTTCCTTAGCAAGAGGGAAAGAATGGTTGAACAGCTTCTTTAAGCTTTCTAGAAAAGATAAACTGTTGGGATTAGACCTTTGGGAATGGGCACATCCTACGATGCAGTGGAAACTGTGTGGTCTTAAAGTGCTACCACCTCCTCTACCACAGCCTCACCACCTGGACCCCTCCCAATCATCTTCTCTCTTCTCTGCTCCTTCCCAGTGAAAGGGACAGAAAGAGAAATGCACAGGAAGTAACAAGCATTTTGGTCCTAACAAGCATTCTGCTTAACATGAGAACTCAATATAGAATTGCAAAATTAATTAATGAAACCTTCCTCTCTCCCAACATAAAATATTTGGAATATATTCAGAGGCCAAACTGGTTCAGGCAGATTAAGCAAAGCAGTCCACCTGAGGTCAGCAGCACCTTTTGATGGTGGGAACTTCCACACAATCAGCTTCTGCCACTCTTCTCCAAGGTG
The DNA here is from genome assembly GCF_003031525.2 of Neophocaena asiaeorientalis asiaeorientalis. Lineage (NCBI taxonomy): Eukaryota > Metazoa > Chordata > Mammalia > Artiodactyla > Phocoenidae > Neophocaena > Neophocaena asiaeorientalis. The sequence goes on from NW_020174053.1 coordinate 3,734,970, forward strand.
ATAAAGTATGTTCTGTTTCTGTATTGTAAGCTCCATGCTGAGAGATTTCAGTATTTTTAAATCAAAGCATTTTCTGGATCTTAATAACTTCAAGCATATCTGTGCCTGGTAGTGAAATGGAATCATTGTTAACATTTCATCTGGACTCTAGGCAATTAGAATATATTTGTATAATGATAAGGAATACATGCAACACAAAATTTACTTAAAACAAGAATAGTACTGGACTTCTCTGGTGGCACAGTGGTTAAGAATCTGCCTGCCAATGCAGGGTACATGGGTTCGAGCCCTGGTCCGGGAAGATGCCACATGCAGTGGAGCAACTAAGCCCGTGTGCTACAACTACTGAGCCTGTGCTCTAGAGCCGGCGTGCCACAATTACTGAAACCCACGCACCTAGAGCCCGTGCTCCACAGTGAGAGAAGCCACTGCAATGAAAAGTAGACCCTGCTCGCCACAACTAGAGAAAGCCCGCGCGCAGCAACAAAGACCCAATACAGCCAATAAATTAATTAATTTTTTCAAAAAAGAACAGTACTAATTGCTCATGCTTTAGAGAAAGTGTTTAATACCTCTTCTAGACGCTGAGCAGCAGTAACATACTTCTTCTCTGCCAATGCACAATTATAGTCCTCAATAGCAGTAGAAAACTGAAAAGGTAAGTATAGTAATCAGGTATTTTATTTTATACATCCTACTATCTCAAATCTGTCTGCTTGTTTATTTTTAAACTATGAAAGAATACCACATAGGGGATACCCATTGAATGATAGACAATTGGAAAAAAATATAACTTTCTCACCACCAAAACACTAAAGTTTGATTTGAGTATACTGACCTCGTGTAGCTGTCTAAGTAAACTTAGGACTACCGAGTCTCTTTCCAACTGTTGCTTCAAGTCTGTAAATTCAGCAGTTGATACGTGAAGATCCCGGCGAACCTAAGTCACACACCAAAGACAAGTACTTTAAGCTATACTATACTTAAGAAATGAAACTTTTACTGTAATCAATAAGCTTTATTAGGTGAATATAATTCATGATGAAATTTAAATGCTGGTTAAGACTGGAATAAAAATCACAGAATGTAGTAGGAAGAGACTTTAAGTGATCCACTTAGCCCAAACCCTTATCCTATGCAGGAATACCCGTTCCCATCAACATAATATCCTCCTGTCACCATGTATTCTTAGTTTAAGCAGTTATCTTTCATCAAAGAACTCATCCACCTGGATTACTGGTATCCCCACTGCCAAGTGATAATTCATTCTTCAGTTGAATAGTTCTAACTAATAGAAAGATTTCTCTACATGGAGTGAGAACCCGCCTCCCATTCTGTCCCACCTTTTCAGAGACTTTGCACTATCAATTATTTCCTCTCTTCTCTACCTTTTACTTCTCCCTAAGTCATTCTCCATTCCAATTATGTGAATACCTATTAGAGCATGGCTCCTCCCATCAGATTTAAATATGATCTAAAATCTTCCCCAACTCTATGAAAAAGTATCCTCCACCTTAGCAACCACCCTATTTCTCGGTAGCTACTTGATTTCTCTCCTCCCTCTCACAAACAAGCTTCTTGCAAGAGTGATCCATACTCACTGTCTTTACCTTCTCACCTCTCATTCACTCTATAACTCACGTGATCTGGTTTCTACCCCTGCCATTCCACCAAAGCTGTTTCAAAGCAGTTGGTGCCAAAATACCAAGCAAATCCTTGCTGCTAAATCCAAAGCATATGTCATCAGTATTACCTTGCATCAGTACACTGCTACTTTCCTTCCCTTAGTTCTATGACACCAATATCTACTCATTTTCCTCCTGGTTCTTTGGCCATTCCTTTGCATCTTCTTTTGGGAGTGAAATTTCCCCTCTGATCACTTCACACACGCTGATATTCCTTTCTCCCTGGCCCTCTCATTACTCTGAACCAATGGTTCTCAAAAAATAAACGTTTTTTTTTTGAACCCACCCTGATCCAGGGTCGTTTGGCAATGTCTAGAGACATCTGGCGTGCCACGATCGAGGGCGCTCTACTAGCACCTAGTGAGTAGAGGCCAGGGTTAGTACTGAACACCTTCCAGTGTACCGGATAGGCCCCCACAGCAAAGAATGTCCGGCCCCAGATACCAGCTGTGCCTGTACTGAAAAGCCCTGCTCTCCACGCTCTCTCTGGGCAATCTCATCCATTCTCATAGCTTCAACTTCTAAGTGCAGCTACCTCATGTCCACACCATTTTCCTAACATCCAAATATATATATGGATGGCGTGACATGCAAACTATCCTCTAAAATCCATTCTCCCACTCTCCCACAGTAACAGCGCAAGGCTACACAGCTAGACTATATGTACTAGTGCCCTGCACAGTCAGGTGTGACCACGTGTCTAAGATCCCACCAATGCAATATAAGCAGAAGTGATGTGTACCATTTCCAAGTCTTAAGAAAACAGATGTGTTTCCTCTATTCCCTCTATTTGACCTTAACCTGCAGCTATAACTGGACATGGGGAGAGACCAACTTCAACCATGCAAACAACAAAACCCTAGAGCAGTGTTTCTCAAACTATAACATGCATACACACATATTGCTTGGTGAATCTTATTTAAGTACAGATTCTAATTCAGTAGGTCTGGGATGGGGCCTGAGATCCTCCACGTCTAACAAGCCACCAGGTGTTGCCGATTCCGCCGCCCTACAGACCGTTGGAAGACAATTCTTTAGGAGTCTCTCACATTTCTGCACTATCTTGCAAGTGAAGCAGTTGACTGTCTTTTGTTCTGGACTATCTTTTCAAAAACGTTTGTGTAGTAAACAGCTTGAAAAATAGAGATGGCGTTTTCCTCCATAGCAAAAAGCCAGCATGCTCACTACCCGTTAGAAAAGGTTCAGGTTCCCTAAGCACAGAAGTTCTCTTCTATCCATACAGCCCACGGCACACTGCCCTGTAGAAACTGGGGCTTGCAGCACTGTGCAAAAACGTTCATCCTCTGGCTACCGCTGTGAGTAATAAACTGTCCTTCACAGTTCTTGACACAGACTACACTACAGTAGCCAGGCCCCGGGTTGTAGAATCAGCCTGCTAGCCTAGACACTACGATTGAAAAATATGTATCTTGTTTAAGCCACTGAATTTCAAGTTCCCGCCCGGCCCCATCTTTCTTTACAACAGTCTAGCCTCCATCTTCATACAATCCAACCGTGCAGCTCCATTTGTATACCCCACAGGCACCCCATATTTAAACTCAGCAAAAACCTACTCCTCCTCTAGATTCTGTTTCAGTGAATGACACATCAATGACCTAGTTCCCCAGTTATCTTTGACTCCGTAGTCTTTCACCCCCCATATCAACAAATCCCAGAGATCCTATATCTTTTCAAAGTCCCTAGGATTTGTCCACTTTTCTCCACCCCCACTGCCATTGACGATGGAGGAGGTTGCATCCTGTCTTGCCTGATTACTTTAACTGCCTCCTAATGCTTTAAGTGCCTTCTCATTTCCCAGTCTCTTTTCCCTCAAGTCCCTTCTTCAGACTGCAAGCAGAATGGGATTCCTAAAACTCAAATCTGACATCACTCTCCTGCTTAAACTCTTCCATGGCTTCCACAGGGCAATCAAGATAACGTCCTTACTACTTAAACTGATACACACAGTCCTTGCTTACCTTTTTAATCTCATCTCATGTCTCCTCCCGCCACACTCTCTAAATATCTGTCATATGGAATACTTGCAGCTCTCCAAAAGTGACACCTCTCCACTACCTCCATGCCTCTATTATGCTGTCCCCTATGCCTGCCTAAACATTCCTCCTTCATCTTTTGCTTAATTACCTGCCACTTCAGATTTTGGTTTGGACACTACTTCCTACAGAAAGCCATCCTTAGCTATATCTGCTCTCTTTAACTGGATTATTCCAATTTTAGTGTATATCACAGTATTTTATTCATCTATAACAGGCATAAGATTCACATTTTGAAATAAAACACTGTCTAGTTCACCAACTACCACAGTATCTGGCACCTTGCAGATGCTCAATAAATATATCAAATATATATATAAACAAATATATATATAAACTCAATAAACACCTTTATAATGTCCACCTATTGAATCTAATTCCCCTTCTCTAGCCATAAATTTGAATCTTTCTCCCATATGAAAATACTGGGCTGCAAATATTGGAAGTGATTTTCATTGAAGCTAAACACCCTGAGTTTCGTCACTGTTCTTCAGATGGTACAGTGTTCAGGCCTGGACCCTCTCATCGAGACCAGTCACCTTTCAAAACGTAACAACCAGAACTGAATAAATTTCACCAGCCATAATCTGGCCAGCAAAACGTACAAAGAGCCCATTACTCTCTTGTTCCAGACACTTCATTTCTAACAGCACAGTCTAAGATTGCACTGTTGACTCATTTGTCTGACAATACACTTTGAAAATATTATTTGAACTGCGCCAGAGTTGTAGAGTAATGGATTTATTTTTATTCAATGACTGGTAAACTCACTGTTAAATAGATTTTCTAGGTAGCTAGTGGTTTCCCCACTTGTGATTCAAGTTTTAATAGAGAATTTTTAAAAATACATCTGTTCTCTTCCTTCTTTGGTAACCATCACATAGAGAAGAGACTTGGTATCTTTCCTTCAGGACCTTGAGAGTACCTCAACATCCTGATTTGGATATCAACGCACCCTGACTGATAATTTAGAAATTGAGGTACAAGACACCTACTTTATTTAAATCTCTAATATCAGCTTGATTTTTTTCAACTGCTTTTTTTTCCTAAAAGGAAACAGCAAGGGAAAAATCCTGGTGAGATAATATATGTGAAAAATATTTTTTAAATTATAAAATGGATATTCCTGTTTCCAGACAGGCTTACTTCTTTGCAATGACAGCGCTCTGGCAAACGTGATGAACATTCTTAAAACCTGCCAAACTTTCCATAAGAAGTATAGCAAGCACTAGCCCCACAAAGTGACACAGTACAAGACGGGCAGGGATTCTGTGCATGTCCAGGGAAAGTGGCTTTATGACAGGAAGTAGAGTGGTTGTGATTGGCGATCTGAGACAATTTCCCAGAAGAAGGCCGAAAGAAAAGATTGTGCTGAAGCTTTAATATGCTGAGGCCAGCTGCAGATATAAGAGAATGCTTGCCATTAAGAGATAAGCATTTTAAAGTAGGAGATGATAAGGGAAAAGGCCAAATTATACACTTCTATGCTTCATCTGTTTTTGTTTTATTATGAAGACAATAAAATCCTGAGATTATTTTTTAATTTATAAAGTGCTATTAAAATGCAAGACATTATTATTATAGCTTAAAATGTTTTTTTTTTTACCATAAAAAAGAAATTGTTTAAAGTATAGTTTTGGAAAATATTTGTATTTTAAAACTGGACGTTACCCTAAAATCATCTAATTCAACTTCCATTTACCAATAAGGAAAGCGAGGTCTTTAAAAGTTGTATAAAACTGAATTGTCTTAGAAATCAGGAAGTTGAACTGCCTCCCTACAAACCTACCCTATATAACAAACTATTCTTACCTCACTCTCTATCCTGGATTTCAGCAGGTCAATGTCATCAGATAGCTTATCCACTTGGGTAACCAGGTCCTGTGCACTTTGCATGCTAGGCAGGAATTCACTGTACTTCTTGCTGATCATACTGCATACCTCGCCCTATTATATAGGATGGAAAAATTACAATGAGATGAGTAGGGAACTCTGTTAAAATACATAGCTCATCTTCTATTAGGTATCTTCCAAGTTAGGGCCTTCTTGCCAGTTACCAACACCCATTCACTTTCCCTCCAAGCCAACGGGTTTCCTCAAAAAACACATTTCTCCCACTGTTAAGAGTCCTATAACACGACTAGGGTGCAAGAAGGCAATGATCACCAAATGCCAACTGTGCCCAAGATCTGTACAAACACTGAAAAAGAGAAACGAAGAGACAAAAATTCTCATTTTGAACTATTATCAGCTCAGACTATAGCCACTAATTTTAATCACACCTAATAGAAAAAAAAGTAAATGGATAAATTAAACCCATAATCTGTATACCTCAATGGATTTATGAATTTCTATTCTCTTGCTTATAAAATTGTAAGGCCTAATCTTAAAACCCTAAATTTTCTTTTAAGATTTTCTTTTGATATGGAGCATTTTTAAAGTCTTTATTGAATTTGTTACAATACTGCTTCTGTTTTATATTTTGGTTTTTTTGGCTGCAATGCATGTGGGATCTTGGCTGCCCAACCAGGGATTAAACCCGCACCCTCTGCATTGGAAGGCGAAGTCTCAACCACTGGACCGCCAGGGAAGCCCCTTAAAACCCTAAACTGATTTAAGTTCCATTATCTCCTTTAATGCAAACAAATTATTGAATACTTTGCACTGAATTAGTCAATGTTTTGAAAGACATAGGAATAAATTATGCTTACACACAAATAAATTCCTTTTAGGAAAGACAGTATGCACTTAAGTAATCAGAATACAGAATAGAGAAATGTAATATAGCAACAGAGTTAATGTCCTTCAGGAGCACAACTGGGAAACAGAGCACCTCTGCCTGAGGGAAAATGGGGATATTTTTCATGCAGGGAACTATATTTGAGATGGAACTTGAGAAATGAGTAGAAATACTAATAGGTTAAAGATGGAGAAACGGCAACGTAAGTAAAATCTGGGAACTAGGAAAAAAGTGGGCCTGTTTGGAGTACAAAAAGTAATTCTCAACTGTCTGAAGATTCAAGTCAGGGAAAATAAACTAGTGAAAGGAAAGTTAGGTCCAGAACAGGGAGGAGCCTTGAGTGCCATGTTAAAGTAGCTTAATAGCCTGCCCTCTTTCCATCATATAAAAAGTGATGGGGCTTCCCTGGTGGCGCAGTGGTTGAGAGTCCGCCTGCCGATGCAGGGGATACGGGTTCGTGCCCCGGTCTGGGAAGATCCCACATGCCGCGGAGTGGCGGGGCCCGTGAGCCACGGCCGCTGGGCCTGCGCGTTCCGAGCCTGTGCTCCGCAATGGGAGAGGCCACAACAGTGAGAGGCCCGCGTACCGAAAAAATAAAAATAAAAAAGTGATGAAAAATCCTAAAGCCATATTAAAGAAGAGATGCCAGTGACATGAATACTTAACATTTAGGAAATCATTTTGGTAAAATAAAAACATTTTTGTGCCTTTATGGTACAGTGCCAAAGTGGCTCCCTTAAATACAGACCTACACGGTACATATCTTTTTATTTTTTTTAACACCTTTATTGGAGTATAATTGCTTTACAATGGTGTGTTAGTAATATGTGCACATCTTTTTAAATGAAAGCAACAAAGATGTGGGCAAATACAAATGTAGGGTAAAGATAGCAGTACAAAGTGGAACTGCGTGTGGTTTGTGCCTTTTGTTTTTGTATCAATCTCAAGACAGCAGGGTCCAAAGAAGTGCTATTCACGTGTTTTATAACATCGTAGTCTCAAGGGCCTGGAGGTGGAGAAGAGAGTTTAATAAAATATCGATAGGTTTTAATAACAAAAATTTCAGGGATAGAGGAGAAGAGCACAATCCTCCCAAAGCCATTATATTCATCCACAAATCGGACAGAGGAGGAAATCACACACCGATGAGGGGTGGGCGGGATTGCCCTCATTTCTATCCCGCTCCTATTCTCCCTCCCTAGAAACCTCGGGCTTCCAGTCCCACTTCCCCTGCTCTGCTTGTCTCCTCGGCCTTCGCCCTCGACCCCCCAATCCCTCCCCAGCCTAACCCCACTCCCAACGCTGCCCCAGTCACCGCCTCTTCCTCTCCACTGTCCCGCCTCCTTTCCTCCGCAGTCCCCAACCCCGGTGTGGGCTTCCCTCTAAGTCCCCTCCCCGGCCCACATACCTCCCAGCCCTCCCACTCCTCATTCCTCCCACTCGGCTTCCACGCCTGACCGCTGGCATCCACTCTGGCTGCCATGGCTCTACTCCTCCCTCCGTCCCTTTATAGCCAGCCGCCAGCTGCCCCGGCTTCACCTTAATCTCCTCCACCCGCTGGGTCAGGCGGCTGATCCGAGTGCACAGATCCTCCTTTTCCAGCCTCCCCGAGTGTGCCAGGACTTCCGTCACGAACGAGGCCATCGCTACCACAAGAAGCAACCCGGGCAGAGTCACTCACTCTCTTGTAGCCAGCGCGGCAGCTCCAGTCCCGCCGGAGGCCTTGGCGCGCGGCCTGCCGGGAAACGGAGTCTCGCGGGGCCCAGACCTCCGCACGAAAAGCGAGGCCCGTACTACAACTCCCAGTAAGCACCGCGGCTATCCTAGCGTGGACTTTTCACGGTGTCCCGTAGTTGGCAAACTGTGCGGAGACGCGTTTTCTCCTTGCTCATTTTCAAATAGCTTGCCTTTTCCCGCCGTGTTTTCACTAGAAGAAACATGTTTTTATTTAATAACCAGTCACAACTGAATTTTTCTCAGCTTCAAAACGCTTACCTGTGAAATTTATCTTGCTTGAAGACCTAACGAGCCCATCTTGATCTTTTTTCGTTAAATATTCATTCTCATGGGCCTTAGCGGCCATCAGAGTTTATGTGAATGGTGCCCTCTGCAGTTGTGCAAGGAAGTGGAATCACCTCATTATAAATAAAAGTATGCTCATAATTGCACTCCTTTTATATATAGTATATATATACATATATAACATCTATTAAATATAAGTTTATATTATTTATATTACCTAGGTATAAATAACATTAGTACTGTATGGACTGCAACATGATACTTAGCACTTTCTATCAGCGATTACAAATCAATTTTATCAAAACTTAAAAAAAAATTGTTTCATTATTTAAATGTGTTACATACATACTATAAGATATATGTATGTATGTATACATATATGCATATAAATGCGTTACATACTAAAAGATTTTCACAATATACTATGTACAGTATTAAAAAATAAATAGATATAGATACATATGTAGAGGTAAAGGTAAAGGAAGTACACCAATTTAACTCTTAGTGGTGAATTTATGGTATTTATTCTCTTCTTTTCCCTGTTTTTTTCTACAATAAACATGTACTACCTTGATTCAAATGCTTTTTAAAATTTTTTTAAAGGTACCTTGTGACGGTGGACCCCCAAGTAGATGCTGACACTAAGGTCCCTGTCAATTTTAAGTGCCTTTGGAACGATCTGCTTATCCTCGTGACGCAGGGGCAGCTTCCTGTGACATGAGCAAAGGGGGTTGAGACGGGAAGCCATAACATCTTGGGAATCGCCTCTCCCTAGAAAACCAACCAAACTTCTGTTTGCTAGACCTGTCAGCCTCTCTTTGAATTCTAAATGCTACTAATAATAAATGCCCAGTGAGAAAGAAGGACATGCAAATGAAATTCCTGAAAATTTGTATCACATATTTATTGAGCTGTGCTAGGCTGGGAATCCAAAATATGTGAATAAATAATCTCAGGAAAATATGATCATTACTATCCTTGAGGTAGATGAGGGATTGATCCAGATGTGGTAGGGCCTAAATTTTATACACTTGCCAGGAGGCGGAGGACTCTTTAAGGAAAAGAATATAAAATAACAAATATAAAATTAAGTGCAGGCCTTGGAAGGGGTCTGTGCAAGTAACAGGCCTGGAAGCTTAATCCACCTCTAAGGAGGTACAAAGGGCAGAGGAAATATTGGGGGAGGAGCACCCAGTCACTGATTGAATCAGGGAGGTTCCACAGTAATAAGTAATCTGAACTAAGAATGGAAGGAGGTGTCAGGTTGAGGTTCTGGAATCTTCCTCCAGGAAATTAAGCCATGAATACCCACAAACACAACTGCAGAAGCTCCACCTCTCCCTGAGCACTGGATAAGCTAAGGACTATCCCTCAAGTTTCCAGGAAGAGACAGGGGAGAGCCAGACTTAGGAAGGAGAAAAAAGAGCATAGGGAATGGAGTAGGATTGCTACACACAGACAGACAATGCATGCAGGCATGAATGAACACGTGAGTAAACAAAAAGAAATTAACAGCTCTTGGATTAGAAGAATTAATATTGTTAAAATGGCCATACTATCCAAAGCAATCTACAGATTTAATGAGATCACTATCCAATTACCCACAAAATTTTTCACAGAACTAGAACAAATAATGCTAAAGTTTATGTGGAACCACAAAAGGCCCAGAATTGCCAAAGCAATCCTGAAGAAAAAGAACAAAGCTGGAGGTCCAACCCTCCCAGACTTCAGACAATACTACAAAGCTACAGTAATCAAAACAGCATGGTGCTGGCACAAAAAGAGACATATGGATCAATGGAATAGAATAGAGAGCCTAGAAATAAACCCACTCACCTATATGGTCAACTAATCTTTTACAAAGAAGGCAGGAATATACAATGGAGAAAAAAAGTCTCTTCAGCAAGTGGTATTGGGAAAGCTGGACAGCCACATGTAAATCAATGCAGTGAGAACACTCCCTCATACCATATAAAAAATAAACTCAAAATGGCTTAAAGACTTAAATATGAGACATGATGCCATAAAACTCACAGAAGAGAACATAGGCAAAACATTCTCTGACATAAATCATAGCAATATTTTCTTAGGTCAGTCTCCCAAGGCAGCAGAAATAAAAGCACAAAGAAACAAATGGGACCTAATCAAACTTACAAGTTTTTACACAGCAAAGTAAACCGTAAACAGAATGAAAAGACAACCTACAGACTCAGAGAAAATATTTGCAAACAATGCAACCAACAAGGGCTTAATTTCCAAAGTACACAAAGAGCTCATGCAACTCAATAACAAAAACAAAAAAACCCAATCAAAAAATGGGCAGAAGACCTAAATAGACATTTCTCCAAAGAAAACATACAGATGGCCAAAAAGCACATCAAAAGATGTTCAGCAACGCTGATTATTAGAGAAATGCAAATCAAAACTACAATGAGGTGTCACCTCACACTGGTCAGAATGACCAGCAAAAAAAGTCTACAAATAACAAATGTTGGAGAGGATGTGGAGAAAAGGGAACCCTCCTTTACATTGGTGGGAATGTAAATTGGTGCAGCCACTATGGAGAACAGTATGGAGGTTCCTTAAAAAACTAAAACTAGAGTTACCATATGATCCAGCAATCCCACTCCTAGGCATATATCTGGAGAAAACACTAATATACGAAAAGATATATGCACTCCAATGTTCGCAGAAGCACTACTTACAATAGTCAAGACATAGAAGCAACCTAAATGCCCACTGACAGATGAACGGGTAAAGAAGATGTGATATGTATATATACAGCGGGATAAAAAGCCATAAAAAGGAATGAAATAATGCCTTTTGCAGCAACATGGATGGACCTAGAGATTATCATACTGAGTGAAGTAAGTCAGACAGAGAAAGACAAATATAATGTGATATCAATTATATGTGGAATCTAAAAAAATGTTACCTGAATCACTTTGCTGTACACCAGAAACTAACACAACATTGTAAATCAAGTATACTTCAATAAAAAATAGATTAAAAATTTTAAAAAGAAATTAACAAATGAATGGGTTCTGTTTTCCCTCATTAATCTGACCTCCTTCATATTTCACGCTTATCGTGGTTTGTATCTCTCCTGACTCACAGATTTTCATAAATTACCAAGAAAGGGCTCTGAAGAAAAGCCAAAGAAATAAGGAACAATGTCTGAAAGGATTCCTCCTGACCAATCATGTCTCACACACATGTGGCATGCCTGGATTCAGGAAGCTAAGTAACAGACACAAATCTGGATGGATATAGTACAAGCAGACACTTTCCAGAGATGCATAATATTTTGCCATCGTTTTGATTAGAACATGCGCTTGTTATAAAAGCAGCAGAAGGAGCCTACAATTTAAAAGAGCGTCCCATTTGCTTCAAGATAGGATTAAGGGAGGGAGGGGGAGTGGTGGATGCAGGTATGGGTGAAAACAGATTGGTATGAGTGGATAATTTCTGAAGCTGGGTGATAGTACATCAGATTTCTTTATACCATTTGCTCTACTTTCGTATGTGTTTGAAATTTTCTATAATAAAACATGAAAGAAAAAAGGCATTCCAGAAGTTTCTGCTCACCTCCTTCCACCCCTACAAGACTGATAAGCTAATCAGGCTGCTTAGGTGTTGAGATGTCATTCGGGTAAATTCAAGATACTGCTTTTTCAGACGCTTCCTCCTTGCTGACTATCCCATGTCCCTTTTTCACATCGTAGTGTACCACAGGGCAATCAGTAGGTTAAAATATGTACAGGAGAATACATCGGTCAACATCTATGTCTTCAATATAATAAATCCCAATTTTCTTCCATATTTTGCCATAAAGAGGAGCCCATGCCTGCATGCTGTGTCACCAGTGGGCAGGCGCAGCGCAGGAGGCATCTCTGTTCTGGTGCTGGAGACAAGAATAGGAAATGTCACAGTCCGAGCCTCCTGGCTCAGGAGTTGGATCTGTTGCTTGCCAGCTGGTGCACCTTGGCAAGTTACCTAACATGTATCTCACAGCGGTGGTGTGAAAATTAAATAAGGATAAAGAATCTAGCCAATTTACATTCCCACCAACAGTGCAAGAGTGTTCCCTTTTCTCCACACCCTCTCCAGCATTTATTGTTTCTAGATTTTTTGATGATGGCCATTCTGACTGGTGTGAGATGATATCTCATTGTAGTTTTGATCTGCATTTCTCTAATGATTAATGATGTTGAGCATTCTTTCATGTGTTTGTTGGCAGTCTGTATATCTTCTTTGGAGAAATGTCTATTTAGGTCTTCTGCCCATTTTTGGATTGGGTTGTTTGTTTTTTTGCTATTGAGCTGCATGAGCTGCTTATAAATGGAGAACAGTATGGAGGTTCCTTAAAAAACTAAAAATAGAATTACCATACGACCCAGCAATCCCACTACTGGGCATATACCCTGAGAAAACCATAATTCAAAAAGAGTCATTTACCAAAATGTTCATTGCAGCTCTATTTACAATAGCCAGGACATGGAAGCAACCTAAGTGTCCATCAACAGATGAATGGATAAAGAAGATGTGGCACATATATACAATGGAATATTACTCAGCCATAAAAAGAAACGAAATTGAGTTATTTGTAGTGAGGTGGATGGACCTAGAGGCTGTCATACAGAGTGAAGTAAGTCAGAAAGAGAAAGTCAGAAAGAGAAAAACAAATACGGTATGCTAACACATATATAAGGAAAAAAAAAAAAGGTCATGAAGAACCTAGGGGTAAGATGGAAATAAAGACATAGACCTACTAGAGAATGGACTTGAGGATATAGGGAGGTGGAAGGGTAAGCTGGGACAAAGTGAGAGAGTGGCATGGACATCTATACACTACCAAACGTAAAATAGATAGCTAGTGGGAAGCAGCCGCATAGCACAGGGAGATCAGCTCGGTGCTTTGTGACCACCTAGAGGGGTGGGATAGGGAGGGTGGGAGGGAGGGAGACGCAAGAGGGAAGAGATATGGGAACATATGTATATGTATAACTGATTCACTTTGTTATAAAGCAGAAACTAACACACCATTGTAAAGCAATTATACTCCAATAAAGATGTTAAAAAAAAAAAAAAGAATCTAGCCAAAAGTCTGGTATTTAGCCTCACTCAGTAAATGCAAATTATTGCCTTTCCTGTCGGAACCTGCCTCTTGGCAGCAGCAACAAATAGGAATGGAAGCTGGTGTGACTACCATCTATTTATAGCTCTTGTCCCAGCAGCAGCAGGGGACTGGGGAGGAAGGGCTTTCCCTCCTGGTATATTCTGGGTCTGGATAGGTTCCTTGGATTCGGGAATTTTTTTCTTCTGTTTACAAAAATACTAAATGATAAATCTGTAAAAATGTATAAAATACATAGACAAGCACAAGACAAAAACAAAAGAAAATGAGAACTATCCATAATCCTTCCAGTAAAATAACCATGGTTAACATTTTGTGGTATATGATACATACATACATACACACACATAGATACAGATATATGCGCTTTTTTGTGAAAGTGAAACTGCATTCTATATACTCTATATACTGTTTGGTCACTGCTTTTCTCACTTAACAACGTATCAAAAGCATTTTTTTTTTTTTTTTTTTTTTTTGCCACACGTGGGCCTCTCACTGCTGTGGCCTCTCCCATTGCGGAGCACAGGCTCCGGACACGCAGGCTCAGCGGCCATGGCTCACGGGCCCAGCAGCTCCGCGGCATGTGGTATCTTCCCGGACCGGGGCACGAACCCGTGTCCCCTGCATCGGCAGGCGGACTCTCAACCACTGGGCCACCAGGGGAGCCCCAAAAGCATTTTTCATGTCATTAAAATTTCTTCTACATCAATTTAAAACAGCTGCCTAAATTGTACATAATAATATACAATTCTTAACACTAGTTCAGTGGATATTTTCATAAATATTGGTATATATTCACAGTAAATTAAGGTTAAGTTCTTGGACGTAGGGTGCAGATATTTAAAAGTGTAAAACATGAAGTCATGGGCTTCCCTGGTGGCGCAGTGGTTGAAAGTCCGCCTGTCGATGCAGGGGAC
>NW_020174053.1:3750266-3819073 GCF_003031525.2 Neophocaena asiaeorientalis asiaeorientalis
ACCATAAAAAAATTTAAAAAAAAAAAAAAAATTAAAAAAAAAAATTAAAAATAAAAAAAACAAAAAAACATGAAGTCATGTTACCCTCCAGAAAGATTACATCAATGTATATTCCCAGAACATCATTCTCGCCTTCTCGGAACTGGGGAGTGATTTAAGTGTATGAATTCACTCATCAAATATGTATTGATGGCTTACTGTCTGGCTTTTTTGCCTCTCATGGGACCCTCCCCCAGGATCCACACCCACATCCAATCTTGGGCACACCCCCTAAACCCAAAGCTTGCCAAGATCCTGGCACCTGCCTCAGCTGCTGAGTGGACTCCACTCAGCTCCCCAAGAGTCCTGCCTGCTCATCAGTCACCAAGCCGCCTGTCCTCTTTTTCTTTCTGCCTTTCCTCTGTGGTGGGAGCAACCATGGCCTGGAGTTTCCGTGGGAAAGCCCAGCTTGGGGGACCGCTCCTCTCTCTGCTTGGCTGGGTCTGTTCATGTGTCACCACCACCCTGCCCCAATGGAAAACTCTCAGTCTGGAGCTGAACGAAATGGAGACCTGGATCATAGGACTTTGGGAGGTCTGTGTAGATCAGGAGGAAGTTGCCACTGTGTGTAAGGCCTTTGAGTCCTTCTCGTCTCTGCCCCTGGAGCTCCAGGCATCCCGCATCCTCATGGTAGCCTCCCATGGGCTGGGACTACTGGGGCTTCTGCTCTCTGGTTTTGGGGCCCAATGCTTCCAGTTTCAAGGATCAGATGGGTATTCCAGAGGTGGCTTTGCCTCCTGGGAGGGACTCTGGAGGCATCAGCTTTGGCCACTCCCCTCTTTCCAGTCTCCTGGGGGGCCTGCGTCACAATCCAAGACTTCTGGGATGACAGCGTCCCTGAGATTGTGCCTTGGTGGGAGTTTGGAGATGCCCTCTAGCTGGGCTGGGCTGCTGCTGTTTTCCTGGCCCTTGGTGGGTTACTCCTTATCTCCTCGGCCTGCCTGGGAAAAGAAGATGTGCCCTCTGTCCAGATGGCCGTGCCTACGGCAGCCCCACCATCCTGTGCTCCAGCGCAGTCCGATTGCTCGTGCCACCTAATGCCAGGACCTAGGATCCTGTTCATCTAGGACAAGCTTTGCCAGGAAACCTATGGAACAGAGGAACGTCAGGAGAACCCTCTCTCTTCCTTATCCTCCATCACTCTGTATTTGCTTGCCTCATTTTAGAGGTGGTAGTCACTGTCTCATTGTTCAAGAATTTGACTATCTTGGTGATATGGTGATCCTAATTTCAGACTGAAAAATCAAGGCACAGTTTCTAAAGACACGTTTATCTGATTTAGATTCTATTTACATAAAATACTTTTAAACTCATAACATTAATTATATACTTGATTCTTTTATTACTAGGGAAAACATATTACAAAATAGCGTTCAACCTAGAAAACCTAGTCTTACTGGATATGAAGACAGAAAAGCTAAAGACATGCCTTTGCAAATGAAAATGAATTATTGGTGATATTATATCACCTCAGGACAGGGACCCTCCTTGGGTTCATTTTCAGTCTCGGGTGCACGATTTGAAAGGGAGCTTCACAATATATCAGTCCTTGTGGCTGTACCCAAGGACTGCCCAGTGTGGGCGTACATGTGGAGAGAATTATCAGCTACTCGGAAATGTCTTTTACCATATGCAAAATCACATTATAAATCCCTTAAATTTTAACCTAAATGTCAGCAGAACTACCTAGGCTGTGGCAACCAGTAAAGTCCCTTTCACAACAATGACCCAAGTTCCTTTGCTTCCTGACCACCTGGGCCAGGTCTTCCTCAGGCATTTCTGCAAGTCCTCAAGGAGGAGCCTCCCGCTTGCCCGTAAACCTGCTCATCAGCTGAAACTACCCTGCGTGTCCACCCTGATCCTCTGGCTACCATCTGCCTCCCACTGCCTTAATCAGTTGAGAGTCACCACTGACCCCGTCAACAATTCCCACAGGAGAACAACTAAGGGTGATGGTTCCCAGTGTCCCCAGACATGCCCCTTTTCCGAGTTCAGAGGCACCTTTTGCTCGCAGCACTGAGGAGCTCCCTCCCTCCACACGCTGGTACTGTGCTTTGCTTTGAGGCTGTACTGCCTGTGCTCAGATGCCTCTCCTTCTCAATTAAATAACATCGGCATAGCCCTGGCATCTTGAGGTAGCCACCACAGAATACGCACACACCAACACGAGAATAGACAAGTTTGCCGGCATAGCCCAGACCAGTTCCTTTCTTTTTTTTTCCTGAGGAAATGAGTCTGCTCAGGTGCAACTTCGTCTTCAGCACCTGACTCAGTTACCTTCTCACCCAGAATAGCATCCTCTAGGAGTCACAGTTTCTCCAGAAAGCTCCTTACCCAGTATGTCCTTTTGTATATGTCCACTTGACATACACAAATCCAAATGACTCTTAGGTAAATAAATTTTTGAGTATAAAAGAGCAGTTTCATCAAATGTGTATTCCGGCCTTCTCTGGTTCCAATGCCCATTTTATCAACTACCCCTTCGTGATTATGTTTCAAGGATCTTTAGGCCAAGTTTCATTCAGGGGTGAAGCTCAAATATCCAAGAGTGATCCTTGGATCCCATAGGATCTACAAGAAGGACTCATTTTGTTATTCCTCCATCTGGCCGTTTATTCACTCTTTGAACAAACATTTATTGAGCACCTACCACGTGCTAGGCATTGTGCTAGCAACCAGAAATAAAACGGTAGGACAAAATGTATCCCTGCCCCTCATATAGGCAATTAGGGGAGACAGATATTAATGGGAAATCACATCAATGCAAATTGTAGTTGTGACAAACTTTACAAATCCTGAAAGGTACATGGTTCTATTAGATCATGCAATAGGAACAATTTAACCTAGTCAGGTTAAATGAGCGGGTACCCTAAGGAAATGATAACTGCCTACAAGCTAAAGGATGGATAGCAATTCTAGATAGAGAGAGAAAAAAGTAAAAGACAAGGCTGCTGAAGTAGGAAGGAGCATGTTGTCTCTGTTCTCAGAACCAAGGGAAGCCAAGCATGAGGCCAGGAACAGGAGGTCAGCTGACCGAAACAGTAGCCTGCGCCACCTTTCCTAACACCTTGTCCCTGGGCCGTATCCCTACCACACAGTTGTGTAGGGTTTAAGAGATGACAACGTACTTTCACATATCTTGTGTTTTATTTACTGTTATATTGAGGTTTTTTTTTTTTTGAGATTGGGAGAACAGATATTATTTGTTTTGCTAATGAGAAAATGAAGAATTTAGGCAACATGCCCACGGTGAGTAATTAGCTGGATGAGACTTGAATCCAAGGCTTGGATGCCATGGCAGGCTTTTGTCACCCACCCCATCCTGTTGCTTCATGGGGATGGGTGACTGAGACAATCCACCAGACCAAAGGAAAAACTGGCACCCAAGCAGAAGAAAAAACCAAAGACCTAAAAGAAAAATCTTGTGCTCTGTGCGTTTGTTGAGGTCTAAACAGGATCTGTGTTGCCAGGTGGCTCACCTGGTCCTGCTGGTGACCTGTAGCCCTCATCCTAATCCCACGTGTGCAGGCGCTGATGGTATTTTTCATCAGCATGTGATTATGGCTTCCTCTGCAAAGAAACTGGACACAAACTAAAGATTTATTAAGAAAAAAAATAGCCTGTTTTCCTAACTCCTTTATAAAGGACACAAAGGCATTGAAAAAATTTTTTAAAGGTCTGCATTTTTTTTTTTTTTTTTTTTTTTTGCGTTACCAGGGTCTGCATTTTTAAAATATTTACTTATTATTTTGGCTGCGGTAGCTCTTACTTGCGGCACACAGGATCTTTTAGTTGCAGCATGTGGACTACTTAGTTTCAGCATGCATGTGGGATCTAGTTCCTGGACCAGGGATCGAACCCGGGCCCCCTGCATCGGGAGCTCGGAGTCTTACCCACAGGACCGCCAATGAAGTCCCCAAAGGCATTTTTTAACACGATAGGAGTGGGGCAGGGACTGTTGATTGATTCCCAAGCAGTCAATAGCATGTCATCCCCTGAAGGAAAGGTGATCTGCATTCTGGCCAGAATCTACTTTTATAGAAAGAGTCTGAGGAATAAGATGCTTTTCACCAAAAACTGCCACTGTTTTTATCTACCTGCGTTGTAGGGAAAATAATGAGAAATAAAAATAGAACTAATTAAATCTTAGCTTCAGTTCAGCCTTTTCTCATGCATTTGTGGCAAATTAACATCAAAAACATTTCTTTATTGTGGTTACACATGGAGAGGTGTGTTGTCATATGTATTAGGAACAGAAAGGGACATCAATCAATCGATGTTTCAAGGCAAAAGCTTTTATTATGTGCAAAGCATTGTAAGAAAATAACCCGGGGACTCGCCAAACGCGACGCAGTTAGAATTTGATATGTTCGGTGCTGTCTTCTCCCCCGGCCTTCCTTTGGGTCTGAGCATTTCAACATTAGCAGAGAAGGCATTCCAGAAGGTCCCTATCAAAACATTCATCTGTTACCCTTCTGAGCCTCTGAGACTAGCTCTACGGGAAAAGTCCCAAGGGTTAGACACATTTTGGGATGGGAGGAAAGTAAGAAATAGTTTTATGGGCTTCTGGACAGGAGACGTGTCTTAGCAGCCAGGGAGGGTTAGGATAATACAAAACTCAGAGTTAGGGAAATGTTTGCAGTCACTGGCCTCTGATATGGAACCGAAAGAAGCTGGGATCACATTCTACTCTACTAACTGATGGATTTATTTTTTTAAGCCAGTTGTCCTTGCTACCTTGCCATATTTATAGTATGTGTACAGACAGTTTTGTTGTTGCCCAGAATTTTGAATAGTGCCTCAAAGCCAAATCCCATGGGTGATACAGGCCCTGGATTCTAAAGACAGGGGCTCGCCACACTGCTGCTAAGAAGTAACCAAACTGGTGGTCAGCCTTCACACCCAACACCCACATAAGAGAAACACCCAGACGCATTAGGGAGGCTTCCCGGAAGGGAATTCGTAACAGCTGGGAGGACTGTGGTGTCTCTACCCTTCCCTGTGAGGAGTGGGGTGGAGATGGACCTCAGAAGAACCACTCACAGACGGAGCTGTTCCCAGCAGGGAAGATGGGTATCTGAAACACACCCATCACACCTGTGCTGAGCTGCGCAAACTCCTGGGCTATGGAGGCACAGAGGAGGGTGCCTGACCACCACCGGGGCAGCCTGCAGCAGGGGGCTGGCTCGAGTGGGGCAGCACCCGCCCTTCTGCCTTTTACTGGGGCAAGGATGGTAAGCTTTCTGTAGCCCAGATGGGTGCTGGGGCAGGCAGTCTGGGTGACACTGTCCTAGAGCACTGCTGGACGGTGTGAATGACTAGAGCAGGAGCTGAGAGGGACTGAAAGAGGCCAGCCAGGAAGTCCAAAAGCCATTATCAGGGAATGATCTGGAAGTTTTCTACAGAGCTCTCTGAAGAACCCATAAAATACCCGACCCAAGAGCTAGTAATTGGATTCTTGCCATAACAAAGAACAAGAGTGTATTAGAAATAAAACTATTTCTTTAAAAAGTAAACACTGGGGCTTCCCTGGTGGCACAGTGGTTGAGAGTCCACCTGCCGATGCAGGGGACACGCGTTCGTGCCCGGGTCCAGGAAGATCTCACATGCTGCGGAGCAGCTGGGCCCGTGAGCCATGGCCGTTGAGCCTGTGCGTCCGGAGCCTGTGCTCCGCAACGGGAGAGGCCACAGCAGTGAGAGGCCCGCGAACCACAAAAAAAAAAACAACAACAAAACCCAACCAACCAAACAAACAAAAAAGTAAACACTGTCCTTTGCCTTCTTCGGCTATAAACTCTCCTCCCCCAGGCTCTAGGGCCGCCAGAGCTGGGGGTTAGGAGGGGAACGGAGCAGGGGAGTAGAAAAACATCCCACGGTTCCTCCCTTACTGCTAGCCCCCGAACGTCAGGCTGAGGCCCGGACTAAGATGAGGGGAGAAGCACTGAAGCAAATGGATGAGAGTGAACTTTTGATCTAGACTGGACCAGACGCTGTAATACATGAAAATTATTCTTTTCATACTCAAACGGGACAATAAAGTTCTCAGGGAAAGGATAGCCAAAGGATCATACTGGAAGGTAGCCATGGAAACAAAAAGAAAGCTATTGACTCACTGTTCCCTATCAAGTTTAGGGCATTCAGTAAAATGATTAAAGAAAAAATATACCCAGAGCAAGAAAAGAACCCGACAGGAGATACTGTAATTTTTCTATCCAGCATAGGCCCGGATCCCTTCAGCACCTCTCTTCCAGTCAGACTGGCTAAAATATGATCACATCCGCTTGCCAGAGACCTACAGCACCCTGGATGTCTACATTACGTCCCAGTTATTTAGCATCCACCTGTGAGCCCTACATAGGCCAAGGAGAAGCCTTAAAGACCTTGCCCCACAAGACATTTCCACACGAGACCTGCAGCTAACAATACTTTACACCAAGTCATTGCTGCATCTATTGTTTCTTTGAACCCTTAGAACACAACAGCAAGGTTAAGGATTTTTTGGTTTTATAGACCAGGAAAGTAGGTTTAGCCGGTACTGGAACTCAGTTGTTAGCTAACGATGCCAATATTCTTTCCATGAACTACATCTTCATGAGACACACTGATTCAGCAGTGGTTTATAAATCAGGAAAGCTGTAAAACTGTTCACCTCATGAATGAGGTCTGGCTATTCCCTAAGTCGAGACGGTCAAGATGACTTAGCGAACGATGATGCTACTCCTGGGTCATCATTGGGGGTTCCATCCTTACTGTTAAAATCTAAATGCTCACTTGGGAAGACCATCTTTGACATGAGTGATACCTCTAGCCCACCGTTAGGGCTCTAGATAGAAAGCTGATCGTACCTCCACGAACATGATTAATACAAGGACCAGCACACACTCCTGGCAATCCCTCAGTACTTATGTAGCAGCTTATCAATTCCAAGTGACCTAAATTCTTTTTTTTTAAATTTATTTTGTCTTTGTCTGCACTGGGTCTTCGCTGCTGTGTGCGGGCTTTCTCTAGTTGTGTCGAGTGGGGGCTACTCTTCGTTGCCCAAGTCACCTAAATTCTTTAGAAGGTTTCTGGCCCCTTCTCCTACTCAAAGTTAATATTCCTGCTTCATTGCTTAATCACAATTTCTTGTCTTCCTCATAGCAGGAACAATCCAGGCTTATCTGAGAAGGGAGGAGACCAGGCCTCTACCTTATAAGACCCATTCACTTGTCTGTAAATGGCCAATCAGTTACACACAACAAGGAGGTTGCGGAATCAGGTAACCAGCCAACAGCCTATTGGGCAATGCAGCAAACAAGGGGGCTGAAAGGAGGAGGACATGAAAATCTCTTAAGGCAGTTCCACTCTGATTTGTAGTAGATTACTATGTCAATTTAGTGTTTAATAGCCTAAGAGAATGTGGATAATTGTTTTAAAGGTTCAGGGAAAAGCACTGTAATGACTGAATAGCTGAGAAGCTGAGCCTGTGAGCGAACTTTAAGGAACTGATGTGTTTACGGTAATTAAAAGAAAGGTTAATTACACAGAAAAAAATGTATTTTTCTATATCTCCATCAGAGTTGAGCTTCACAACATGAGGAATACACCAAAGTTATAATACATTAACTCAGAAAGCATAAAAGCCTGTAAACTATCATTGCAGAAGACTCTACAGACTTTATGAAACCACAGAACTCAGCGTGTTGAGGACAATGTAAAAGCCACCTTACTAGTAGGCATGGAAGTTCTATGAAGAAGTAGTTCTCAGCTGTGACTGTATGTTTATCAGAATCACCTGTGATGCTTTCCAAGCATAAAAGCACCTGGGGTCCAGGGAAGTCTAATTAGTCCACATCTGCAGGGTTGAGGCCTTGGCAACCGGGATTTTTAAAGTGACAGCTGATTCTGGATTGGTGACCAGGGTTAGGAATCACTCCTGAAGAGCTCTGAATTAAAAAGGTAGAAAAGGGAATTCCCTGGAGGTCCAGTGGTTACACACTCTGTGCTTCCACTACAGGGGGCACGGGTTCGATCCCTGGTCGGGGAACTAAGATCCCACAAGCCTCATGGCATGGCCAAAAATAAATAAATAAAAAGGCAGGAAAAAACTTACACAAGAGAAAAATAAATAAAAACAAAATAAAGTTGTTTGAAAAGACCAATAAACCTCTGGAAATACTAACCAAAAAGAAAAGAAGATACGTGTCACCCAGTATCAGTAATGAAAAGGGGGACATTACGAAGATTCTGGAGCCATTAAACACACACACACACACACAAACACACACACACACACACACACACACACGAGGCGTTATTATAAACTTTTTGCCAAGTAAATTTAAAATTTTAGACATAATGGACATATTTCTCTTTTTTTTGGACGAGTTTCTAATAATTTTCCAAAACTGACACAAGGAGTAACCAAAAAAAGTCTGAAAACCCTAAATGTATAAAAGAAGCTGAATCTATAATTAAAAGCATCTTTTCAAAACACACAAAAAAACAACTCTGGGATCAGATGGCTTCAACAATGAATTCTGCCAGAAATTAAGGAAGAAATAATCCTATCTTATACTAACTCTTTCAGAGCATAGAAAATGAGAGAACATCCCAACTCATGTAATAAGGCCAGAATAATCTACACCAAAACTTTGATAAGAACATTACAAGAAAAGAAAATTAAAGGCCAATCTCTTTCATGAATATACATGCAGAAGTCCTAAATATGAAAAAATTCCATATGCATATAAAAAATATATCACGATCAAATTCAGTTTCTTCTGGCAACATGGTTGGTTTAAAATTACTAAATGTAATTCACACATGAACAGAGTAAAGGAAAAGACCCATGTAATCATTTCAATAGATAAAGAAAAAGCATTTGATAAATTTCAACACCCATTCATATTTTAAAAAAACTCAAACTCGGAATAAAAGGAATCTTTCTTTATCTAATAAACGGAATTTATAAAAAGCCTACAGTATGGTGAAATACTGAAAACTTTCTCCCTGATATGGGGGGGGGGGTAATGACACCCACTATCACCACTTCTATTCAGCATTATATCAGAGGTCCTAGTGTGACCAGTCAAGAAAAAGAAACGTTGTAAGGACTTGAAATAAAAGTCATCATTCACAGATAACATAGTGTATACAGAAGATCTAAAAAAAACCTGATAAACTATTGGAATTAATAAGTAATTCTTACAGGCTTGATATAAAAACATCCATTTGTTTCCAGATGTCAGCAACAAACAATTAAAAATGGAATTTAAAAAAATCACAGCATTTACAATAGGTTGAAAAACATCAAAGATCCAGGAATAAATCTTATGAAAGAGGTGGAAGACCTTTATACAGAAACTGAGGAAAACCTAAATAAAAAGTATACACAATGTTCATAGATCAGATGTCAATTCTCTTCAAATTATCTATAGTCACTATAAACCACATCAAAATCCCTGGAGATCTGTGTATGCATGTGTGAAATTGACAAACTGATTCTAAAGTTTATATGGAAATATAAAAAAATCAAGAATAGCCAAGATGATACTGAAGATGTCCCAAACTGGACAATTTATTGTACCAGATATCAAGACTTATAAAGCTACACTAATTAGGACAATGTGATGTTGGTACAAGCAGACCAACAGGCCAATAGAACAGACAAAAGAGCCCAGAAGCAGAACCCTACATAGACACCTTATGACAAAGGCATAGCACTGGGAAACACAAAATGTTTTCAATAAATGGTGAGGGTAAGTCCACTCAATGTGAAGGGTAAAACAGTGAAACTTCTGGAAGATAACACAGAATATCTTTATGACCTTGTTAATAATTTCCTCAAGAGGGCACAGTAGCACTAACCATGAAGGAAAAGACTGATAAACTAGACAACCTTAACGTTAAAAACTTGTTTTCACCCAAAGACATCAAATGAAAGGCCAGAGTGGGAGAAGATATAGGCAATGCATATAACCAAAAAAGCTTCCATAACTGGACTATATTTTCAAAAAACTCCTATAAATCACTAAGGAAAAGAAAAAAAAAAAGTGGGCAAAAGACTTAAATACATATTTCAAAAAACAGAATAGCCAAAGGCCAATAAGTATATTAAGAGATGCTGGACATCCTTAGGACACAGATGTGGACTAAAGAATGTTGCCTGCCATCCCAGGAAAAAAAGGAATGTTGCCCACCATCAAGCCATCAGCCACTGCAGCCAGCCCTGATGGTGCACCCTGAGGGGAATTCAGGACAGAGAAAAACAGGATACTGGCCCTAGATAGTTAAGGTGCATATCTAAGGAAAAATTTCAATGAGGCTCGCATCTTCTCATAGGTAGAAAAGCACTAAAATCATTAACTTGAAATGTCTGGTGTTTTTGAGATTAGGAGTAGTCTTTTAATGTTCAACTACATGTTTTCCCCTCCCTTACCTCTTTGGAACAGTTCCTCAGAGCTATCTGAGAGGATGCCTCCAGGGCCACAGTCCTCAGTAAGGTCCCTAAATAAAACATAACTTGCAACTTGTAGGTTGTGCATTTTTCTTCAGCTGACACAGGGAAGTGCAAATCAAAATGATATCATCACATGTCTACCAGAACGGCTATATTAAAAATACTGACAAAATCAAATCTTGACAAGGATACGGGGCAACTGGAACTCTTATAGACTGCTGGTAGGAGTTTAAATTGGTATAACTGCTTCGGAAAACCGTTTGGTAGAACCTAATAAAGATACATCTACCTATTCCTATGACCCACATATTCTAATGATCCAGTAATTCCACTCAGAATTACATACCAACAGAAACGCATTCTTGGGCGCATCAAAAGACATGTACATGAACGTTCCTGGTAGCATTATGGGTAGCAGCCAAAAACTGGAAACACTCAAATGACAATTAGCATAATAAATTGTAAGGTATATTCATCCAATGAAATATAATAAACCGAGCAAGGAAAATGAGTAAACTACAGCTGCAGTTAATTCTCCCTTCTATCCTGTCCCTGCTACATCCCAGCCCTTCATTCAACCCTTGCCTCTTCTTCATTCATTATTTAAATTGTTCTATGTATCCACTTCACACCTCTTTCTTGAAGTGGGTAGGATAACAATGAGTTTATACGCTCCATAGTTCTTGACAGAGCTAATTAACAAATCCAAATGGAAAAGGATTGCAATTCCAGTTAACCAGGGAAAGGCTAAACCCAGTCTCCAGGGAATTTATGCTGAGGTCAAGTACCCTGCCCAAACTCTTGAAATCATTTCTGGTTAAGGGTCACACTGGTTCTTTCTCCCACCCCACCCCCAACATCCCTTCCCCTCATCCTTCTTTTTCACAACCCTTTAAATAAGTAAAGCCGTTCTTAGCTTGAGACAGTTTGCTGACCCTGAAAGAAACTAAGCTGTACCTAAGGCAGCACCAGTACCCGCCATGGTGGTCTGAGTGGATCCAACACTACAGATGTACAGCTGTTCCTTTCTTCACCAACTGCAGGTTCTCAAAAGCTCATCAGGAAATAACTAATGTGGAAAGGTACAAAGCAAAAGATTTTACAAGACTTCCAAGGGCAGTCAAGCAGTTGTTAATATAGCACAGGCTATGAAGTGAGACACACCAAGGGTTAGTGTCCTGGCTCCACTACTTAGGACACCTATGACCTTGGGCAAACCACAGTCCCCATTTCCATCCCAGGGTTGTTATATATCTGTGCAAAGTAATCAGTAATGACAGGTATTTAAAAGCAGAAGGCAAATGGTGCTACTGCCTAGAATTTTATATAGTAAGAGGTAATCAGTGGGTAAGAAAAGTGATTAATTTCCCATGAAACACACCTTTGCAGTGAGCTTTAAAACACAAATCACCTCTGGATATCTGTAAAAGATGGCCTAACCATTAATTTAACCAAAATATAAGAATTTGGTTTCAAGAAAATAATTTTTTTGCCTTCTAAATCAGAAAAATTACAAAGTGGATACACTTACATGCAATGCAACTAGCAAATGAGATGAAAAGAGATCAGTCAACACTAGGTGCAGCTCAAGAAGTGACCACTGCCTTTCATCCCCATCAAGCTTCTCAACGCTCTAATCTGCCTTTTTCTTTTCAAGAAGAAAAGCTGAAACGTGAGAAACGCTTATTGAGTCCATCCATTTCCGAAACAGAAAATATATATTTAAATAAAGGCCATACTGCAAACCAAAGGTAAAACAAATACTTTTATTGCACATTTATAAAATCTGCATTGTTGTAGTAAGTGTTTTTCCCTCCCACGATTCCCTCATTAATCTTAAAATTTGGATACCCAATTTGGAGCCTTTTAAAAATTATCAAGAGGGGATAGTTCTCTCTCTACATATACATATATATATAGATTTTTTTTTGCTTTTTACAAACCCACATCCCTTATTTTTTAAAAGCAAAAAAGGGGAGGGGCATCAAAATGTTCTTCTGGGCCAGCCACAGCCTTAGACATGGGTTTTGACAATTTTCAGACACTAGAAATTTTTACCTAAAGGTTAACTATGAAAACGTGATCTTTAGTCAAGTTTCACAATGTTGTTACTCCGTCTGAAGTCCTTAATGCCTTCCTTTCTTTCACTCAGTACTGAGTATGAGGTTTTCTGGTTTATTTAAAAATATAAAGTAAAAGAGAGAGAAGAAAGAAAGGAGAGGCAGCTTTCTTTTGACTTTTGAACATCTTACTGCCACATGCATGACCTTATGTTCTACCCACGTGTGAAAGGGCAGTGGTTCATCAACAACGTATCTTGTCATCTCCTGTCAAGAGCCAGGCAAGGTGTATGCTTCTCCTCTCTTGCAGTTAAGAATTTTTTAATGTCATCTGTATTTGATAAAATAACTAGTAGCTGTTCATATGGTTCAGGTTCTGATGAATCACCCTTCTACTCTGCTGTCAAAAACACTTATGCCTGAAGGATAATTTTAAAAGTGTCAAGAGGCTTAGAAAAGCCCAAGCACGCCGGTAGGTACAAGAGGCATTTCAGGTCTTCTGCCATAAATCAATACCTTAATACACTGGCTCCTGCCTTTTTTAGTGAAATCGCTTTTATGATTCTGTACCTAAAAAGTGCAATTTTATTTTCAATCCTTCTTTACATAAACAGTATGGTTGGGGTCTGGATCTGAATCTTACTTTTCCACCTAATCCCCTTCCCAAGGTAAACACTGTGACAACAGACTTCTGTGCAACAGGCAGTCAACCAAAGACCAGGATGGGACTTGAACACGTGGGGGCTTATTTCACTGTCACAGTTGACACTCCTTGAATTGACTCCATGACAGCTGCAAACCTGCTACAAAGGTCATAGGGCGAATTGGGTCGAATAGTCGGAGGCTCCTTTAAGACAATGATTTCTGCAGAAGGATCTAGAAGTCTGGGTAGAAACTCCCCTAAGCACAGCTGCAGATTTTCTGTGGAGGAAAAATGGATGGTTACTATACAGCTAAATAAATCTCTGAGTAAAAACTAAGTCTGCAATGATAGGAGAAGGTCTTTCATATAGCCATCACCCAACCTGAAGGGTTAAAGCATTGTTCTGGTCAGCTAATGACAAATGATGATTCCTTCAGGCCAAACCAGTAGCAAAGACCTATTTGCCAAATATACCAAAGTTTTAGGTCACTGTTTTAAGCCATGTGACGTGTGGCAGAATAACACTATATATTCACTTCATTATGGACACGTCTTCCAATCAATCATCCTTTAAAATTTGAGAAAGTACCATAAATATAATGTACCGTAAATATACTATTGCCATAAATAAAATGCTGTTCTTTTCCTTCAAGTAATTAAAATATACCAGTGTGTACACGGCATTATGTAAAGCTATATATCACACATGGTCTAAATAAAAACTGAAGACATTAAAACAAAATTCATAGCTACTAATTATTATAGAATTTTTCAATAAATATTATAAACTTGAACACTTTAACAAGTCAATAGAATATCTCTACATCAGTGAGAAACTAACAAAGAGGATTCGTATTAGGATACGTAGCAACTTTCTAAATCTATCAAACTCACCTAAAAATACCTAGTTTTAGGCTCCCTCTCCAAAATGCTTTGGACATGCACAGACGTTCCATTTACTAATTTGTTAACCTTGAAGGCGTCACAGTTAATAATATGTTTACGTCTTGCAACTTCAAGTCACAGGAAAATTTAATTACGGCACCAACAGGTAATCAAGCTGCATAAACAGATTTTTATTTTTAAACTATAAAATTAAAGTTCAGATTTCGGCAGATGAAAAAGTAACAGCAGTCTGACATTCCTGGAGAGCAGTGATTTATTTCAAACAGAGCTAGCTGGCTGGCTGGCTGTGGAGGTGATTCAGCAGCCACAGAGGAGGTAAGGGGAGGCTAAGAAGGACAGGGGTGCAGGCTCCCATTCCTTGTTTCAATAGAGTAGATGTCCTTTTGAGTCTTGTATATTCTAGGGGATTCCAGTGCCTTAAAATGGTTTGACAACCGGTACTACAAACTGAGTCCACTGCAATTTCTAGAATTCTCAAGGGCCTTAGAAATTATTGGAAGTGGCAACAACAGCACACCTGCAATATCTTGCCCAAGGTAAGAGCACCAGTGGTTTCTCATGATCTCAATGGCATCCAAGTCATCCTTGGAGATGTCGTTATTAATGATCAGGTGAATGCAGGGAATGATCAACTCATTCATCACGTTAATACCCTCTGTTACAGAATGCTCATCATTTGTTTCAAAGAGAGAAGCCGCTTTGGCATTCAGCTCCTATAGATAAAAAACAGAGTGAACAAAAATAAAAGTCTGAAAGAGAAGATAAGTATCTATTTTAGAAGAGCCTAAACAAGTACTTCCCAAACTTCACTGTACACTGGAAATGCCTGGGGATCTTTAAAAACTACCGATGCCCCAACCCAAGCAAGCTGACTGACTGGCATTTGGGTGACCTGGGCGCTGGGATTTATTTTTTTAATGCTCCCAAGGTGATCCGAATGCAGCAAAGTCTCCGACCCAGTGGCCTAAACTTACAAGTCAGGTCATATTTAACACCCGCTTCTATCAAAAGGCCTATTCAATGGTTCTCAATCTTCACTGAACATCAGAATCACCTGCAGATGGCAAGCTGGTGCCCAGGCACCTCCCCAGGAGACTGGTTTAACTGTCTGGGGAGACGCCTGGGTCCCAACCATCTGAAAGCTCCTTAGGCGATTCTGACGCACACTGGAGGTTGAGAGCCAGAGGTGGAAAGACTCTAAATCCCTAGTACTGTCTCCCTGTGGCGGCTGAGCGGGATATTCAGAATGTAATCTGTATTCGGTGATTTAAAAAATAAAATCATGTCTTTACTAAAATTTAGGTCCATCAACTCTACAAGGGCCTTTTTTCAGCTTCAAAGTGCCCCGCCATACCTATAACTGATGCGGGAACCCAAGTGCAATCAGAAAATGAAGCTTCTGAGATAAATACATGTCATGACTTAATCTCCTCCACTTGGCATTAACAGAAGCAGTGGGAGAAATGCTGGCCTGACTCCTCCCGTGAAGGGTGATCCTGCCGGGTGTCAGAGAGGCTAAAGGCAAGCACGTGGGTCTGGGAAAGCCGCCTCTGTCGTTTCTGAAGGACAAGCACCTGCAGGAACCCCTGGGGAGGCAGAGGGGACATGGGTCTCCTTCCCACGTGGCGGCCAAATGCAAAATAGGTCAGGATAGATCTCCAGTGGTGTGTGACGAGGATATTAACAGAATGGCAGGACCGATCCTGATGGTTCATACCTTTTAAAAAAAAACTGGAATCTCTTTAGAAGTCAGTAAAACGCTCATCTACTAGCTTAGCAGGGAACACAGGAAAAACACACATTTCTTACATGTTTACTCTGGGCCAGACACCAAGAAAACAGCTGAATAAGAAGAGGATCTGTGCTCAGGGACTCACAATCTAGTAGACAGGCCATGTGATAAAAGCTATAATGCAGTACATAGAAAGGGCACCGAAACGGGGATAAGTGATTCTCACCTAACTTCTATCAGGGGTGGAAGAAGAATGACATTCACTGAAGTAACTTAAAATAATTTGTTTCCATGTAAAACTACTCTTCAGAGTTTGGAAAAATCTAAAACCTGTTGGAGATTTTTTTAAGTTGTTATTTCTCCACGGCTTCAAGGAGCAGAGGTAAACACAATAGATAATTAAAAAGTCGTAAGGCTTTACAATCAGTACAAACCAGAAGGCATTTTCTTCGGTATAAAGCGATCACCGACTCTTTCACGCCCCGCCGGGGCCCCTTCATCAGCAGAGCAGCATTGCTCTGGTAGGCGTACACCAGGTAGGAAAGCGCCTCTTGGTACCTTAGAAAGTGGTAGATAAAAAACAGCTCAGTGCTCCTTCCCCGAATCCAGGGCTTAGTCCCCACTGTTCCCTAATACAAGAATGCAACTGGCTGAGATGATGGAAAAGTCTTAATGATGGAGGCAGCATGGAGCACTGGGAAAAGCCTGAGGGCCAAAGACCACAGCCCGTCTCAGCTCCTCTGCAGACTGGCCGAGAAACCCAAGGCAAATCATGGAACTTCCCCGGGCTTCTGTTTCTCCCAACTCTAAAACAAAGAAGTGGACGAGAGGCTCACTAAGGTCCACACCAACTCTTAAAATTCACTTTCTGAGTTCATTTTCGTTTATCACAAAGAAAACCTGGCCATTATATCTCTCAACTAAGAAATCTATCATTATGTAAAGGATGAAAAAACATGTGTGATGTTCAGAGCAAAAGTGAAGTGAAACACTGGAAAAAGGTAGAGGCACAGGGTACATGTGAGAAGGGGGGTGAAGGTGCTGTGGTCCTCTGAATTCCTGATAGGCATCAATAAATAAGTGTCCTGACCAGTAATCTCAGTGACATAAGAGGCCAACTTACTTTCCTTTCTGATAGAGTTCCAGGCCTGTCAGGAGATACACAGACACCTTTCGAAACAAACTGTAATCTTCATGCCACTTCTGAAAAGGAATGACAGCCATTCATGATTATGACCACCACTACTTCTACCCTTTCCGCCACAGTAAACTTCAAACTCAGTACAAATACTCATTGAGCACATATGGCCAGGCACAAAAACAGGAGACACAAAGGCTTTCAGATAATAAAGTATTCGACATTTAGAATTAACGTCTACCGCTGACCTTAATTCTCCATGTCTTGCTCCTTCCCCCAAGGAACAGAAATACTCATTTCGTATGAGCTTTAGAATTTAGGATCTTAATTTCCAACACCCATGTCAAAGTCATTCAGTTCTGGTATAAATGAACGGCCTCCCGAGTTCTGACAAAACCATCCAGATGACGGAAGACGGAGGGACACGGCCATTCCAACCTCACAGAACAACACTAAGCTCAGTGGGGGTGGTGACATACTTTAGGCGGCACAGGACAGCGTCCTTCCTACAACACGAAGCCTTTTTTGAAAATCTGTAGTCATGCATGCATTTTAATGTGCAAAAATGTAATTTCAGATACAGAAATGTTAGAGAACTAAATTATTTAAAGCAAAGCAAAGCCACGAATTCAAGCATTTTATTGCCCAGAACAGGGCTAACGTGGGTATTTAAGAGAAATGAAGTGCTGATTCAGTCTAACAGAACAATGGAATAAAGAAACCGGCCATTCTAAGGGTAAGAAAAGATCATTCATTCATTCTCACCCAGCTTTCTCTGGGGGGTGGGCGGCGGGTGGTCAGTCTGTGATAATATAAAATTGTTGGCTTGGCCTTAACGTGTTTGCTTTGTAGATGTAAAGAGAAGATCTCACCTTGTACTCCTCCATATTCATGTCATCTGGACCAATCTCCTTCAATTTCGCTTGAGCCACCTTCATAATACTGATTGACCTGTGAACGAAGTTCAGAAAGCAATGAAAGCTCCCCCTTCAGAGGAGTTAGTCAAGCCAGACCCAGAAGGAAGGGTGGTTCACCGAAGTAGCCCCTCCTCACCTTTCATCATAGCTAAGATTTTTGTCCGCAAATTGTTCCAGAAGGGTCCGCTCTACTACCCTTTTCGGCGCTTCATTCTGGAAGAAGTAGACAAGCACATGCTGAAGTCGAGGATCACTGTGAGAGGTGGGGGTCTCTTTGGCGAGCTGATAGAGCCTGGAGTACTCTTCATGGAATGCCTGTTGAAGACAGAACTGGTGGTTAGAAAAGCGTACACTGTGACCTTCCACACACAGAAACTGACGCCTAAGCGCTACAGAGGTTTTCATCACTCTAAGAAGACTTCTGGGAAGTCCTTCTTACTGAGACATGACAGAGGCAACTATGGAATCTGAAAGTTTTTTTCATTTCATAAGGATAAAACTCCTCTGGCACCAAAGACATACTCACAAGAAACTCATCTTCCTCATAAAGTTCTCAGAAAAACAAATATTTAGTTTTAATTGTTTCAGGCATATCCTTGAGTACCAAGGACCTGAAATTTAAAAACTGACATGAATGCAATTTCTTCAAGTACCTTAAATTTTATTCAAGTACCTTAAAAAGCATGGCCTTCATTCTTATATTATGGCCCCCAAATTACAAAGGCAAGGTCCCATTCACAGCTTTATGAACAGATGGCTCCTAAGAACAACAAGCCCTCCAGGCCAGGTGTAACACAGAACACCAAAGCCGCGTCAGTGCCAAGAGAGGAGAAGCCATCAGTGCTGTGAGACGGCTGGGTCGTTAGCTGGGCAGGAAAGGAAGTTCTGTGTTTTACTTCGATGAAAACCTTTTAATCCCATTTTTTAGCATCTAAGGAAATTACTGCCCCGTGTTATGATACCTGTGGTATAAGGATGAGAATTCAAAAAACAGAGATACCTTAATAAGCCCTGCTTCAGACCCATCCCGGTCAAAGGTCTGACGGGCTTTAGCTATGGCCAGGATGACCCCTTGCATGGCAGGGCTCAGCATCACCTACCACAAGAGGGCACAAAACAGAGAGAAAAAGGAGAGAAGAAAGGTTCAAAAGAAGACTGTATGAAAGAAAGGTGAACAGACAGCTGCAGGGAAGCATGGCAGCGTGCTCCGTGGCTGGAACCCACTGCGAGGCAACGCTCACACACCGGGTCCTACACACATTCACAGCCCTGGCCCTCTGCACAATGTCAAGACTTTGCCCAAGACAAGCTATTCCTACATATTCTCTCTAATTTAGCCAATGAATAAAGATGTATGTCTAAAAATACCTGCGATGTGGCGCTGCTACAGAATCGAGTTAAATTACAGCTCTCAGAGGGCAAGTGTCTGAGGCGAGAGCTCCAACTGAGTTCTATAATTTGGGTGTATATCCTAAACACACCAGTATTTTGGAGTTTTACTAGGATGAAGAGCACATTTTAAACAGTCTGGAAACTAGGGGATACACAAATAACACTTTACAAAGTGAAACTCTCACAACGATTAAAAAAATGCCCCACAGGAAAAAACAGAAACCTGAGGACAGGATTCCCGACAGTTAGTGTGTGGTGACAACTGTACAGGCGGCAGACAATAAACAACCTGGGATTCTACATCTTCTCCCTAAAGCTTCAGAATTAAAAACACCTTCAAGTCACATCTGTTTTCTTGCTCACTAGACAACCGAAAACTTTATATTTGGAGGAGACACAATGGACTAATGTGACCAAAGACAAAGACTCCTAAAGGCAATTTCTTTGCTCATGATACCAGACAAAAAACTAAATTCTGCCTTTCTGAGCCATCTGGCTCTACAGCGGCCCTCATAAGGACAGGTCTGGGTAGGTATATACTGGCAGCAGTGCACAGTGGTAACTGAGATAGGCCCTCTCGCCCATTATTTGCGTCAATGAGAAAACGGTAACTATTGCCAAACACCTCACACAACTATATCGAGTCACGTGAGAAGGAAATACAAGACTGACGACAGACAGCTAAACCCTGACTCATCTCTGTACCTCCTCATCATATCCATCTGCATCAGATCTAACCAGAATCCTTCCCACACTGGGAATCTCGACTTCAGAGACCTCAGCATTAGGCTGGGCAGCTGACTCTGCGTCATGAGCCTGTGCGGGCTGCTCGGGCTGCTCTGCAAGGTCTGTTTCCGGGGACATGGGCTTCTGGGGTTCAGCTTCCTTAAGCTGTGGCAGCAGAATGGAGAGAAAGAGTAAGAAAAAAACAGAAGAAATAAAGAGGGATTGGTTAAATGCAGCAGGCACAGGATAACAGAAATGCGAGAAACTGTGGCCGTTATTGCCAAGAGCCCACCCCTCCTGCACTTGGGCTTCTAAGCCATTCTCACCTCACTCAACGCTGCTTCCACACCACTCTTCTCGTAGGCGCGTGCCGTGTTTGCAATGGCCTGGGCGGTCTGCTCCTTCACGATCACGGCATGCTCGGAGGACAAGCAGCGAGCCCCGTGGGAAGAGGCGACTGAAGACTCTGATAAAGAACCGCACAAAGGAATTAGCATCTGATGAGAAGTAACCTCTAGAACACTCTGTAAACGGCAAGCAGGACTGATACAAAGTTTCATGGGCAAACCTTCTAACAAACCTTTTTAAAAAAAACCTAGAATTTCCCCTAGAAACTAGTGACTAAAAGAAATGGCTATTTTAGCAAGAAGCCACTGACGATGCTGTAAAGTTTAATGTGCTCCTGAGGCTGTCATATTTCTTTATGCCAAGAAGTCTTCCTACAAACAACCATCTGTTAGGAAGATCACCTTTGGAGAATAGTTTTCATAAAATCTGCCTATTAATCCTACATAGTTTCTCCTGCAACCTGGGAAATAAGCAAAAAACTAAACAGAGTGAAAGTACAGGCAGCTAGTCTTTCTGCTCTTACTTCTGCTCAGCAGAAATGACAGTCTAGAGCCACAGGCTAGGCCGTCAGGTTGTGCAACACCAACTCTATCTGAACTCCAGTGTGCAGACCGTGGCACGGCTCACTCAGATGAAGTGCACGGGACTGGCTATTGGGAGTGCA
Organism: Neophocaena asiaeorientalis asiaeorientalis; assembly: GCF_003031525.2. Taxonomy (NCBI): domain Eukaryota; kingdom Metazoa; phylum Chordata; class Mammalia; order Artiodactyla; family Phocoenidae; genus Neophocaena; species Neophocaena asiaeorientalis. The sequence continues at coordinate 3,771,273 of NW_020174053.1, forward strand.
GCATGAATCCCACCAGATCACCGGCATAGATGCCCTTCTCAGGTACCTTGTGATGGAGAGAAATCCTGTGATGCTGAGCTGGTGGAAGACTCCATTTGAGGGATTTTGCAAGACTGCTCTTCTTCCCACTCCTCTACTTCCTGCTCAAACCTCCAGTTATCTTCCTGAATGTAATGCTTCAGTTCAACAGAGAGGGCTTCCACTTCTCCTGACATCTGATCTAATTCATTCGGGGCCGCCTCTGAGGAAGAACAAAGACAGAGTTTAAACGAAGTTCCACCAAGCAAAAGGTCTCAAGGAATCCAAAGGTCCTTTCTAGAAAGAAAGAAAATAAGACACTTTGTCTTTTTTTCTTACTCCTAATGAAAAATACATACACACGTACATAATCCATCTGAAGTACTGACAATATCAGGCCAACAGTCACAGCACCCCAGTAACAGTGCCTGGCATATTAGTAGGTAGGCACATTGAATATTTGTTAAACGAATCAATCGACGATAATGACTAAGGATTTGGAGTAGAGGCCAATCAGTGACAAAGTAGCAAGAACAAACCAAACATTTCTTGGAAATTGAGAAAATCATTAGATCCAATGGATATTTCAAGGTAGACAGTTTTGTCAGTGTAACCAATGCTCCTATTACTGATAAGAATATCCATCTCAAGACGGTTAGAGATGAATTCCAAGACATTTATACCGCCTTAAGTTTCACACAATCAAGTGCTATAAGAAAGCAAACTGATACAAAGGTTAGATGGTCAGTAATACCTGGTTCATTAAAGGCTATGATGAAAAATGGCAAGGATAGCGAGGACATACTAAATCTCATCTCTAACCCTGTGACCAAAACAAAACATAAAAACCTACAGCAGAACAGCACATCCATGTACTGGTTGCTATTAACTAGTCTTTTCACTAAGCAAATGACAGTTTCCACTTTTTGTCTGTTTCTGTAATATAAAAATGAGCCATACGTGTAACAACAAGGCTCCTAGATACCACCAACAGCCTGCACGATTATTTGCACAGTAACTCCCACGAGCAGCTGTTCCTGCTTTCACACTGCAAACATGCAATTATGAAGATCAGTTACCGTTAAGTGATCATCCTCTCCATCGCTTATCCCTCAAGCACACGCTAACAGATCAGAAAGATCATTTGCTGCCCGGACAAAAGGCCTTACGTGTTTCCTTACTTAGGCAACACAGTGAAGTTTGAACACTAAAAGAAGATGCCCTCCATGATCTCAGATGTGAAAGGAAGAAAGAAAGAGAGAGTAATATAAATGGAAAACAGCACAGAACCTGGAATCAGAATATTTACTGGCTCTAAGACTCCAGACAAGTGCAGAACCTCAGCTGGAAAATGTGGGTGATAAGAATTCCTGCCCTGCCTACCGCCCTTTTAGAGTTATACGTTATTAGAGAAATAAAGTTTGAAAGTGTGCAATAGGAGGAAAGTCCCAACATAAATGATAATGATAATTGCTCTTGGCATTAGCAGTAGTAGTATGAGAAGTATGAAACTGTTCAGGCAAACCCACTTGTCACGTCTAGCTATTCTCCAAAGGGTGTAAAAATATGTGTGCAAGAATGTCACTAAAAGAGAAAAAAAACTAGAGGCAGCTTAAAGGTCTGTCAATGGGAGGCTGGTTTAACAGATTATATACATATTCCATGCAATGGAATTATTATGCAGTTAAAAAGAATAAGTTGGTTCTATTTATAAAAACATACAGATCACTAAGAAAAACAATTAATGAAAAAGACGCAGAACAGAATGGAAAAATATCCCCTTTGGGGGGAGAAATTGGGTGTGGGAGAGAGATCGATAAATAAACTCTAGCCTCTGCATAGAACACTTCTTGAAGACTACACATGAAACCTAAGAATGGATACTCGTTGGGCTCAAGGACGGAAGGAGGAAAGCAAATTTATTTTTCCTTTTTAGTCTCCTTTATACTATTTGTATTTTTTAAATACATTATTACTTTATAATAAATCTGAGTTAAAATTTTTATTTTAAACTACAAGATTGTTCCCTTCCCTGAGCAGTACAGATTTCCCCCACCCCTGGCTTCTGTTAAGGTGCTTTTACCTGCACTGAAGTGGGGTAGCTTGTCGTTAATGTACATCAGGCAGTAAGCACTAACATTTCTCAGGCCCCCATAGGAATCTCTTTCAAGTTCTTCCCAGGAAGACTCGGTAACAGAGATGTCGTTGTACTTGAGCCAGACTTGTCGGGGCTGATTATAGATATAGGCCCAGTAGTGTCCTGCATTTGCTTGTCCTTCATGAACAAGAACTGCATGCAAACGATAAGGCACCTGCAAATCACAAAGCAATTCCTCTATCAGGTTAATAAGCAAAATAATGTGACAAGACTTAGGTTACTAAAATTCAAAAGTATACCCAACTGTCAGACACCAGAAAACTGCCTGTTTATACATGTGTTTGATGTTAGGTTCACATCAAAACACCTTGCTGATTCAAGATGAACTAACAAAAACACAGCCTTGGAATCTCCTAATTACGTCTTGGTTCCTGAATCTTTAAAATCGGACAATTGAACTAGATGACCTCGTTGAGGCCCCTTTCAACTCTAAACTCCTATGATTATACATCAAAAACGAAAGATAACTGAGACCTATTTATCCCCCGAGTTCCAAATTCAGTTTATCTAAAAACAGAACCACCATGACTACTCATGTTGAGAAGATGTTTACCACACTTGGTACCTACAAGTTTAGCAGCTATCTTGTTCTATGCCTATTTTATTTGTTAACAAAATCTAAGTTAGCATATTTCATTATTAGTCGGTCTCGTGGTCTCTATATTTCTTCTTGCAAGTTATCATCCACTTATCTGTGGGTGAAGACCCTTTTTAACGACATACTTTTTTGTTTCAACATGTGAAAAGCCTTTTTTTCCCCCAATATGGGGAAAATAGAGCAATGCTTAAGTGCCAAGTAAGTACTAGTGAAAGAAAGTCATCCATCGAGCCAAAGTAAACTTACATTAATCAGTACCTTGACATGTTTTTACTGGTGGTGAAATTTTTTAAATAATAGAAAAGAGAAAATGGGGAACAGCCAAGATTTACATGGTGCATTCCTGCTGTGCAACACAACTGTGCCTCCATGCGACCCTAGAAACAGAGCTCTCCTCCCGCGGCTTATGGTTCACACAGAAGCCAGTGGAGGGCATGCCCCTAACTGGAGCCTCTTTCCCCTCTATGCCCAGAATGTTACTCTAAACAAAAACATATGCGGAAACTGAAATTTCTGCCCTGCCTACCTCCCTTTTGGAATTACTAGGGATATAAAGCTTGAAAGCACGCTGCTAAACAAAGGATCACGAAGGATCATGGTACTTTGGAAAGGATGGGGAACCAGTCCCTGGTCAGGTTTCCCCCACTGCACTACTTAAATTAACCATTTTATGAGAAATTTTTATTAATATTTAATGACAAACTTTTCAAATACATGAAAAAAATACCATGTGGCAGAATCAAAACAAATATATTTTAGGTTCTGTTGGTGACAGAAGATACATTGCTTTTTTTTAGCCTAAAATATAGAATAATAGCTATTTCTTTCCTAAAGTTATCTTTATATCTCAGGGAAGTTTCCATTCAGTTTCAAAGAAAACCATCAACTTTTCTTTTTGTATCTACCATTAGCACCATCAGAACATGCCTTGACTACCTTCCCATCAATTTTCATTCTACCTGACGGAGGAGAGGATCACAGTACATCTGCTCAATAGTCTGGGTAGTGCTTGCAATACAGTTCTTTAAATCTGTTAAAAAAAAAGAATACTTAGTTAAAATGATTTCATTACACGTCACGCAGGCAGCTTTAGCTCTGCGAAGAGTACTGCTTCTCTGCACCTGGGGTTCTGACCAGTTCAACTTCACTCTATGAACCACGAAGAAGGACGCAGTTTTAAAGTAGGTGGAGCTTTAGGTTACAAAGGCTTTTAGTTTAATATAACTACATTAAGATTTTTAAAAAATCACCTCTTATAATTCACACCAGAATTTCTTAGAGAGAAAACAGTTTCTAGAAAAAGACCTTAATGGGGCACTTGGGTGTAAAATATATGTCCCAGGGACAGGACCTGAAAGGGGAAGGCACAACAAAAGGCAGGGCCAGATTTCTATGAATAAGAACCTGGGAGGAATCTAGATTTGTATTATTTATTTACTGCTCCCTAGATAAAAGGAGAAAGAAGGGGAGGAGGGGAAGTCTGAGCAACAAGACGACGAGGCCAAAGGATTTTCGGAACAGAATGTGAATAATACGATTTTACTCTGCGTGCATTACTCACATATTCTTTGCTTCATTAACCTTCAATAAAGCATACTTCATGTAGAAAAGACTTTAAAAGTGGTAACTCAGGAAAACAAAATTCTAAGTTTGGGTCAAGTGAAGCCAGAGTTCAGATAAACTATGGGAAAAGAAAATCAGCAGATGCAGAAAATTCTCAGCCAAAGCTAAGTGTCGTGAGTGTCCAAGCTACCCAGGATTTCCCAGAAATTTTGAGGAGGGAATCCAGGGGGGGAATCTTTTCATGGTTGTAAAACAGACGTGTGTGACCCAATCTCACAGGGAACAAAAAGTACCAAAGAGGTCACAATCCCCAAAATTCAACAGTATACATGGCAATGGCAGGACATGTACCCAAGGTACCTAACTTTCACATATTCAAACAAACAGAAAAGGCAAAGAGTAACTGGGAAGTATTGAAAGAGCCAACCTTGTATATCTTGTTCAATCTCGCTCCTCCACCTCTGAAGGCAGGTCTTAACAAAGTTTATCTCCTCATCTGTGACCGTTCGAGGAGCTGGGTGTGAGGGCATTTCCATGGAAGATCGGGAAGGTGTAAGTGGCTGATTCGCCACCTCAGACTTGTGTAGAGAACCTTCAGAAGCAAAGGTGCTTTCAGCATCTTGAGACGTGCTCTCTTTCCTTGTACTGAAGAAAGATAAAAATCATGCTCAGATGATGGTTTCCAACATACGCCTTGGCCTAAATTAATGCGCTTTCTAAAGCAAGCTGCTACGTGGGGAAGTACAGCTATAACTTAGTGAGTGTTTATTCTGCAGTTACTGAGCCAAACCTTTCCTTTACATGCATCATCTCATTTAACCCAACTTGCTCATGAGGCAGGTACTAGGACCATCCCTATTTTACCAACTACAAACCTAAGATTTAGAGAAATAAAGCAACGTATCCAAGTTCACCCAGCTAGTAAATGACAGAGAGGGGTTTACACCCAGATCCGCCTGGGTTTAAGAGTCTATGCCTCCTGCTCTCTAACCACTTGCCTTTTCATGAAGAAAGGATGAGAAGGAACATGGAGAAGAGAAGATTGGGACTGGAATAATCAAGGAATCAACTATAGTGTTTCCAAGATGCAACTGACTAAAGTGATATGGAGAGACAGATGCAGGAACAAAATACACAGAAGAAAAATAGTATCAGCTCAACATCCAACCCACAGGAATGCAAATAGGTGGCCCCCTGGGACAGCACAGGGTGCAGGACTTAAAGGCAGACAATCTCAGCTCTACCATGCCTTGGCCAAATACCCAAGGAAAAGTTAGTAGCCTCAGGCAAGTAATCTGATACCTCAGCTATGAAATGTGGGATGTTAACTTCTTTATGTCGTTGTTGTAAACCAAGAATAAAGTATGTAAACTAAATGTTAATTTATCTACTAATTAACTAATGCCAAACAAACTGCACAGAGACAAACCAGCAGGAATATAAACTAATCCTGTGACTGTACTTAGGTTTCTGTTTCACACCAAAACTGAAGCATATAAACTTCCTACCTCTGACTTAAAAGCAACCCTCTCTCCCTTTCCCACCTGCCTTTCTCCCGTACACAGAGTAATGGAGAAAACCTCTTTTCCCTAAGGACCCATACATGTGGAAAAATAAGCCCAACATAAGCAAACGAGCAGACATCTCAATCTCAGAAAGATCACACACACACAGAGCACTTTAACATCTAATATAGGCAGTACTATTTTATGTTATTAAACCACTTTTTAAAAATTAAAACCATTTATATTTTACAAAGGACATAAAAACATTCTACAAAAGCCCAAAGAAATACGCATAGGTAGAGTATAAAAGTAAAAGAACCCCCCACCCCTTGCCTCATGCCATCCCCCAGAGATAATCACTCCTACCATTTGGTATGTTCTATCCACATATGCACTTCTGCACAAACATCAATGAATGAGTATTAATATGTGTGTGTGCGGCGGGGGGGAGCTGGAAGAATGATTGTTTTGTTTTGTTTTTTTTAACATCAGAGTCTAACCTTTTCTACAGGTTCTAGTGTTTTTGTTAGCCAGGACACACACATCAAATTTGATCCGCGCTGGCCCCAGTGGCTCCTCCAGGCCACAGAGGGTGCTGTACACGGCTGAGCCGCAAGAGAAGCAAGGGCTCACGTGACGTGGCCTCCCTGTCTCTTTACTGGATAAACCCCTGTAGGCTGTCCTCTTCGATTTCGAGCCAGTTCTTTTCCATATCTTAATTTTCTATTTGTGAGTAAGTTCTCCTTCCCTTGATGTTTACTTAGTCATGCACACTTCTTCAGCAAACGAGAAAACGAGATGTTTTAGAAGTTCAGGGGCTGAGGTTTCCTCTGAGGAAGGCCTTTTGTGGCACCTAGCTTACAGCAAGCTCAAAGCAAGCTGGGCCTGCTGGAGAATGAACACTATTCCAAACAGCTCAAAACGCCTCTGAAATAATCCCAACTATCGTGTGGGCAAGACGAAGGCACCGGTGGGAATTATGAAAAATTCACCCAAGTGACAGTTGGCAAAATCCTTCCCTTTAAGACAAAGAGCTCACGGCCTTTGAGCCCTTACGGGGTGAGTGTTAATCAGGTGGAAAGATGGTGCACAGTTCAAATTAAACCGAACAACCCATTACATACTATTTTTAAAACTTGTTTGCATTACCTTTCCTTGGATATCAGGTCAGAAGCCGGGCAGTGCTCAGAAGAAAGTGGTAACGTCATGCGTGCATCACTTTGAGATGCAGAGTTTTCTGAGGCAGGTTTTGTACTAGCAAATTCAATAACATATTTCAACATGTCCGGGAGTGGGAACCGAGCCGGGCCCGAGCCGTACTTCACATACCTAGGAGGCAGAGACAATGGTACTCTACTGCCAAGGCTGCCTTGTATTTTCAGGCTCGCTGACAAAAGATCTGTTATTTTCTGAAGAGTCAATGGAAAGGCTTATTCCTAAATGCCATACAATATTTAATACGTTAATCTATAGAGCAAAAAGTTCTCTAACTACAAAAGTGAAAACTGACAATAACCTAAATTTTTACACCTGGCAAAAAGCATTTAAAATGGGCTCCTAGTCAGAGCCATGCCAGTGATGCTTCCTCTTGATTCATATCACATTTAGGCTCTTGTCATAAAAGTAAATTCTGTTTCTTAGAGCAAAAGGGATATATTATCATTACTCAAATCTGAAAATAATGCTGGTGAACTAGTACCCAACCGTTTCTTCTCTGCTGCCCTTTAGATCAAGTACTCTGCAATTAGGAAAAATGAGAGAGAGAAATCTGGAAATGGGAAGCAGGTATTGACAAAGGTCAGAGATAAGAAAACGCAAATCTTTCTTCTGCCGAGTCCTACGTACCCTATTATTCACATACTCATTCAACAGGCCAGGCCAGGAATAAATTATTGAAGATTTCTTTGGGATTAGTAAATAATAAATGTCTTCAATATGTAACCAAAACAACTAATTAATTATTTTAATAATACCCAATGTTCTGCCATTACTAGTACACGCTACACTCAGTAAAGAGATTTACTTTAGTGAATTCTACAGCTCACTGCAGAAGACAGTCTAACTGGTACATAATTAAGCTGACTCATTGGTACAGGTACACTATAATCCTGGGATTCCATTTACAAAAGGATAGAGTCACTTCACATTTCTCTAAAGAAAGTGAAAAAAGAAACAGGCATAAAACTAGGAAGAAGGAAAATTGTCTGTTTCTATATCAAAAAGGACATTATGAAATAAAAAAAAATATAATGCGACTCAAAATCAACCACGTTAGAGGGTATGCAGCAAAGACACTTCAGCTACTCTAATTGAAAGGAGAATTAAAATGACTTCTCCTGTGGATCTGCCTGCCACAGAGAGTTACAGCTTTCACTGAAAAGGATATTAAATATGTAAAACCAGAAGAACTTTGAAGAACTATTCCATTCCTTACATTCCTATTTCCTTGGCTTAATTGCAGCTATCAGTTTACCTAAACTCAACTGGTCTTTCAAGATCTACTTTCTCCATGAAGTCTCCCCTCCATATGCCATGCCCCCAAATGCCAAAGGAAGATCTCCCCTCTCTGAACTCCTACAGTACATGAACTAAACCTCTTGTCTATCCCATAGACATGGTTAACATGTCTTCTTAAGCTTTCAGTGTTTGTTGAAAGAAGTTATTAATACAGCACTGGCTTGGACCAAAGGAAACATCTTCTTACTGGCACTGCAGCATTGATAACCTCATAAGATTCTAAGCCGTTCTTTGACATCTGTAACTCTTCTCAGGTTCGCTGCATTTTAACGTGATACTTCTACAAAATTTCAGGAAAAAATTTTCTCTAAGAAACTTATCTTCAATTTTATGACAATCATTTTTCTGTTCTTCTACTGAATTCCTTTAGACCAACTACTTCACACAATGCAGCACTTGTACTAATTTAGTAGAATCAGAGCAAAAGTAGTTTCAAAAAAGATGTCTACACTGTACACAAGAAATCTTACTTTTAATATTAGAGTACCTTATAGAAGAAATGGTGAACATTTTAATTTTTTTAAATAATAAAAGTAATGCATGCACCTGGTAAGAAAACAATTACAAAAATGTGTAAAACAAACCACAAAAGCCTTCCACCCCCATCTCACTTCTACCACCTAATGGTATCCATTAACAGTGTCTTGTATAGATTCCCAGGATTATGTCACACACAGACAAGCAATTTTTAAAAAAAATTACCCAAGTAAAATTATCTGAAATTTTAAAAGTCACTTTATTTTAAAAAGAAAGTAGTATCATACTATAGAAGATGCTCCGGTACACTATTTTAAAATCTAAATAAGCCAGAATGCCTTGCTGGTTACTGGAAAATTGAGCATTTTTGAGCTATAACGCATCACGTATATCTGGTTGTATAAACACAGAACTTTCCAATCTTACAAAGTATCACTAAAATCTTAAAAGTAAAATATTGCCACAGGTATAAAGTCCCATAAGTCACTTCCAGGAGTATGTGAGGAATCAATCCCCAGCTTAAGTCTATATTTAGACAACTAGATGATGGATCATAATACCTCTTGGATAAGTTCTTCCTAAGTGAGAGAGAGGGAGCTGGAGAGGGGCACCTATAGGTACAGGGTCTTTCTCGGGCTGGTATGGAAGGTTCTGCCCGTCAGGGAAATTACTGAGCTAGCAATGAAGTGGGCAGAGGTGGGGTGGTAGCAGCAAAAATGCTAAGGAGATAAAGGGGGAAAAGCCACTGACAGTGTACTTATGATTTCTTTCCTGCACATTAAATCAGTGGGCTCTCTTCTACTAGAGAGAAATGACAATGACTCCTCCTTAAGAAGTCACGTGGCGAGTCCACAGAAACAGTCCTTGCAGAACAGATGAACAAGAAGGGGAAGATCCCTCCACAGGAGAAAGGACTTGGTATGTGTCACAAATACAACCTTCAGTTTGAGTCAGCACCACTCTAGAGAGAACACCATTGTTTTACCTTCCCCAGGCACCTCAAAACTGCTTTCCCAAGACAAAGCAATTAGAGTTTTGTGGCAGTCACCTCTCCTGTGTTTGTGAAAAAGACGGCAAGGAGAGCAGAAAAAGTAAAGAGCTGTGATATCAGAACTTGGGTGCCCTTCAATACACTGCCAATTGTGTGACTTGGGACACTAATGTTCCTTGGGACTACTACTGCACATCTTAAAGACAGTTTCACACTTAGAAACACATTTTTCTTATCTATTTTATAAAATAACACTAGTTAATACTTAAAACTCTGAATTTTTAGATAAAAGCAAATTATCCGATTTGAATATCCTACGCTATCTTTCACATTTCTAAGTACAAAGCTGTCTATGACTTACCTTTCCAGTTTTTGCTGCAGAACTTTTATTTCCTCTTTCAACTTTCGAATACACTCTCTTTTACTTCGAACAAGCTCTTTGCTCCTGTACATGTACCTGAGCAAATAATAATCCCACAAACACAATTTATATTTAAAAACATTAATGACACAAAGTTTCAGCAAACTTGGGATACAAGGAAACTGCCTTAATCAGACAAAGGATATCTATGAAAACACAGAGCTAACATCATATTTAATGGTGAAAGACTGAAAGCTTTCCCCTAGTATCAGGAACAATCCAAGAATGCCCACTCTTGCCTCTTCTATTCAATGTTTTACTGGAGGCATAGCCAGTGCAGTAAGGTAAAAAAAAGAAGTAAAAGTCATACAGATAGAAAAGGAAGAAGTAAAGCTGCCTTTAGTTGCAGATAACATGATCATCTACATAGGAAAAGTCAAGGAATCTACGAAAATGCATCAGAACTAATAAGTGAATTTCTTAGTAAGGTCAAAAGATGCAAAGTCAATTTAAAAAGAAAGAGGAAAAAAATCTATTGCATTTCTGTATACTTGTAAAGAACAAACAAAAAGTAAAGTTTTTTAAAAAGCCTTATAATAACATCAAAAGCAATAATTATTTAGGGCTAAACAATCGGATATGTTCAAGAACTGTACACAAAAAATTATAAATCACTGTTGAGAGAAATTAGCAAAGACTCAAGTAAATGGAGCTATACCATATTCATAGACTGAAGGACTAAAAATTTTTAAGATGTCAATTTCCCCAAATTGATGTATAGGTTCAACACAGTCCCAGTCAAAATCCTAATAGCTATTAGGGGTTTTGACAAGCTGCTTCTAATATTTAGATAGAAATGGATCAGAATAGCCCAAACAATTTTTTAAAAAGAATAGCAAAGTGGGAGGTTTACACTATCTGATGTCAAGATTTACAATAAAATCACAGTAGTCAGGTGGTTTGTGACCACCTAGAAGGGTGGGATAGGGAGGGTGGGAGAGAGGGAGACGCAAGAGGGAAGAGATATGGGAACATATGTATATGTATAACTGATTCACTTTGTTATAAAGCAGAAACTAACACACCATTGTAAAGCAATTATATTCCAATAAAGATGTTTAAAAAAAAAAAATCACAGTAGTCAAGACAATGTAGCCCTGGCATAAGATTATACAATAGACAGAATAAAACCTCCAGAAAAAGGCCTACAAATACAAGTTCAACTAATTTTTGAAAAATGTACCAAGGTAATTCAATGGGGGAAAAGAGTGTCTTTTCAGCAAATGATGCTGGAATAACTGGACATCCGCATGCCGCCTTACGCAGCCTGCAAAAAAAATCCCCTTACCTCATACCATATATGAAAATGAACTCTAAATGGGTCATAGACATAAACATAAGAGTTAAAATTACAAAAAAATTTCTGGGAAAATATCAAAGAAAACCTTTGTGACCTTGGGTTGGCATATTTCTTAATTAGAACACAAAAAAACACTAACTATAAAAGGGCACTTGATACATTAGACTTCCTCAAAACCAAAAACCCCTACTCTTCTAAAAATACCAGTAAAGAAATGGAAGAGACAAGTAGAGTTAGAAAATATTTGGATTTGTATCTAAAATATATAAAGAACTCTTACAACTCAGTATGAACACAACCAACCAAATTAAAAAGTGGACAAAAGATATGAACAGACATTTCACCTAAGAAAATATACAAACGACCATTAATTAAGCACATGAAAATATGGTCAACATTGTTAGTTATCAGGGAACTATAAATCAAAAGAAAAATAAAATACTCCTACAAACCCAAGAGAATGGCTAAAACTTAAAAGACCGATAATTCCAAGTATCGTTGAGGATTTGGAGCAAATGTAACTCTCATACACTGCTGATAGGAACGCAAAACTGTACAGCCACTTTAGAAAACAGTTTGGAAATTTCTTATAAAGTTAAAAATATACTTTTCATACAACAGCAATCTCACTCCCAGGTATTTTACCCAGAAGCACTAAAAACCACACCAAGACTTCTTTGTGAAAGTTCACAGCAGCTTTATTCATAATAGCCTAAAACTGGATACATCTGAAATGTCCATCAACTAGTTGATGGAAAAAATACTGTGGTACCTCCATACAATGTAATACCACTCAATAACATTAAGAAAGAAATCACTGATATACGCAACAACATGGATGAATTCCAAATACCTTATTCTAAGTGAAAGATGACGGCCACAAGAGGGCTCATACTGAATATTAATGTCCCTAATTATGACATTCTAAAAATGACAAAAGTACTGGGCCAGAAAACAAGTGGTTGCCTGAAGGTGGAGGGAAGGGACTGACTGCAAAGGGGCACGAGGGAACCTTCCGGGTGATGGAAATGTTCTATATCTATATCACCTTCTGGGTGATGGTGGTATTACTTGGCTGTATACATTCGTTGAAATTCATCAGCTGTACACCTAAGAATGGTAACATTTCTTTGTATGTAAACTATATGTCAATAAAACAGACGTTAAGAAGATTAAAATTCTATAATATAAGTCTGTCTAGGATTTTTTTCTTTTTTCAGGAATACAAATAGTATTAAATGAGCAAGAAATACACAGCAGCTACTCCAGACAGCTGTTCACCAGACAGCAGGGCTTTCACCTGAAGCCTAGCTACTCAAAATTGTGGTCCAGAGATCAGAAGCACCAACAGCATTGCCCTGAGAGCTTCTTAGAAATGCAAACTCTTAGGTCGCAACCTAGATCCACTGAATCCAAATATGTATATTATCAAGAGCTCCAGGTGAGTCCTATGTACAATACACTTAGTATATGCTCACTTCTACTGCTACAACACATTAAGAAGACAATCAACCACAGAACTCACCTGTCCATATAAATGATCTGAGGAAATTCCAGTTTATTGTGAATTTTCTCTGGCTGACCGAGGGACTGATTGAACTCAAATCTTGAGAGTTCAAAGGTCAACACTGGAGGTAGTTTTGTAAACCAACGCTATGTCAGACGTAGAAATGCGGGAGAGAAAAGTTAATTTTAGGAACTAGCAATAGCCAGATTTAAACTGTCCCTCATCAGACTTTCTTCCTTTGGTAATCAAACTCATACTAGAGTTCTTTTTTTTTTTTTTTACTCCAAACAGTAAAATGACCACTTAGAATCATGCCTTCTTAGAGAATATGGTTAAACACTTCTCAAGACTCCAAATCTACAAGCCAGTGAACAACATTTTAACTCAACTATCATCCTCAGACATGACGACCCTTAAATATGTGAACTTCACGAAGAATCTCCACATCATTCACTGCACCATCAGTATTCAAGAGGTTTAAAACCTGGAGAAAATGGCTAGCCTAACCAAAGAATTAGAAATTGTCCAGAAAGATTAATATGTGTACATATACTATATACTATTTACAGTCTGTTAACCATAATTTGAATCCCCTTTATTTCTAAAAAGGAAACTTGAAATAGCTTCATGATTACGAGTTCTGAAGTTTCTGAGAAAATCTCTGGATTCCAAGAATTTACACATCTCACAAAGGACTTAGTCAAATCAACCTATAATGTTGCCTTGAGTTTCAAGAACAGAAAGCACTGAAATATAAAGAAGATCTCAACTGTCACTGATAGTAGATGAGGAAAAAGCTAAACCCGGAAAGGCATTTCTGTTCAATTCACCTGTATGCCAGAGGTCTGTATGAACAGCTTTAAAATGTTCCCTTTACCAAAGGTGCAAACAGCTATATTCCCTCCCCATACCCTTGTCAGCATGAGGTGAATCCAGACAGCCTGTCTGGCCACCTCAGAGCTATACCTAAATAGGCACAATTTTCTTTCTTTTTTTTTTTAATAGAGAGGTCCCATTCTTGAATAGAGGTCTCCAGAGGTCTAAGTCGCTAATGAACACTCCTTGCCTTTCGTAAGAGCAAGCATCAGCTCTGCACAATGGCACAGATGATATGCCTCCCAATCAGGAATTAATACTTTCCTTGGAAAGCTAGGGAGGCAGTAGCTCTCTCCCAGTTCCAACACTGCTCTACAGCTAATACACTTTTAACAAGGCTCAAGTCAGGCTCCCTATTTAATTCAAGAAAGATTTTCTTTCTCTTATAAGTAATTACTGAGTTGGACTCATATAAGGCACAATTCTGTTCAAAATGTATGATGAAAGGAGAATAATCCAAGCTGTGTGGTGTTGGCAATTATGCTACAATGTAACTAATTCTTAACGGGAACTTTGAGATATTAATTACCCTTGCTTGCCCTGTAATTCCCCCTTTCTTTCCAACCCACAAAAATAAATAAATGAATCTTACATATAAAAAATTTTAAAGCAAAGGCAGAATTTACAACTGAGAAAAGTAAACACTATAATAGGGAAAATATTCTAAATGGCATACCATAGGAGTTAATCACTGTACTTTTACCCTCCGAAAATATGGAGGCAGTGGTTCTCCCTACTCAGGTACAGGTAGGCTTCAACAGAAAGAGAGAAACTTGATCATACTTAAAACGTCAGAAGCAGCATACAACCTTTATACGATTAACTCAAATTCATACAAGAATTTATTCATCAAACACTAAGACTCACTAACTCTTATCAACTCATGAGAGACTTCAGACTAGTTCAAGTCCTGTTAGTGTGAAGTTATTTAATATGTGATGTGAAAACAGTTTGCCCAAAAGCTCAGTCCTATTTAACTGGCTTTGTCTTGGCAAAGCAAATAAAAATATCCAACTCACCTCTTGTCCATATTTCACTGAATGATCGGAAGGAAGCAGCTCAATGTCACCCTCCACCATGGCCCCTTCCAAACATTCGTCTAAGTTGCGATAACCATTTACCTGAAGGGGATACTGGCCGAAGGTCTCATTGTTACAAAAGGGCTTCCCTAGGCAAAGAAACAGATTGCTTTTTAAAAGACATCACTACTGCTATCGAAAGCTTTTTTCCTGGCACCACACAGACAGTATCTTCTTAATTCAGCAACTTGCTGAGAACTGGTTACAAGTATACTTAGCCGGGATGGCTACCTCTAATGAACCAGCGGATCCAGGCATAGATCATTAACAACTGCTAACATCACAAAAAGAAAGACAACCAACTATGCCTCCTGGTCAAAGACTGTCCCACCACCTGTGAGTTAGTCTTGACTAATTAAAAAGCCTTACCTGAATCTGGTCAAACTCTAGATCCAACTATCAAGTTACAAAAAGAGGAGCAAAGAGGAACATGTTAAACTATATCACAGATACGCAAGCGGCAAAATTTTAGACTGTAGAGAATATAAGAGAACAAACAACCTAATTTCTTAAAAAATGTATTTCAAGGAAGAAAGAATGGAGGGAAGGGACAGTCTGCAGATTTTGAAAAGAACTTAAAAGACCAATCATAAATGAACCACATTTGCATCCTGATTAAAACAAACTGTAAAAAAGTATACATATGGGGAAGTGTATTTATTTTTACATATGTAAAATTATATATTTATATACACATGAAATTGTAAAACAAATTGGGCGTTTGAACACTTGACTAGTTATAAGATATCAAGAAATGCTGTTTTTTGGGAGTGACGGTGGATTGGATTTTTTTTTTTTTTTTTTTGGCCACACGGCATGGCATGCAGAATCTTAGTTCCCTGACCAGGGATTGAACCGATGTCCCCTGCAATGGAAGCACAGAGTCTTAACCTCTGGACCACCAGGGAAGTCCCTGGATTAGACTGTTTTACAAAGGCTATCAGAGGGCTAAAAGAAGACAGGTGTTAGATGGAGAATGATTGGCCATGTGTCCAACATGCAGCTTAGATAAGCCCCTACAGTAGACACACTTTTGGCAGCCTGACTCAATGAAACCTTGAGATTAGATAAAACAGAGAAAACTGATTAACGTCAGTGTGTGTCTGACATTAATACCAGATTTAGGCTGTGCAAATATTACACAATTCAATATAGCAACTCTGAGACGAACACTGTGCCCGTTTTACAGATGAAGAGACTGAGGATCCAGGATCTCATGTAATTTGTCCACGATCACACACATACTAAGAGGCAGACCCAGTATTCAGACCTGCATTTGTCTGACTCTCAAGCCATTTCACAGTAATACGGATGTGGTCACAAGTCTAGAATTAACATTTAGAGCAGAGAATTTACCTTCATGAATCCCTTCAGTGAGGAAAGTACCGTAGAATAGCTGCACCATTGGATTTTCAGATTTGTTCCTGGGATTGCTGCTTTTAAAACAAGGAAACAATTCTGTATCATTTGGATCAGATAAGCAATACATTAAGCCAAACCAGCATTCAAAAGCAAAAATAATACATTTTCATCAACCCTCAAAGATCTAAGTATGCTCTAAAATAAGTAACGGATTAGTTCAGTTCAAAAACTCATTGAATAGCCAGGGCATGGAAGCAACCTAAGTGTCCATCGACAGATGAATGGATAAAGAAGATGTGACACATATATACAATGGAATATTACTCACCCATAAAAAGAAATGAAATTGAGTTATTTGTAGTGAGGTGGATGGACCTAGAGTCTGTCATACATTGAAGCAAGTCAGAAAGAGAAAAACAAATACCATATGGTAACACATTATATATGGAATCTAAAGAAAAAAATAAAATGGTTCTGAAGAACCTAGGGGCAGGACAGGAATAAAAATGCAGAGGTAGAGAATGGACTTGAGGACACGGGGAGGGGGAAGGGTAAGCTGGGATGAAGTGACAGAGTGGCATGGCCTTATATATACGACCAAAATAGATAGCTAGTGGGAAGCAGCCGCATAGCACAGGGAGATCAGCTCGGTGTTTTGTGACCACCTAGAGGGGTGGGATAGGGAGGGTGGGAGGGAGACGCAAGAGGGAGGCGATATGGGGATATATGTATATGTACAGCTGATTCACTTTGTTATAAAGCAGAAACTAACACACCACTGTAAAGCCATTATACTCCAATAAAGCTGTTAAAGAAAATTAAAAAACAAAAAAACCCCTCATTAAACAACTATATACCCAGCACTGCACCAAATTCTGGAGACACAAAGGCAATACAGGCATGATCCCTGGCCTTACAGAACTGCAAGTCTAGTAGGGGAGTCATACATGCAAATACATGTGTGTGTGTACATTCAGTATATACATCTATATCCAGTGACAGAAATATATAAGGTATAGAAGTCATATAAAGGTAACAATGAACCCTCTTGTTCAGTTTTCCAAATGAATATGAAAATGCTTTCCTGGTGGCACAATAGAGATGGAATGAAAACAGCTTATTTCTATAAGCCTATCTTAAATTAACTATGTAAGATGCTATTTGGAAAGCTGTTTTATGAGTTTAAAAAAAACTTAGGAAGCAAGTATCTCTGCATCTGTATTTGGCAAGGGCTATTTATATTCTTTGCTTTGAATTTTACTTCTGTCAGTGACTGAAATAATTAAATTCAATGTATTCATATTATACCTCCATTCTCACATCAAGGATTGATTTGTATCTTTCAATACTTTTACAGCACAGGTGATGACTTTTAAAAAGTTAATAGTTATGACCCTTTTAGAAAAAAAGTTACAGATTAATATGATTATCTACAGGGGGAAAACCAAAGGCAAGGGGGATAAACAATGACAAATATGAGTGGTTACCCCACAGGGTTTGGTAAAAATCAGCAATTTCTACTTGAGAAGAATAATTTCCCCCCAAATCATAATTCTCACTGGCCCGCTGTGAGTAGGAAGGACGTACAAACAAATCCTCAACACTCACTTAATATTAACAGCTAGCTGGAATGCGTCCTCTAGCCAATCCAGGAGCTTGTGTGTGAATTCACTCACATCTTGCTGTAACAGACGCACAAATTGCATGAGTTAGACCCAACAGTATACTTAGGGAAATGAAAATATGCCCTTAACCCACCAATGATTAAGATTCTATTACTACAAAGGATTTCTTTTTCAGGTCCAAATATCGTGAAGATACAAGGAACATTGGAACCCAGCTGCTGCAGACAACACACAAGACCCACTGGGCGATTTCTGATTAGAAGGAAATGGGAACACTACCCCTTCCAGCCACATCTATTTGTAACAAACTAACAAACAAAATCTTCCAGTTAGGCCTTGAAAAAAAGGTCCAAAGAACAGACTGAAGTTATCTAGAACAATATGAGATCTGAATGGAGAAAGGAAACCTTTATGAAATGTTTTGAGAATTTTGTAGAACTGCAGGACCTTTAGACAAATAGATAAAAAAAAGTAATTTTATGAAGAAGAAGCTGCTCTAATAGTGATAGCTTTGATCTGAATAAGAGGTAGGGAAAGGAACGTACTATAGTCTAGAAGAGAAAGACTGCTCAGAAAAGCTACAGAACTCAGGTTTAGATCATTTTAAAAATAGGATTTCTATTTGGGCCATCCCAGGACAAAGATGCAGACAAAGGACAGACTTTCCTTTTCTCGGTGACCCTCTGCCATGATTTACTGAGATATTTTCCAATCTCCTCCTTTCTACTTCAACAGCCCCTGGGAAATTCTATTCTTTCTACTATTTTTTCTTCTTTCCTTTGTAACAGCCAGCCTCCCCCACACAACACGTACATGCACACACTTTGTTTTACTTGTTCCTTAGGCACTACAAAGGGCAAAAGCAGGCACCCGGAGTCCTGCATAGTCACATTCGTAGCTTATTACACAGCTGAAACAAGGCAACATCACAGTAGTAGTAACAAGGCATCATTGCAAACTCCAGAGTCGAGGGAAAGAATGAGGACTATGGGCTTCCTGTACCTGCTGCTCCTCAGGCGATCGGAATGCTCCCTTTAAGAGGTCCAGGGCCGCTGAAGGGTCTACAAACTTGCGATTTGATCCCATCATCAGAGCAAACAAATACTGAAGCTCCTGCATAAACACGATATTTCTCTTTTCCTGCAGGAAAGATAGCGATGTGTACTCTTATAACCTCATATTTGGAAAATTTGAACACATAAAGAAAAAAGTGGTCAACAATCTCTAATTTATATTTACAAAGTTCTAGATTGGAATCAGGTCTCAAACTGTTATAGGTACTCTGATAAAGTCTGTGTAGGGGACTGCCCTAAACTCGAGAATATCTATGTAGAAGTCAGAGAGAGAATAATGTCAGAAAGCAAAAGTGTTTATTTTCTAAAACTGCTGCCATTCCTCCTTTTGGGAAAGGCATCACCAAGGGAAATCCTGGGAAGGGTTAGATCTCAGCAGGAGGCTATATCCTTTGGCAAGAATGAACTAAAGACTCTTCTAAGAAGGCCCAGGCCTCCCGGCATCATGTCATCCACTCTGCATCCCTCAGCACAAGCGACTAAAGGAGCCTGAAGAAGGCGCAAACAGACAGGGATTTCTAAATCTCCCACCCAGAGGCAGAAAAGCTGAGGCCATCAGGGTGACCTGTCACTTTCTTAGAACTGTTTTCCTAATTTTATTCCTGCTTAACTTTACACTATTTCTTGTCACAAAGAAAGAACAAGAGCCATTTGGAAATGAAAACAAATGTTGCACAAGCCGAAGAGCATCACAGTAACCAGCTTTAACCAAAATTAAAAGGCCTTTGGGAAGAATGGGACTAAACAACAGTGAAGATTCCTTGACACCAATTTACCGTGTGACTTGGACAATTTTCAAGTACGTTCTGTGGTAGGCTATAGCTGAGGACAAGTCTTCGGAATTCAGGCAATTGAAACAGAGACTGAAATAAAGAAATGGATTAATAGCCTTTCTTTCAAAATAACTGCAGCAAAAAAATATTTTTTACCTTAAAAGTATGTATAACTCAACCTAGTAATTCTACTATGTCTAAGGAAATAATAATGGCTACACATAAAAATTTCGCCAAAAGAATGTTAATCCTTTTTAGGAAAAAACTAGAAAAAACCTAATGGCTAGCAGGAAAAGATTAAATAAACTATAGTACATCTGTATAACGGATTATTATATAGTCATTAAAATAATACTGTAGAAACAATGTTTTCATAAAAGGACAACTACAAAGTAAAAATGAGTGATCAAGAGCTACATGTATCAACATAGATGTATCTCAGAAATATTCTGTGTGAGAAAAAGGTGTAGAAAGAGTATTATATTGTTCATAAGAAGTTTAATCATATAAAACAACATGATACACTGTTTAGGGTTACATACACCTGTGGTTGTATCTGTGTGAAGGGGGTGGTATGACGGGCGATGGGTACAATGGGGACTTAATAATAGTACAGGGATTTGAAACATTTCTTTCTAAAGCTTTACTATTCGCCACTCTTTGCCTTAAATACTGTATTTTAAGGAATTTTAACAGATATCTCTGGCTGGCAGAATTAGGGAAAGGAATTCCATTTTACTGTTTGTAAATCATACATTTTTCCAACTACAAATATCTTTTGAAAGTTAATGTTTTAAAAAATCTCTTGTATGGGCTTCCCTGGTGGCGCAGTGGTTGGGAGTCCCCCTGCCGATGCAGGGAACACGGGTTTGTGCCCCGGTCCGGGAGGATCCCACATGACGTGGAGTGGCTGGGTCCATAAGCCATGGCCGCTGAGGCTGCGCATCCGGAGCCTATGCTCCGCAACGGGAGAGGCCACAACAGTGAGAGGCCCGCGTACAGAAAAAAAAAACAAAAACAAAACCTCTTGTATGAATATAACTCCTCATCCCAACATAATCCTCAGATGAAAAGCCCTCCAGCCCACAGACTGGAACTCTTGAAGCAGCATCCTGGGTGGACTCTAAGCCTCCGACTTCCCCCACTCCACGACAAGCTCTACCGGGATTCAGCCAATAGGAGGAGTGTACACCTGGACTGGGAACTTAAGTTGGGTTAGGATGTGATACCAAAGTTCCATCTGGAGCCAGGGCTGGGATGCTCAGCTCTACAAGCAGCCCCATCTCTTCTCTTCCCACCTCCCATGTCTACCTAGCGCATCTCCATTCCTCCTGGTTTCACCCCCTACTCGGCTGACTATCCCGTAACATGTTCCAGCACTTCTGTTCTACCTTGAGAAAAATGGCCTTACGTTCTCAAGTCCCTCCACTCCACTTCCTCACCTTCACCAAAATCTGGCTTTTCCCAAAGATGCTATTATTCTTAAAAAATACAACAGTGTGAGCTGATGTTACTCATTTCCCAAACCAATATCAACTTGATCCTCCAACATCTGCTTCTTCTCCTGTAGTCTCTGTATCACTAATTACATCCTCCTCCTCCAGGCATCAAAGTTCAGAACTTCAGAATAATCGTTGACTCCTTTCCCTTTATCAACCATTTACATCCAGTAAGAAGTCCCTTGCACTCTGCCTCTGGGGCGCTATTTTATTCATAACCACCTCCTCTCTATCAGTCCCTATCACCTGCTCTAATCAAACTCCCATCACTGCCCACCTGGATCACGGCACATCGTCTCCCTGCCTCTAGAACCTCCTCTGTACCAGCCCACTCTCCACACAGCTCCTTCTAACTATCTTTCTAATGTAACCAAAATAAAGCACCTGATCCACTGAAGACTGTCATATGGTGAGAGCTCTGCCATCCCAAGTCTGCTATCCTTACTAGGTGACTTTGGTCAGTACCCAATCCACAGGACATCCTGTCAGCTCTGCCTTGGGAATAAATCAAGATTTCAACCTCTTCTCTATTTCCACAGCTACCAGCCTGGTCCAGGGCAGCACGGCCTCTCAGTGATGACTGCAGCGGCCCCCTTCATAGGTCTCTCCACTTGTATCCGCGCCCCCTCCATTCTGCTCTCCTCACAGTGGCCCGAGGGAGCCTTTTAAAACTCGAGTCAGAGTACATTACTCCTCTGCTCAGAACCCTCAAGACTCCCCATCTCACTCAGAGCAAAGGACAAGTTACCTCTCCAACCCCACATCCAGTGATCCTTGCCTCCGCTCCTAGCATTCCAGCCACTCGGAACTCTGATGTCCTGTGAACACGCCAAGCTCACTCCCACCTTGTGGCCATTGTTTGGTGCTTCCCCTTCTACATGGAATGCTCTCCCCCGACAGTTGCCTGGCTCACTCTCTCGCCTGCTGTGTCCAGGGCAACTGCTCCAATCTCATCCCCTCACGCAGCCTAACCTAACATCGTAGTTTATGTTGGAACCTGCTCCCGTCCCTCCTGCGTCAATTCCAATCTCCCATACCCTGCTCTCTTTTCTATCACACCGACCAGAGTTTAACATACTATATAAACATCTATGTAGTTAACTAGTTAGTTTTTCAACTATTTATTGATTCCTATTTCAACTATTTATTGTTCCTTGTCTGTCTTGCCTCACAAGAATCTAACTCCCTAAGGGCAAGTCTCTGTCTTGGTTTGGTCCACTCCTATATCTCAAGGGCTTAGAACAGTGCTAGGCACACAGCAGGAGTCCAATTCACATTTTCTGAGGGAACACAGGTACTTTTGTTCAGCCGAGGGACCCCCCCCGGCTCCCATGAGCATCTTAGGTCTCATGACCTATTCCTCCACTCCATCTCTACATACCCAGGATATGTCAATACCGGAAACACTGCTGCTTCTCAGATCACAAATTCAGAAAAACCTCCTCTTGAACCATAACCTGTCTTCTGGCTCATTTGTTCAATGACCCACAGGACACCTGTGCTTTGACGTCATCAGGAACCCAAGCAAACAGACCTCTTTCCTGTCCTCCCTTCCTGTCTTCATTTCTCCCTCTCCCCAGCTTTGATTCCGTGGTCTCTACTCATCTTTCATTAAATTCTCAAACTGCTCTTTTTTTTTTTGAAACAATCTCTTAGTTTTTATTTATTTATGTATTTATTTATTTGGTTGCACCAGGTCTTAGTTGCAGCATGCAGGCTCCTTAGTTATGGTATGCGAACTCCTAGTTGCAGCATGCATGTGCGATCTAGTTCCCCAGACCAGGGATTGAACCCGGACCCCTGCTTTGGGAGCGCGGAGTCTCATCCACTGCGCTGTACCACCAGGGAAGTCCCTCAAACTGCTCTTTTGTCCTTTCATCATACCCAGCAAATCCTCCAACTTAAATGAATTTAATTTTCCACTTAAGCGTTTTGGAGAACTGCTAAGAGAAGAAGTCCCGAGCAAACAGGACATGTGGATACCACTATACATTTAAGGTCTACAACCTCAAGTAGACCTTCACATTTTTAGAAATCCTACCACTGTATTCTGGCGCCAACTGGTTTCCCGCTGTTTACAACAACCATTTAAACTTTCACTCCCTTTAAAACCTCATTCTGTCACTCTTCCACTCCGCCTCAAAAAATGGCTGCTTATTTCAGAGGAAAAAACGACTACTAGGAACTATTTCCACTTTAACTGGCAGTCATCATTTCCTCCTTGTCCTCTCCCCTGTTACCCTCTTGCCCTCTTGCTGTCGGAGGCCAAGCCCTCCCCACACGCCCTGCTCTCTGTCCTGTCCTCCCATGCTTTCTCAGAAGCCTTTCTCAGTCATCCCCTCCATAGGCTCGCTCCTTTCACCATCTCTCACAGGAGGGAAGTGAATCCAGGGAAGGGTCTCGGTCTCAATCTCAATCTCTCCCTCTCTCTCGAAAGGAAAGAACTGACTCGTGTCCCTCATTCCCCAAGACCTTCCTACATCCTATTCTCAATGCAGAGGCCAGTGAGCCTCTTAAAATGGAAGTAGGATCGCAGCACTTGTCTGCTCCAAACCTTCCAATACTTTCCCACCTCACGTGATTCCTGAACCCTCAACACGACCCCAAGCTCCCCCTCCCCCGTCCCGCCTCCACCACCTCCCTGCACTCACAGCCGTCTGTTCCCCGTCCTCGGTCACTCAATTCCAGCCTTCTCTCTATTTCTCAGCTCCTGACCTGAGTCTCTGAACTTGCTGTTCCCTGTCTGCAGTGTCCTCTATATAATTATATGAAACATTCTTCATGGAACTACATGGCTCATTCCCTCGCCTAAGTCAGGCCTCTACTCAGATGCCCACCTTAGCAGAAAGGCCATACGTAACCCCCCTATATACTATATAAACAGCACCCCTTCCCTCTCTAGCTGAACCCTTTCTAGCCCCTCTTGCCCCCATTCATTCATCTTTATAGCACTTACCGCCATCTGATATATATTTTGTTTCCTGTTGGTCCCACTCTTTTCCAAGTAAACTCCATGAGAGTGAGGGCTTTGTTTTATCCACTGCTGTTTCCCCAGTGCTAAAACAGTCCAGGCACAGAGTAAGCTGACGGAACCCATGGATTTTATGTGTGTAAACGGAGGATTCCATTTTTGGCTAAGCAGCTGGGTCAGTGTCAAGTACTGTGAAGGAGAAGCTGGCAGGGCGCGATCAAGTGCTGCACTGCAGCCACGTTAAGTTTAAGAGGCAACACGCTCCCCAGGCGAATTCATCCTCTAGCTTGGCTTTATCACCATCTACATGCTACTGATTCCCAGAACTATATCTGCAGCCCAGATCTTTTTACTGAACAACATACTCACATAGATAACTGCCTACACTGTATCTCCACGTGGACCCTCAAACTCAGCATGTATAAAGCGAACTGAAATCCCCCGTTTAACACTCACGCAAACTATTCCTCCTCCAGTGTTAAATGGCACTATCGTCCACCTGGTACCTCAAGCTAGAAACCTTGCAGTCCTTCTCAGGCCCTCCTGCACATATCCCTACCCAGTTGCTTATCAAATCCTATAGATCTGATCTCCTAAATACCTCGTGAATGCTTTGACTCCTCCCTTCCATGGCTTATGCCACTTCTCTATTCCAGGCCATCATCATTTCCTTCCTGCCTGGTCATTTATGATAGCCTCCCAAAGACTGATTTCTCCTTATTAGCTCTTGCTCTGCTGTAATACAGCATTCACCAAAACACCTCCTCAACCTATTTATAACCACAGAAGATTCTGTTTTCAGTACTGACCAAGCTAGACACAAGAGCACCTAGGTCCAAAACACAAGAAAGCAACCAAAACACAATAATGCCATGGGGAAAACCCTCCAGTTTTATTTACCTGTTTCCTTTTTTTTAAAGCTATGTTTCTCACATTTCAGTTTAATAAATTACAAAATCGTTTCCAGAAGACACAGTTGTCTCTTAATACCATACCTGAATAACAGCACTAAACCAACATGTATTGCCAACATTTTTCAGCCCAACGGGCCAACCATCAACTCGCCTCCAGTCATTGGGATTGGGATTTTCTCCCCAGACTTCACAGCGTTTTCTCTTTGAGCGTTTAGTTTCTGCAGAGGTTGCCTCGTGCATCCTATATTGTGCCAACATATCACACATCAAAAAAGAAAAGAGTTAAACAACAATATACTATATGGAGGATGTAGGTAAGCTTTCACAGGTAATTCAAAATGCCAGATAAACTATTTACTGGGTAACCGCTGGCTATATAATAACTATAAGGTTGCAACATAAGTGAAAAGGTTTAAACATCGAGTTGTTAATCCTGCCATAACAGAGATTATTACTAACAAGGGCCCTGATGGAACTGAGTTGAGACTCAAAACTATTTATGGCTACCATATTAAAAGTTTTACATTTCAACAATAGTGCCTTATCTCAGACCTTGCCATTGAAAGAGGCAAGAGAGACACTCTGCTAAAGATAAGAGCCTTGAAATTGCTTAGCACACAAACCATGGCCCTATGTTTCCCCGAAAGAAACAACTTGGCAGTATGAGGGGATAAACATGTCTGGAAACTGACTGGGCACCACTGGAACTGGGTATCTGTGAACAATACCAGACAATCACCAAATCAGTACCAATTCAAAACATATATCCTCCTAGTCCTAGGGCAGCTGAGTGATAACTTTCATTTTCAATAGCCAAAAACAAAACATTCAAAGTTTACAAAGGCTCAAAGTTAATAAAGAGAATACATATTTATCAGATATTTGCCCTAGACAGTTTTCTCCCCACTAGCAAATGTGAACTACAAAACCTTGCAGGCTTCTACTCAAAGACCACAGGCTGCAATAAGACCCTTATCATATTTAGCTTCTTCAAAAGTGAACCAAGGAGTAAGTAAGCGAATGTGAATTTAAATTTTCTCATAAAAGAAATTTCATTTAGGTGCAATTAAAGAAGCTTGGCAGAACTGTTTCACAGAGATACTGCCTTTGACCTACATACTGATGTGCAGAGCAAACACTATAAATTAAATCAATAACCTGTTAAGATCTCTTCCATCAGCTTGAATTTTGGGGGACTCCAGCAGACTCAAAGCAATGGCGGCCTGAAGATCATCTTTGTTATCATGAGTAAGGTCTATTACTTCTGTAAGATAAACAGAAATTTAATTAGTCTACATGCAGGAAACATTGCCTTTCTGTTTGTATTGTAGGAAAAAAGGTGAAAGCATTCACAAAATTAGATACACTCCCTAACTCTCAATACAATGGCTCTTCTGTGTAAAAACAACTTTATTACTCTATGCTAGAATCAAATGAGTAACTTATAGCTACACTGTAACCTTATGATTAGCTAACAGTACAGTAATAACAAGCTGCTAAAATGCAATGAGTCAAATACCCCCTTTTGCAGCCTTACTTCACAGAGTCAGAAATATATCCCATACCTGTAGGTTAAATAGTCTCTTTACTTACCATTGTAAACTATCAGCTAAAAGTTGAACATTCAAAGAATGGATATTTTCAATCTCACAGGAACTATTCTAGAGAACAGAGGATATACTCCTCAACTCATTTTATGAAGTCAGCATAACACCTTGGTATATCACAAACCAATCAAGAACAGTAAGAGAGAGGAAAAATGACAAACTCACGCATGATCACAGACGCAAAGAGCCTGAACGAAAGCAAATAGAATCCTGCTAACACACCAAAAAAGATTATATATTAAGACCAAACTGAATTCACTGTAGGAATGAAATACTGAGTTAATGTTAGAAAATAGACCAGTAAAATCCACTATCTTAACAGTTAAAGGAAAAAATGATCATCTCAATAGATACAGAAAAAGTATTTTATAACATTCAACCTCCATTAAGGAATAGAAACTCCAAGCCAAGTAGGAAGAGAAAAGAATATTTTTAGACTGAGAAAGAATATCCATGGAAAGCCCACAGCAAACTTTACACTTAATCGTGAAATGTTACATGCATTTCCTTTAAAACTAAGACTAAGACAAAGATGTCTGTTGTTGAGGGCTTTTATTCACCATGGTTCTGAAAGTTCCAGGCAGTGTGATAACAAAATAAAATAAATTAAAAAAAATAATAAAGATTGCAAAATAAGAAACAAATCTGTCATAATTCACAGATAATGATCACCTACAAGGGAAACCCAAAATAATCTATGGAAAATAGTTATAATTAATAAGAGATGGTTAACACCATTGTAAAGCAATTATACTCCAATAAAGATGTAAAAAAAAAATAAGAGATGGTTAGATAAAAGATCAATGAACAAAAGTTGAATGAATGTCTATATATGAGCAATGAAATACTTAATTTATAAAGAAAAAAACCACAAAGAACACAAAACAAAAAATCAAGACCTTGTGCTACTGGCATAAGAACTAACATATGGATCGATGGAACAGAATGAGTGGGACTGAACTGACAGTCCAGGAATAAACCTCACAGTTATAGTCAACTGATTTTCAACACAGGTACCAAGACAATTCAATAGGGAAAGAGTGGCTTTTAACCCCTCCTTCACATCATTTACAAAAATGAACTCAAAAGTGGATCAAAGCCCTCAAGATAAGAGCTAAAACTACAAAACTCTTAGAAGTAAACAGGTATAACTTCATGACCTTGGATTAGACAATGGCATCTTCGAGATGACAATCAAAGCACAAGCAGTGAAAGAAAAGATTGGTAAATCTGACATCATCAAATAAAAATCTTTGGGCTTCAAAGGACACCATCAGGATAGTGAAACGACAGCCCACAGAATGAAAGAAAAATTTTGCAAATCATGTATCTAGTAAGGAACCTATATACAGAATACATAAACTCCTGCAACTGAATAATAAAAAGACAAACAGCCCAACTTTAAAAATAGGAAAAGAATTTCATTAGACATTTCTCCAAAGAAGACACACAAATGGCCAATAAGCACATGAAAAGATGCTCCACATCATTAGCCATTAAGGAAATGCAAATCAAAACCACGAGATTATCATTTCACACCCACTTGGATGGCTAAATAACAAATGTTGGTGAAGATGTAGAGAAGTTAGAACCCTGTGTAGTGCTGGTGGGAATGTAAAATGGTGCAGCTGTTGTGGAAGTTAGAAGAATGGAGGCTGGCAGTTCTTCAAAAAGTTAAACATAAAAAGTTTCATGACATTGATTTCTTGGATATGACACCAAAAGCACCGACAAACAAAGACAAAAATCAACAAATGGGACTAAATCAAACTTAAAAACTTTAAAGCATGAAAGGACACAATCAACAGAGTCAAAAGGCAACCTACGGAATGGGAGAAAATAATTGCCAATCATGTATCTGATAAAGGGTTAATATCCAGAGTATATAAAGAACTGCTACAACCCAACAACAACAAAAAATCAACCAATCTGATTTTAAAATGGGCACAAGGCTTGAAGAGACATTTCTCCAAAGATGATATAATATGGATAACAGACATATGAAAACATGCTCAATGTCACTAATCATCAGAGAAAAGGCAAATTAAAACCACTATGTGATAATGCCTCACATCCATTAGAATGGCTATCAAAAAAACAAAAACCGGGCTTCCCTGGTGGCACAGTGGTTGAGGGTCCGCCTGCCGATGCGGGGGACACGGGTTCGTGCCCCGGTCCGGGAGGACC
This sequence comes from Neophocaena asiaeorientalis asiaeorientalis, assembly GCF_003031525.2. Classification (NCBI taxonomy): domain Eukaryota; kingdom Metazoa; phylum Chordata; class Mammalia; order Artiodactyla; family Phocoenidae; genus Neophocaena; species Neophocaena asiaeorientalis. Next base: position 3,800,294 of record NW_020174053.1, read on the forward strand.
CCACATGCCGCGGAGCGTCTGGGCCCGTGGGCCATGGCCGCTGGGCCTGCGCGTCCGGAGCCTGTGCTCCGCAACGGGAGGGGCCACAACAGCGAGAGGCCCGCCTACCGCAAAAAAAAAAAAAAAAACAAAAACCAGAAAATAACAAGTATTGGCGAGGATATGGAGAAATTGGAACCCTTTTGCACTGTTGGCAGGATTATAAAATAGTGCAAATGCTATGGGAAACAGTGTGGAGGTTCCCACACTTTTTAAAAAATTAAAAGTAGAACTACCACATCATCAAGCAATCTCACTTCAGGGAATATATCCAAAATGAAAAACCAGGGTCTCAAAGAGCTGTTTGCACATCCACGTTCAAATGGCACTATTCACAAAAGCCAAGAGGTGGAAGCAACCCAAATATCCATTGATGGATAAATGGATAAACAAAATTTGGTATATACATACAATGGAGTATTATTCAACCTTAAATAGGAAGGAAATTCTAACGTGCTACAATCTGAATGAACTTTGAAGACATTATGCTAAGTGAAATAAGCCAGCTACTAAAGAACAAATACTGTATGTTTCCACTTATATAAGGTACTTAGAGTAGTCAAAATCATAGAAAACAGAAAGTAGAATGGTGGTTGCTAGGAGCTGGGGGATGGGGTAATGGGGAGTTACTGTTTAATGGGTAGAGAGTTTCAGTCCTGCAAGACAAAAAAAAGAGTTCTGGAGATGAATGGTGGTGATGGTTGTACAATGACATGAATGTACATAATACCACTGACCTTAAAGATGGTTATGATAGTAACTTTTATGTGATGTGTATTTTACCATAATTTAAAAAATTGAAAAGAAAAAAAAAAGGAAATCCTGTCACATGCCATTGCATGGATGAACATTGAGGACATTATGTTAGATGAAATAAGCTAGTCACAAAAAAATAAATCCTGTATGATTCCACTTATATGAGGTACCTAAGGTAGTCAAATTCACAGAAACAGAAAGTAGAAGGCTGTTACTGCGGGCGGGGAGGGAGAAAAGGGTTGTTTAATGGGAATAAAGTTTCAGATTTATAAGATGAAAAAGTTCTAGAGATCTTTTATACAATAATGTGAATATACTTAACACTACTGAACTGTACACTTAAAAATGGTTAAACTGTACACTTAAAAATGTGGGACTTCCCTAGCGGTCCAGTGGTTAAGACTCTGCTTCCACTGAAGCGGGCAGGGTTCAATCCCTGCTCAGGGAACTAAGACCCAGCATGCCACGTGGTGTGGCCAATACACAAATAAATAAATTAAAATTGATGTCCCCCCAAAAAATATCCATGATGAAAAAAAATTTTTTAAAGATTAAAATGTAAATCTTATTTACATTTTAACTACAATTAAACTTAATTTAACTACAATTAACTACAATTAAAAAAAAGAATTCCAACTAATAAATTATTAAGCAATGATAGATAAAATATTACCATTTTGAAATCTCCAATAAAATAAAGAATCTAAGCAATAATCACCAACGGTGGCTGGAAATACTAGGTGGGGAATTTTATGATAAATTAATCAAACTAACAATCTGAACACACTAACAATTTTAACAACACAAAAAGACGGGGACCAGACATTATTTACCTCTTGATACGACAAAATAGAAGAAATACACACACCACTACCTATGACTTTGTCATGCCAGATAAGCATCTAAATTAATAGGAAAGACAGAGAACATAAAAATCCACTAAAGGATACCACAGGAATGCAATCATGTGGTATCATGCAAATGCTGTCAAATAAAATCCTGAAACAAAGGACTTTATTTCCGCAAACATTAAACTGCAAGAAAAAAAGAGAGGGGGACTATATAGATAAAAGGGATCTTAAAAAACATTTCAAACACACTTTAATGTTTTCATTTTATGTGGATCATTATTCTCACAAACCAATTACAAACATATTGTTAGTGAGACAATCAGGGAAATTTCTACACTGGTATTTGATGAGATTAAGAAATTGTTATTAATTTTTAAGTGTGATAATATTGTTGTAGTTATGAAAAAAGAGTCCTGCTTTAGATTTTTTTTTTTAAGTTAAACACAGAATTGTTATATGACCTAGCAATTCCACTCCTAGGTATATATCCCAAAGAATTAAAAACAGATACTCAATGAAATAGAATGGAAACCATGAAAATCTGATATAACACAGAGCTAATACTGTAAATCAGTGGGTAAGTATAGCCTTTTCAATAAAAGGTCCTGAGCCAACTGAATAGCTGGAGGAAGTGAGGGGGTGGATCGAACTATGTTTCTATCTTATGCCTTACCAAGATAATCCATTTCAGATGAATTAAAGATTTAAATGTGAAAAGCAAAACATTACAATTTTAGAAGAAAATATAACAGAATATCCTATAACTTCACAGTATAGGAGTTCTTAAACAAAAAACACAAACCATAGCAGAAGATTAATAAATGAAAGCTATTTGTTAGTTCATCACCATAGTGTAAAACCACAAGTCATCAACAAGGAGAAGATATCTGCAACACCCAAGTCCAGAAAAATGGGTTAATATCAAGAATATAAGGTCATTACCAATAAGAATATCAAGTATCAATAAAAAGAGGCAAACAAACAGAAAAACCAGCAGAAGACACGAAAAGAAACTTCACATGAGGAAACATGAATGGTCAAAAGGGAAAAGATGTTCAATCTCATTATTTAATTTTTAAAAATTCTAATTAAAAACAAGATTATCATTTCATATCAAAAAGACAGGCAACAATTTTACAATCTAACAAATTTGAGAGCAAGAGTTACTCTCAAACCCTGTTAGTGGGAGTATAAATATGTAAAAAAAATCACTTTGGGGACTTCCCTGGTGGCACAGTGGCTAAGACTCCGCACTCCCAATGCAGGGGGTTCGATCCCTGGCCAGGGAAACAGATCCCACACGCATGCCGCAACTAAGAGGTCGCATGCCACAACTAACTAAGGAGCCCGCCTGCCGCAACTAAAGGAGCCCATGGGCTGCAACTAAGGAGCCTACATGCCGCGACTAAGACACAGCACAACCAAATAAATAAATAAATATTTTTTTTAAAAAATCACTTTGGAAAATGTCACTAATAATAGCTACTAGGTTGAAGATGAGCACATCTTAATACTCACCAATTACACTGCTAGGCATATACACTAAAGAAACTCTTGCATACATGCACAAGAAACATAAATCAAAAAAGCTCACAGCAGCCTTGTTTACAACAGCAAAAAAAATTCAAAGCAACCCCAAAGTCAATCAACAAATATATCAATTCTGTTGTATATTCAGACCAAGAAATACTACACATCAGTCAAAAGAAATAACTACAGGTACAACCAACATGGATGCGTCTCAAAAAGAAAAATGTGGATTGAAAAAGTCACTACGTGCACCGAAAGACGTATACAAGAATATTCACAGCAGCATTATTCAGAATAGTTCAAAATTGCCAACAGCTCAAATATCCATTAACACCACCTTGCGCAGCTGATAGATCCCTCCTCCTGGAAGCCTCTTTGGCCTTCATAGCACCACTCTCCTGGTCTTCCTCCTACTCCCCTGCCCCCCGCCCAGACATCTCAACACTGGAAGATCTACTGCTGAGTCACTGAACCTTCCCTGTTTTCTATACCCACTCCCTTGGAGAGCTCATCCCTTCTCATAACTTTAGGTACCATTTACAGGTTTATGATTCCAGGTTTTATCCACCTCCAGTCCAGATCTCTCCCTTGAACTGCACACTTGGACCTCCACTGCCTTTTTCATACTCCACCTGGATGTCTAACAGGCATCTCAAACTTAATATTGCCAAAACCGATCTCCTCATTTTCCACCCCAAATCTGCTCCATCTGCAATTATTCCCATGTCAGTTAAGTGCAACTCCATCCTTTCAGCTCCTTAGGAAACAAACCTGGAGTCATCTTTAACCCCTCTCTCTTTCACAACCCTCAGATCCTTTGTAAGCAAATCCTGTAGAGCAAGCACTTGTCACCCTTCCACTACTGCATCCTGGCCCACACCACCTTCATCTGCAACAGCTTCCTGAGTCGTCCTGGGCTCCCTGCTCTGCCCCATGCTCGCTATTCCCTCCCACACATTCTGTTCTCAACAGAGCAGCCAGAATGATCTTTAGCCAAAGGAAACCCGTTTACAGCATTCCTCTGCACCAAACTCTCCAATGGCTAGTCCTCTTAAGTCAGAGTAAATGCCAAGCAGCTATGAAGGCTCCTCAAGATCTGCCTCCCATTTGTTCCCTCAATGGCCTCATCTCTCACAGGGCAGCAATTCCTGTTTCTTTTGTTCATCTCCAGTGCCTAAAAGAGGGCTTGGCACATAATAGGGGTTCATTAAATAAGTGCCGAATGAATGGAACCATTTAAGCGCTGAGAACTGTGCCTGGCGCCTAGTAATGGCTCAGTAATGAGTCATTATTACTACTATTTCCGAAGGGTTGATGTGATGGAAAGGACACTCACGTAAACTCATCTCTTACTCTCCGCTAGTTCAGAGCGGGACCAAGCCAGGATATACCTACTTGCTAATTCTTCTTTGTTGGCAGCACTGCCCGCTACTTCAGATGGTTCTGTAGCAGCAGTCTCCTGGCTGGGCTCTTTAACTCTTTCATCAGTGAGAAGGCTGACTGCCTGGGTGATGTCACCATTACTGGCCTGAGGGGAGGAAAAATATAGAAATTTCAAAAGTAAAGCATCACAGCATTTAAAATAGGCAGCAAGTTAGTCTGGGGGTTATAACTCTTACTACCCTGGTGACATACTGAATAAGTCTAGGCATAATTCTAGGGTATAAAGGAGGAAACAGAGTACAGTGGAGGATAGTAGGTCTATTATGCTTAAAGCACTGCCATTAAACTCCTAGCTACAGGAAGGGAGTTGCCATGCTCTGATTTCCCACAACATGCAAACGAGAATGGAATCTCCCTGCTTTGCATACTGTGCCGCCTGACCGCACAGAACAGCTACGGCATGATGTATCAAGAAGGGGGCTGGCGATTAACACAGAGATTCTAAGTGAAGTCAGCCCCTACGGTAAAGGTGCCAAACAGTTACCACATTCTACAGTGATGAAGTGATGACCACGCTTCTATTTCACTTTAACTTTTTAAACTTTTCTTAGGAAAAAATTCTAACATACACAACAGGAGAGGGAATGTATAATTGAACCCCATGTGCCCATCACTCGGCTTCGATAATTACCGAGCCCTGGTCAGTCTTATTTTACCTATTCTGCCTCTCCTCCCCCAGATACTCTGAAGCAAACTCTAAGTGTCTTATCATCTCATCAGTCAACGTTTCAGAATGTATCTTTTTTAAAAAATATAACCCATAATGCTATCCTCACACAAATAACCAGTTCAAATTTCCCTGACTCAAATACTTTTTAGTTCGAATCAGGATCCACAAAAGGTCCATACGGTGCAGTTAGTTGATAGGTACCTTAAATCTCTGTAGGTCTCCCCCCGCACTATGAGTCTCTCCCCTCCTCAACTTTTTCCTGCTCTTATAATTTGCATGTTGAAGATACTGGGTCATTTGACCTTTAGAACTTCCGTCCTATACGTATGCACATTCATCTTGGCATAGATATAGCTTGAACTGACATAACTATGATATGAACAACAGTTTTAAAACCTGTTGAATAGAGGCCTTGAGACTAACCTTCAGAGCTTCGTGAAGAAAAGAAGGGTCCTGAATGCCTGTGATCTCCCTCAGTTGATTTAACAGCATTTGGCAGCTCTGTATTTGAGAAACAGAAAGAACACACACACGTGTCAATCGGAAAGTAAACCTGGACACATTTAAAGAATAGACACCAGCATCTTGGGTAAACAGGCTTGAGACTTGCATTGTTTACTTTAAAAAACCAACAAGCTCCAAGGAACAAGGTACTTGACTGTCAGACACATTCTGAAATGCCAAATGTATTGCTCTTTCTAAAGCTTAATCATGGAAAATGCTTTTGGCATTTTTGGACGAAACATGAGTAAATAGCAAAACTACAAATACATAAAACACTTAAATGTAATATTCCAGCTTTAATGGACGCTTCAAGTGCCTCAGGTTTCTCTCTGTGAGCAGTATGTAAGTAGGTCATTATAAGGAGTCCAGGGAATTTGCATGGATGTGAAGATGTGCTATTTTAAGCTTCACTGCACATGCCATTTGTGTGTGTCATTTTTCACTGACATTAAGTTTCCAATCATGTAATTAACAAATGATACCACCAATGTCATATTTGAAACTTTAGGTTTGATTGCTTAAAAAAATGTATAGATAAAGCTAGAATTTTCTGAATTATAAATACAATTGCAGAGGGAATAAAGTATGGAATGTTTTCTCTTCATTAATCTGAATCATGGAAAAACCTTTCTTATTAACTTCCAGCTACAAGATCAGTTTATAACCCTTTTCAGCCTTAAAGTCTTCAACTGACAAGTTAACACAAAACACCTATTTACAAGTAAGCTTTTCAACAATTTAAACAATTGGCTGGCCCAAGTGAAGACACAGTGATCTTACAGATGAATACTGAAAACGAAATAGCTTAAATTTAATCCAGCGAGAAGAAATCTAATTTATTCTTAACATTGTACTAGAATGAAGCCCCAATTCAATACTTGATGCTTGACCATTAACTGTCTTTCAGTTAGTACTATGTCTCCAAGAGGCAGTAGGCAGTCTAGTTCACTGCCAGCTGTAACAGAAACAGTATCCTCTGTTCTTCAACAGCTGAGGGCCCAATGCAACACTCAAGCGGCACACCACTAGAAATAATGAACTGAAACACCCCTGTACAGTCCTTGGAAAAGCATCAACAGTCTTTCTGTTCCAGTCACAGGTCATCGTCATAGGCTAGAAATGGAACCCTACCCTGCTGAGCCCAGCAGCCGTGGAGGCTGTGAGTCTGTCAAAGGCAGTCACCGCCTGGGCACTGCTAGAGTGACTCTCACACTAAGAGGTATCCAGATTTAACCTTGGAAAACACTGAAAACACAGCATATGATTTTTAGAAAAATAAAGTATTAAAAAGTTTATTTCCAAACAAATTCTAATTCCACTGATCGTATTGTGTAAGTGTGTGAATCTATATAGGTCAATCATAACCAATTTTCTAAAAAATCCAAATCAATGTACCCAAAAAAGGGTGGAATAAAAGGATGAGGAAATGGGTAGCATATCAGCCCTGAACTGGAACCAAGAAGGTAAGAGTGGATAGACAATCACATCTTCACCTCAAATTACTCTGTGTACCAACTGATGCAGGAGTCACAGAAGACAATCCCAGTTAAAATAATAGCTCACACCCACTGCTTACTTTTAGCCAGGTGCTGTTCAAAACACTTCATATGTATTAACTCATTTAACCCTCATAACAAACCTGTGAGATAGACACTGCGCCCATTTGACAGAAAACTGAGGCATAGAGATGTTAAGTAACTTACACAAAGTTATTGCTAGTAAGGGGTGGAGCTGGGATTTGACCCCAGGCTGCCTGACTCCAGAGTCTGCACTCTAACCTCTATGCCATGCTGTATCTGAGAAAACAAAGAAAACAGGCAAGAATACCTATTTAATGCAAAACAATGCAAACATTTTATTCTTATATTTTGACCTTGATCTCTGCATCTTAACAAGTTTCCTATTTTAGCTGCCCTTATATAATCACAATTTTGATTACTTAGTAGTACAATCAGTTCCAAATAAGCTATCATCAGGAAGTAGAGAGGTAAACACTATAATGGACGGAATCTAAAGTGCCATCAGTTATAAAAAGCACATTATGCACCACCAAAGACAAAAACGGCTGCCACTTAAATGCCTTCATGACAGTGCAGTGTGACGAAGTCCTTCGTGACAGTCCTAGGAGACACATGAATTGGTCACATCAGCTTCTTGTAGCTCCAAAATGTCTCATTTATATTGAGAAATAGAGCAATTCACCCTACTCCCAGGTGCACTGCCTGGCATGCAACAGACAATGCTTTGGCATATTTCTCAACAAAAACAAAAAAAAGCTTAAAACACCTATAGTATCTTCCTTTCTGAGGTCCCATAATGCACTTGATTGTAGCTTTGCAAGAAAATTTGAAACTGCAATCATTCCTCCAATGACAAATATTTTACTTCACATGAAATCAAATCTGTACCCTGCTGTTCTATTTCTATGCCTTTCTTCATAGTTTTTTTGATCTTTTTAAAGCCCTTTTAAATGGCAAGTAAACTAACCGTGCGGTACCAAGAGTGCATATAACCCGACTGCCATGACGGCAGGAACAGCTATGACTAAGCCCACACATGTGCAGACTATGGTAACTACACCACATGTGCTGCCTGGGTGATAGTAAACGTAAGGACCATCTCAATTTCAGAGATCTCAGAATGCCAAATAAATGCTAATCAATGAAATACGGTATGGAAATGATAAATAATTTACTAACCATTACATTTGGCTGTGGGTTAAAGTCCCACTCCTCTGTCTCCACTTCGTAACAAACAGGTAGCAGTGGACATTAACACATCTAGAATAATACACTCAGGAAAGGAAAATAAACTCTTTGTACCCCTTTTTTAAAAGCTATTGGGCAGAGATGACAGCTACATAAAATCATTTTGTACAGTGTCAAGAACGACATTATATTCATCTTACCTCCTTCAAGAACTCTGGTCCCTCACTATCCTCTCCCTTTCCCATGTTGAGGGAACGAATGAGCCTGCAAAGGAATAGGACTTACTGGCTTTACCTGGTATTTCTCACCATGTGGTTTCCTAACTGTTCTAAGTGAAATCCCTGCCTCTGTAAAGGCAAGAATCACACAACACACTAGCTGAATTGAATTAGCCACGGGACAGGGCTACTAACTGTCACTAACACTTACGGAACGCCTTTCCGTCAGGAACCTTAGATGCCTCACACACACACGAAATCCTCGGAACAACCCTAAAAAAGTTAAGAATCATTATCTTCATTGTGCAAATTAGAAAACTAAGGTTTACAAAACCTATTTTGTCATCAAGTGTCTTGAATTAAAAGATTAATCAAAAATAACTATTAAGAGTCTGAATAACAAGTTACACAAGGATTAAGCTATGCTAGTGATACACATGAACAACTGCTATGACATGACTCAGTCTTATAAATATTTAGGTAAACCTAAATTCTCACACAGACAACGCAATCAGTACTATATATGACATGTTAATTTTACCACAACAGACAAGCTAAGTCATTAGGATCCTACGGTATTACTAACTCACAGTTTCTTCTGGAACTTCACAGGAAGCTGATTTAAATATTAACTTCACCCTAACTATGATGCTACATATAAAGTACACACCCAACATGAGACAAGAGAAAGCCTGTGCTCCAGTCATAATGAGGTCAAATAACTGGCAAGAGCCAACATGTTTGCACTTCCCTATAGCTAAATACACATTATTTTCATAAAACAAAGAGTACTCTCTTTTCTTGCCCAGGGGCAGTGAAAAAAGACAGGCACACAGAAATCTCTAGAAAGAAGGAACTCAAGCTTTCCGACCTCAACTACTCCGTGGTTTTGGTGCAAAACTTCTCAGGACTGAGGTTTTCTTAAAGCAAAGACAATAACTCACCTTATAGTAAGCAATAAACAGGATTAGTCACCCAGTAAAACATTAAACTATGAAGTTTTTTAGTCCTAATCCCACTGCAACTAAATTAAAATCTTTGATCAGCAAATTAGTGAGATTACTAATCTCACAATCTTCAAATACCCAGTTTAGCACTGTGATGCTAGATTATTTCTTTTTTATAGTTATTTCTTATTATAATTTCTAGATTATTCCATTCCTTCAAACAGGGATGCTATTTTCATCATTCTCATGCACACATTTCCTGATCTCAACGGTCTCTTTTTACAAAGCCATTTCTAAATTTAAAACTAAGTACATAATTGATAAATGTTACTTTACTCCAAAGAACTACCAAGGTGTGCCTAATAAAATTCCCTCCAAAGTTAAAGACCTGGTTTTCTAATTTTAAAATAAAACTTAAATACCCAAGGAAAGCAAAGGAATAACTTTAGGAGTCAAAGAAAATATACAGCAGCAACTCCAGAAACCCAACCTATACAACAGGGTCTTAACAACACAGTCTGAGACTGCCACTAACCTTTCCAACTTCCACGAAACAAGAAACAAGTCCACAAAAGCCCTGGTATTTTTTCAGTTTTTCTCCCAGCAACAACTCCATGTTGGTCCAATTTACTCATAACGTAGAAATCTAAAGTGCCTTATGACTCTACAATTGACAAATAGCATTTCTTTAGTGGATGAAACTAAATCCCCCGAAATGGGCTACTTGATAACTTATTTTAATGGTGCAAAAATTAGGTACGTGATGAAAATCACTGTTTCAGTTCATCAACTGGCTTAAAGTTTTTAAAAAGCATTAAAAGTTTTTAAAAGTTAGCTAATTCTAAATGGTATAGTGGGGTTTAAACTAAAATTAAAAGCAAGAAAAAAAAGAACTAATCATTATTTACTCAAATTTTTTCATCTCTTATTTTTTTTTCACATTCACTGAGTAGGAAATTCTAACAGCACAAAAAGATATAAAATGAAAGGGAATTTTCCCTCTTCCTCCCATCCAGTCCCATTTCCCAGGAGTAATCACTATTAATAGTTTCTGACATATCTTTCCAGAAATGGTCTACGCACACAAATATATTCTTTCATACTATACATCATGTCTTGTACCTTGTTGTTTTACTTTTGAATACATTAAGACTATTTTTTTCACTTCTTTAAATACATATGTGCCCCAACTAAATACAAGAAACGAGGCCAGGAAACTGTTACAATAAGGTCTTATGAAATGTATCTTCAAAAATTAAAGAAAATGCCATTCAGCAATCTACTGCTAAGGTTTATTGAGAAACTAAGAAAATATGGGAAAAGATATAAGAAATCAAGTTTACATGGTTATAGTTTTAGAAATCTAACAGTAAAATTTTAAGTTATTATTAGATGGGCCTCAGTGTGTAGTTTCCATCCTCAGTGTGTAGTAAATAACAGGGATCAGAGAGGTGATGTGGGATTGGATTATGAAGGGTTCTAAATGTCAGGATGAGTTTAGACTTGATCTAATGAACAATAAAAAATTATTACAGGTTCCTCAGCAGGGAAGAAATATGAGGGGTAAAAAAGGTACTTTAAGGGGATTCACCTAGCACATGTCAACAACTAGTTTAAAGTGGGATGAGACTAGGGAAAGAAAGCTTAACCATGAGTTATAGGGGTACTGAATAAACCAAGTGTGATGACAGAGATAGGAAGCTGGCAGGAGAAATGGAAAGGTAGAGTATACTCTGCACATCTCAAAGAATGAAGAGATAAAGCTTAGCCAAATATTTGAAAATGGATGCCTAAGAAAACGTGATTGATGAAGACATGAAAGGAAACCAGTAAAAACCAACCAATGTAATATGCCACACTAACAGAATGAAAGGGATAAAAACACAGTTATCTTGGTCGATGCAGAAAAAAATCCAACACCCTTTGATGATAAAAACAATCAGGAAACTAGGAAGAGAAGGTCATTTCCTTAACATGATAAAGAGCCTTTATTTAAAAAAACTCGCAGGTAACATCATTCACAATGGTGAAAGACTGAAAGAGTTCCCCCTAAAATCAGTATGAATACAAAGAAGCCCACTTTCACCAATGTTATTCAACATCATACTAGAGGTTCTAGCCAGAGCAATTAGGCAAGAAAAATAAATAAAAGACACCCATACTGGAAAGGAGAAAGTAAAACTATCTCTATTCACAGATGACATGATATGTAAAATCCCAGAGAATCCACAAAAAAGTCACTAGAGCTAATAAATAAATTCAGCAAAGTTGCAGAGTACAGGATCAATGGGCAAAAATCAGTTGTGTTTCTACACAGCAGCAATGAACAATCTGAAAAGGAAATTTAGAAAACAATTACACTTACAATAATAACCAAAAGCATAAAATACCTAGGAATAAATTTAACCAAGAAGGTGAAAGACTTGTACACTAAAAACTACGTAACACTGAGAAAGAACTTAAAGGAAACCTTAATAAATGGAAAAACATCCAAGTTCGTGGATTGGAAGACTGTATCAGTCAGAGTTCTCCAGAAAAACAGAACCAATAGGGCACATGTGTGTGTGAGCACATGAAGAGACCCTGTATTCCTAGTTTCCTGTGCGTGTGAATTAAGAAATTTATTATTAGAAATTGGCTCTTGGGATTATGGAGGCTGAGAAGTCCCAAGATCTGCAGTTGGCAAGCTGGAGAACCAGCCAAGGGTGTCATTCCAGTCAGATCTGGAAAGCCTGAAAACCAGGAGAGCTGATGATATAAGTTCCAGTCTGAGGGCAGGAGAAGACCTGCACCCAGTCAGGTGGGTAAAGTTTCCTCTTACTCAGCCTTTTTGTTCTATTCAGGTTTTCAACTGAAGGGGTAAGGCCCACAGACACTAGGGAGGGCAATCAGCTTTACTCAGCCTACCAATTCAAACGCTGATGTCATCCAGAAGCACCCTCGAAGACATACCCAGAATAATGTTTGACTAAATGTCTGGGCACCTTCTGGTCTAGTCAAGCTGACACATAAAACTAATCATTACAAAGATTTAATATTGTTAAGATATCAATACTACCCAAAGTGATCTACAAATTCAGTGTAACCCCTATCAAAATTCCAATGACCTTTTTTGCAGAAATGGAAAAGCTGATCCTCAAATTCATATGGAATTTCAATGGACCCTGAAGAGCCAAAACAATACTGAAAAAGAACAATGTTAGAGGACTCACACTTTAAGATTTCAAAACCTACTACAAAACTACAGTAATCGTGACAGTGTAGTACTGGCATAAGGACAGGCAATATGGACAAATGAATAAGAAGTGGGAGTCCAGAAAAAAACTATACATCTATGGTCAACTGATTCTTGACAAGGGTGTCAAAACCATTTGATGGGGAAAAAAATATTCTCTTCAAAAAATGGTACTGGGGGTGCTGTAGGGATAAGATTGATGGTGTTTAAGAGTACAAACTTGTAACAAGTACTAAAATAGTCACAGAGATTTAATGTACAGTTTATTGAATGTAGACAATAATATTGCACTATAAGTATGTAATATGATAAATATCATTACAGGAGCAAACATCTGATAATATACAAATTTTCCGAAGTAACATGATGTACACCTTAAATTTACACACACCACAAACAAAAATCGTGCTAGGACAACTAGATATCCATTTCCAAAAGAGTAAAGTTTGACCCCTACTTCACACAATATTCAAAAACTTACTCAAAATGGATTAACAACCTAAATATAAGAGCTAAAACTATAAAACTCTTAGAAGAAAGTTAAAGGTAAATCTTCATTATCTTGAATTTGGCAATGGATTCTTTTCATATTATACCAAAAGCACAAGCAACAGAAGAAAAAACAGGTAAGTGGCACTTCGTCAAAATTAAAAACTTTTGTGCATCCAAGGACGTTATCAAGAAAGTGAAATGACAACCTACAGGATGGGAGAAAATATTTTCAAATCATAAATCTGATGAGGGTCTAGCATCCAGATTATATTAAAATTCTTACAATTCAAACCACCAAAGACAAACAAACCCAATTCAAAAATGAGCAGAGGACCTGAACAGCCATTTCTCCAAAGAAGAGATGCAAATGGCCAATAAGCATAAGAAAAGATGCTTAACAACACTAGCCATTAGGAAAATGCAAATCAAAACTAAATGAGGAAGTGAGAGAGTGGCAATGGACTTATATATATACTACCAAATGTAAAATAGATAGCTAGTGGGAAGCAGCCACATAGCACAGGGAGATCAGCTCAGTGCTTTGTGACCACCTAGAGGGGTGGGGGTAGGGAGGTTGGGAGGGAGACACAAGAGGGAGGAGATATGGGGATATATGTATATGTACAGAGCTGATTCACTTTGTTATAAAGCAGAAGCTAACACACCATTGTAAAGCAATTATACTCCAATAAAGATGTTAAAAAAAAAAAGCAAAAATGGACAATAACAAGTGTTTGGGGAGGACGTGGAGAAACTGGAACCCTTGTGCGTTGCTGGTGGGAATGTAAAACGGTACAGCTGCTGTGTAAAAGTGTGGCAGTTCCTCAAAACATTAAACATAGAATTACCCTATGATCCAGCAATTCTACTTTTAGGTATATATCCAAAATAATTGGAAGCAGGTACTCAAAATATTCGTACGTGAATGTTCACAGAAGGACTATTCATAAAAAACAAAAGGTGGGAACAACTCAAATGTCCACCAATGGAAAAACAGACAAGACGTAATAGATACATAGAGTTGACTATTAGCCATTATTGAAAGGAATGAAGTACTGATACATGCTATAACTTGGATGAACCTCGAAAACATTAAACTAAGTGAAAGAAGCCAGACACAAAAGGTCACGTACTATACAATTCCATTTACATGAAACAACCAGAACAGGTAAATGCAGAGACAGAAAGCAGACTGGTGTTGCCAGGGGGAGGGGGAATAGGGAGTGACAGCTTAGCGGGTTTTCTTTTGGGGTGTTAAAAACATTTTGGAACTAGACAGAAGTGGTGGTTGTGCAATACTGTGAATATACTAAATGTACACTTTAAAATAGTTAATTTTATATTATATGAATTTATTTAACTGAATAAAAAGGGAAAGCTTTGCACAATCGCGCGCACGCACATACACACACACACACACACACACACACACTCACAACAAGAAAAAAGACACCAGGAAAGTATTAACTTGGGCTGGAATATTGAAAAAGGACATATTTGTTTAGGGCATCTCAAGTTTAACCTGACTACCGACCATCACGCAGCAGCTGCCAGCACCTATTCACGGAGATCTTTAATTTGGCTTTGAATGTCTGGTATTTTGACCTCCCTTTTTATTATAAAGCCTTGATGGTGGAAATAGCACTAAGTAGCCCAGATTCTTAGCACACATTAGCCTCTAGGCAAATTTCAACTTTCTTGAGCATCAATTTCCACACCTGGAAAATAAAGTATACCATAAGCCTTGACAGCACTGGTGTGACTATGAAGTGAAGTAATGCATACAGGAATTGTTACTAAAATGAAAACATGATTTTTAAATGTAAAATATTGTGACCTGCCCATCTAACAAAACTCATCTAGAGGTCGTAGTAAAAATACTGATATCCTAGGAGAAAACTGCCTGTGCCAGGGTTTTGGTTTTAGCACTCACTAGCTGTGTCACTTTGCAAATTCTACTTCCTAGTCGCACTAAATTTTACTTCATAGGGTTGCTACATGGATTCAATGAGAATAAATGTTAAAGTGCTTCATAAACTGTCAAAAAAGTCTGGAAGCAGGACAAGTACAAGCTGGCTACAGCACACCCAAAATTTCTACATTTCTAACAAACTCCTAGGTGATGTGGATGCTGCTGGTCCATGGACCATATTCTGAGTCGCAAGGGAGCAGAAGTCAGTGAAGGTGACTGGGCGGTTAGGTTCGGATAAGGAAGATGTAAGAAAACTTAGGCATGTGAGGAGAGACATCTAAATCAGGATTTCTTAAGCTCAAAATTATTGACATTTTGGGTCAGACAGCTTTTTGTTTAGGGGGGACTACCCTGTACACTGTAGGATGTTTAGCAGCATCCCTGGCTTCTACTGGAGCATTCTCCCCCAGTAGTCACAATCAAAAAGGTCTCTAGACACCAATGATTTAGATTCATCTCTAAGAAATGAAGGGAGAAGGGAAGGGTACCTCTTCCACTGAGAGAAAAAGGGATGCTAAAGAGGGGGGAAAAGAAACCCAAATATGAGACAGAGAGCTCTTAAGGTATCAGCAAGCTCAGTTAAGTAGAAAGGAAGGTTATCTATTTAGAAAGAGTGCAGGGAGGACTGAAAGTTTAAAACATCAGGAAGAGTTCTAGAGAGTAATAGAAAGGATCTGACCCAAAACAATGGGTCCACTGACTAAGAAGTAAGATCAGGGATTTCCTGGGCTCCTTGGAGTCAGAAGTGCCTGGTTTCAATCGTGGCTGTACCACTGACTAGCTTGGTGACCTTCGGCAAATTATTTAACAAGAAAATTTCCTGGAGCTGTCATAAGTACTGAGATAATATATGTTAAATTCGTAGCACAGAGTGTGGCATACAGTACATGATCAATTAATGTTATCTACTACTATTATCAGCGTCATTATTTTCCTTGAAAAATGTTTCACTTGGCTATTGCTTTAAATTTCTTGGATGAAACAAAATACATGGAAAGATCTTGCCTGGTGAGGTGTTACTAGTCAATGTGTTTTATAAATTTACTAAAAGTACTGTGTGAATAGGAACTGTTTGTAGCTGGAGGCATGAGAGTTGTGGAAGCCAACCAAGCACTGACTTACTGATGTTCCAAAAATCACAATTAATGAGACAAGGTAAAAGAGGGTGTAAAGGGCTTCCCTGGTGGCGCAGTGGTTGAGAGTCTGCCTGCCGACGCAGGGGACACGGGCCCAGCCCCGTCCGGAGCCTGTGCTCCGCAACGGGAGAGGCCACGACAGTGAGAGGCCCGCGTACCGCAAAAAAAAAAAAAAAAGAGGGTGTAAAGCCAAAAAATCAAAAGAAAGCATTAAATTTTCACAGAAACTGACAGGTTTTCACAGGGCTTCAGTTAGCAGAACGTGTGATGAGCCCTGGTTTAGCTGCCAAGGACCACAGGTTTCTAAGAGCCAACCTGACTTCAAGTTGTAAACTACAATAACAGTAAACATTGCTGCTGGTTTTCACCTAAGTCAAGAATTGATTGAAACAGTGCCCTCTTTTAGACTCGAGTACATACTGAGAACATATTTCAAGAGTACTACGTTTTTCTTGCACTCGAATCTTGGACGGCTATAATGGGTTCTGCCTGTTCCATGCATAAATGACCAATAATGGAAGGGAAGCATTCTAGGTTTTAAATAGATTGTCAGGGGAGGAGAGCTCCCCTCAATTACAGCAATTAAAGATCCTTTAAGGGCAATGTAGAATGCTTCAGAGAATTCAAAATAGAGTCCATTCTAACATGAAACTTATGAAGATTAGGAAGAAGATATTAAAACCTTTCCTCTGAGATGTGAAAGGTAATTTCCTCATATAAGACTCCTTCAGCCTAGCCTGCTAACTTCAAGCATTTTACATTAGCAAAAACAAAAAGGGCAAACATTATCAAGCATTCCAAGCTTATCATCTGTCTGTATGGGGCGAATCACTGAGAAGAACAGTAAATGTCATCACTCTGCAGGTTGCCAGGAATCAGGGTCCTCCAGCTAGCCACAGCCACTGGAGTCCCAAATCTTTCCAAAAATAGCTATGACTTATATACAAGTGTTCATCAAACACCTCACATACGAACTCTTAAACAGAGAGTGCTGAGACAATGGTCACCTATCAAACTGCGGCAGAGGTAAATGCAGTTGCTGCTGACCAAAAGGCACATGGTGTCAACCAACGAATTTAAATGACTTGCTCTCCCTTAAAACAGTCTCTTCTCCAAATCAACATGACTGTCTCAAAGCTAAGATTTTCCCACCTGTTTTTAACTCACTGTCCTAAAAACAAACAGAACTGATCTCTGAAACCAAAGAAAATCCTGACTCAGGTTCCAACAGGCATTGGTAAACACCTAACAATTTTTCTATTACAAATCAGCACATGAAACACCATCTGCCTACTTTCATTTTTGAGCCCACGACCCAGAGGTATCTTTTACGACAGGAGTTTAAAAAGTAAGTGCGGTCACTTTACACACTATTGGTCTCCCGAGTGCCTGAAGAGGAAAAACAAAAAGGCATAAAAGGTTTCTCACGTGGAAGTATCTGACAGCTCTGTACTGTAAATATTTTATGAAATTCCTCACTTCCAAACTCGCATTTAAATACTTGGTACAGGATTCCAATTCTGTCTTGAAACAGCTTAGCACTTGACGGGTGACGGGTAGTCTTAAGTTGTAACATTCCAAAGTAACATTAGAAGACTTTCTCAAATTGCCCACTTCCCAAGTTTTTTTTCGCACAGACATTAGCCGTTTGATTTTCTCTCAAACCAGTATTCTTTTACTCTCACCACCTTAGCCCAGAAATCCTCGTATTGATTTCAATCTTCTTAGATAATAGAAAAGGGAAAGCATTATCAGCATACCTTGTATTCATCGCGCTGTTCTGTTCCTCCCCCTTCCTTAAAAATCTAGAGTGATGAATGCAGTAATTGGGAAGGCTGCTTTCTGCTTAAAAAAATAGGGCTGTGTGTGGAAGGCATGAAGTGGTAACAAGGACCCCTGGTCTTTCACACGGTGTAGATAAATCCTGGCTTTAACTTAGGTAACTTCGGTCTGCTTTAGACTCTTAGAACAGCACTGCCCTAAAACGGATTCGAAAACAAAAACAAAAAACAAAAACCACCAAAGCTGCCCCTTTCGTAAGTTTCTCACCCTTGGTCGGGGGCCAGGAGCGCTCTTCTTAGAGATCCCTGATGCAGACAGCCCACGTCCAGCCCTTTATATTTGATTTTCCAAATTAGCTAATCTCCCTCGAACTTCAGCCCGTCCCCGAACCCAAAGAGAGTCCTCAATCTCTGCGACCGAGCCTTGCAGAGACTTCACCCTCCTCCTCGAGCCCCGGGGCTCACCCCGGCCGGCGCGCCGCCCTCTCCCCAGCCGGG
>NW_020174053.1:3819260-3826126 GCF_003031525.2 Neophocaena asiaeorientalis asiaeorientalis
CGCCGGAGGAGGAGGAGGAAGAGAAGAAGGAGGAGGAGGTGGAGGAGGTGGTCCTGCCTCCGCCCTCCACCCCGCTAGGGCCCCGCCTCCGCCCCGCCGCGCGCCGGCTGCTCAGCCCACACGCTCCGCCCCCGGTCTGCGCGCGCACGCCAAGCGCGCGGCCGAGGGCCGAGCCGCTCTTTACGTGCTCCCGCATACGCTGGGATACGACCCGGCGCCGGTCACGTGACCGAGGCCCCGCCCGCGCCTAACGGTCAGCGTCTGCCCCCGAGCGGTGTGTTCTGGGCGGTTGACGCCCAGGAAACGGTGGTGTGGGTTGTTTAACCTGGTTTCTCAAGTCTCCTTCTCTGCCGTCGTCCCTTAAACCTGCTCATTTCTAGGACTCACCACCGGCTCAAGACTCCTCACAGACGAGTTCAGGCTGCTCCCCATTTGGGGAACCTGTCTAGGGACCGCGTAATAGAGGGTTTTCCACCTGGCGGTGGAGCCATTTCCAAGTCCAGTGACACGGAAAATTTATGATCCTGGAGAAAAGGAAAGGCAGAGGCTGAATGGAGTGGTCTGACGGGTAAAGCTAACCAAACGGACCAGTGCCTGGATTCACTGGTGCTCGGGGAAGTGCCCTGACACCGACCTGGGCATGGGGAGCAAGAATTGCCCAGTTTTCCCGTTTTAGATTTTATGGCGTTCAAACTGAAATTTTATAGGGTTTTAAGCCAGATGCTTATGATGGCACATTAAGAGCTAAGGTGTCCTCAATTGGGTCGTGTTTTCAACAATCTGATGGAAATTGTAACTGCTAAACCCTGTCTCACGTTTATTCACATGTATCGCAATGACAATCCACTTGGCACACTTTGGTCCAAATCTGTGTGGAGGCTGGGTAGGGAAGGGCCTCTTTTAGAGGGTAGTGCTTATCTGGTTGCCCCGGTCTAGCCCTTGGGCAGCACCTTCGGTGTGAATTTTATGTGGATGGTGGCCTTTCCTGTGCGCATGGGATGGTGATGTTTCACCTGCAGGCGTTTCTAGTCTGCATGGAAGCGCAGCTTGAGGCATAAGGTACAGAGCAGGTGCAGCTCCCATGGGAGACCTGATTATTCTCAGGCGCCCAGACCACGACTGCTGCTACTTCCTTCACCTGGAGATTCAGGGGGTCTCTTTTCCCTGGCAGGTAAACTGGCAGCGTGATCATAATCTTCCACGTTCAGCAGGCTATGTGTTTATGTCTGATGGTTGTAGGACTCTTTATGCTTGTGGCTTTGACTTTTTTTTTTTTTTTTTTTTCTCCTGGGTAATCAGAACGTGTGTTCCTGGCCTCAACCTGGGGGTCATAGCAAAATAAGTTGATTTCTCAGTCCACTTTCTTTGCAGCATTGCATACTTCTACATTGTCAGAAAGCTCTATTTCCGTGTGTCTTTACCATGTCTCTGGAGCAACTCGTTTGCCTTTTCACATTGATTTTAGGAAATTGCTTATTTAATGTGTTTAAATGCGGTGGAAACCTATAACTCTTGTTTATGAAAATTTCCTTAAAAGACCTCCAGAGACCTTCTACACCTATATATCTGAAAGAGGTATGCATAGCCATTTTGTAAATACAGGCCCCTGAGTTTTGATTAAGCGTCTTTCTGCTATATGGTTCTAAACAGGGCTCCAGATCTAATAAATTTGTTATAATCTGAGAGCCGTAGATCTGGTAAATCCTCTTAGCCCCCTTGGGTTTAACTATAGCTTGGTCCTGGATGTGGTAATCAGCTAGAGACTCCCTGTCCAACCAGAGTATTTAAGGAATACTCTATGTCATTGCTTGGCCATCAGTTGGCAATCTTCATGGTGATCAAATATAAAAAGTAGCTATCATGGAATGTCACTACAGAAAACCCCTTCTCATTTGTCCTTAAAACCATACTTGAAGGCTCCAGAATAATTGCGTTGTTAGTTGATAATCATTTGAAGACTATTCAGGAAAAAAAAATAATAACAAGCAGTAGCAAATAATTGACTTGTTTAAAAAAGGAATCGTTTCCAGAGTATTTTCCCAAAGAGAAAATTTCCTCTCCTGGAAATCTTCTTGTCCCAATGCTAAATTATTTTCTGAGTCAATGAATTTATATTTCTACCTCTGATTTACCTCAATTCCAGAGTATAGTTTGTTTTAATGAAATGATCCCATTTCTGTGTTATTGAATACTGGTGTGGAGCTTGTGTGGGCTAAATGACAATGAAGGGGAAATGTTAGGAAAGGAAAAAAGGGAAAAGAAAGCAGTGTGTACTTATATTTCTTCTCTGCTTCACTCCGTAAATAGTTTTGCCACTGGCTTCAGAGCAACTGGATTTGAAAGCTGATGGCTGAGGCTGACTAACAGGTGTGACTGTTGTTTGAGCTATGGATTCCTTTCCAGGAATGATCTAGGCAGGAATGTCCTTAGAGCCAGCTTCTCAGCAGTTAGGAAAATGGCCTTTCTTACTATGGAGGAAAGAATATGGGTATTTCTGTTATAATCCCTAGATGAAAAGGTTAGATGATGTGTAAGGTTAAATATAGGTGTTAAAAAGGTTTCAGAAAAGGCTCTCTTTTGCTGGTTGAAAAACAAATGTGTTTCCAGCCTTTCTGAAATGTGTACTATAGGCAATGTATTTTGTGGAGAATTGAAATAGCTTTCAGTAAAGTTAATGAGTTCATTTTAATTTGAGAAGTATTGGGCACTGGTATTCAAAATAACATCAGGTTTCCTTCCTTTTGTTTATCTAGAAAATACAGAGAAACACTAAAAAAACAAAAAAACCTACTGAAATCTGTTTTCATGAAATACATGAAAACCTTAAACTCTTGGGATTCAATTTTCCTTTTATAAAAAAGTGAAAACAACCTTAGCCTCCAGATGGAAAGGTAAAAATAGATAATTAGAAATAAGTCCATTTTTGCAAACTTGATTTTTGACAACATTGTAACCCAGTGGGGATAAGATGGACTTTTAATAAACGGTCCTCAGTTCTTCATATAAGAATTAGTTTTGGACTCTTACATTATAAACAAATGTAATGAAAGGCTTAAATGTAAAAAAGCAAGATTTAAAACTTTTGAGACACTTCATTGGGGCGTCTCCTTAGGGCAGAGGGGAGCTTTCTTAAATCAGAGACAAAAGCACAGTCCATAAAAGAAAAGGTTGATAAATTACATTAAAATTAAGAATTTCTCTTCATCAAAAGGTACTACAGGAAAAATGAAAATATTAACAGAGAGAAAATATTTACAATACATATAACTGGTAACATATTAGTATCTAGGACAAACCTCCGGTCTCATTTGGCATGATTAACATATTGGGCCCAATAATTCTTTGTTGTGGAGGCTCAACTTATTAGATGCCAGTAGCTCTCCCCTGCCAAGTTGTAGGACCATTAAAAATGTCTCCAGACATTGTCATATGTTTCCTAAGGAGAAAATTATCCTCCAGCTGAGAATCACGTATGTAAACTAAGTGAAAAATGAAATGTCAGACAAAGACAGATACTGTACGTCAGGGGTCCCCAGCCAGTCGCGGCCTGTTAGGAACCCGGCTACAGCAGGAGGTGAGTGGCGGGCAAGCGAGCGAAGCTTCATCTGCCGCTCCCCATCGTGCCCCATTGCTCGCATTACCGCCTGAACCAGCCCCACCCCCATCTGTGGAAAAATTGTCTTCCATGAAACTGGTCCCCGGTGCCAAAAAGGTTGGGGACCAGTGCTCTACATTATCACTTACATGTGGAATCTAAAAAATAAAACAAATGAATATAACAAAACAGAAACAGATTCAGATATAGAGAACAAACTAGTGGTTACTAGTGGGGAGAGTGAAGAGAAGAGGGGCAAAAAAGGGGATTAAGAGATACAAACTACTATGTATAAAATAAATAAGCAACAAGGATATATTGTACAGCACAGGGAAACATAGCCATTATTTAGTAATAACTTTAAATGGAGTACAATCCATTGAATCACTATGTTGTAAACCTGAAACTAACACAGTATTGTAAATCAACTCTAGTTAAAAATAAAGACATCTCAAGATGATTTTAGTCCTTTTCTAGGTATGGAAAGATGCAAGTCTGGGCTCACTGAATTTACTCCTCTGATACGCATCTTACCTATCTAGGGCCAGTACCCTGTTTTCCTCCATCCTGAATTCCCCTCAGGGCACACCAGCGGGGGCTACCGTGGCTGATGGCTTTATGGCTGCAACATCCTTTGTTTACTGAAATGGCAGGTGGGACCTTCTTTTCCACATGTGTCAAAGCTGGGGCCTTGCTACAGAAACCAAAAACATGACTTAGGATAAAAACCAGAAAGCCACCCAGGAAAAGTAAATAGAAACTTGTATAATGCAGCAAGTACTGGGACATAAATTGGGACTCCAGGTGACTTAATTTTTTTTCACTCAGGACCACCACTGAAGGAAAATATCCTCCTCAAAATATCAGGATTTGAAAGAATAGATGAGGCAAAAGTAACTTATACAATTTTGCCTTTAGAAATGCAAATTTTTTTAGTGATCTGATACTTGACTCTGGTAGAAAAAAATATATTTTTAGAGGAAGTGATAGCTAACAGTACTGAGCACTTACAGCCTAGGTGGTGTTCTGAGTGCTTTGCATATATGAACTCATTTTATCTTCACAAGTAAGTACTATTATTATTTACTACCTGCTTCACAGATAAGAAAACCACCACAGAAAGGTTAATTTGCCCAAAGTCTATCTACTAATAAAGGTAGAGCCAGGATTCTAAGCGAAAGCAATCTAGCTCTCTTTCTGTAGCCTGGGTAAAAGTTAAGAAGATTCTGGCTTAGAGAAACCCAGCCTGGGAAAGATGAATAATTAGAGAAGAAACAGCCTCTAAAGACTGCTCTGAGGAGGTGCTATTTGAATTGAGAAAGACAGGGAAGGCTGAGAGAAAGACAATGGGAGTTCAGGCACTCAGAAGACCAGTTATAGTTGGGGTAAGCACAGGTCCCAGTTTGCCTGGTGCGATTCTGATTTACCCCTATTTTCCCCACATGATTATTAGTAGCTCCACCCTCCTCAAACTTCCAGGTTTGGATGATAAATTACGTGTTCACCCTCCTTATGGAGCATTTTATCCTGAACTTAATTTAAGCAGTGATCCTAGAGAATTTTACCATAGTATTTCCCAAAGTGTTTCAGACTAGCTAAGTCTGATAAGCATGCATCATTCACAAGAATTTGTTTCATTTCTAAAGAACACAGCCAGAGGGAATAGAGGGTACCCTAGAGTGAGTGAATTCCCGGCCTTGAGTCCCATGCCCTTAAGGGACTGTAGCTTTTTCACTTTTGTAAGCCAACCTCTACTGGCACTTAAGGCCTAGGTGCCTCAAGGCCATCCCTGAAGAGATGGAGCTTTGTGGAGTTGCGGGGAGTGGGGGTGGGGCAGGTAATAATTGATGGTCTCTGCCTGAGGGGTAAAAGCTAAGGGCAGAAGTTGAATGGGGCTTTACTTCCATCCCATCCCGTTGGAGGAAGAGTTTAGAATTTCAGACCTGAGGAGACAAAGGTAGGAACTCTGAAGCTCTGAAACAATTGTATTTATTGTCTCTTACACTTCTCCAGAGTAAATCCATAGCAAGCAACTTAAAACCAAAGGAATGGGGTGCTGAATAGACTGTCTGGAATCCAACCATTTTTTGTGAGGAGCTGCAGCCCTGTAGAATGGGTGACAGTGTCTTTAGGGAGTACAGGTTAAGTATTGCATTACTGGGGCCAGCAGATTAGAGAGCTGGTTTCTGCAAATCACGGAGCTCTAGTACCAAGGAGTTAAAAAGCTTTAGGAAAGTATTTCAGCTTAAAATTGTTAGTCATGTTATTTGAAGTAGAGGATTCTCAAGTTTTGTTCCTTCAGCTTTATGAAAAGATGAGCAGTGATCCCAATGACTGTTATTTTATGCTAAATCTCATTATTTCATTGGCAAGAGAAAGAGAATGGGCTGAGGGCAAACCAACACTCTGACTTGTATCTGAATGAGCTGGTTCTGAGCTCATCTGATGAACATGAAAATGTTGTGACATTATGAACTGACACTTGAATGTTTTGATTTTTACAAATGCTAAATATGCATTGCTCAAACTGGATAGGGTAGTTAAAGAGCCCCTATTCCATCAGCCTGTGGACATTACCAAGTAAGCCTACACCTTCATAGCAAATTCTAGAGATTGCTTGAGAGATATTTCTTGAAGCAAAAGTTTGTTAAAGTGACATTTTTGTTTCCTTTCTTGGTTATCAGTATTTAGCCATACTAGAGGGGTAGGGATAAATTGGGAGTTTGGGATTGACATATACGCACTAATATGTATAAAAGAGATAACTAATAAGAACCTGCTGTGTAGCACAGGGAACTCTACTCAGTACTCTGTAATGGCCTATATGGGAAAAGAATCTGAAAAAAAATAGAGTGGATATATGTATATGCATAACTGATTCACTTTGCTGTACACCTGAAACTAAAACAACATTGTAAATCAACTATACTCCAATAAAAATTGAAAAAATAAAGTGTCTATGATAACTATGCTTAATGAAGTAAAGGAAAACATACATGTAATAAATGAAAAACTGGAAAACCTCAACAGATAATTAGAAAATACAAACAAGAACCAAATGAAAGGGGCTTCCCTGGTGGCACAGTGGTTGAGAGTCCGCCTGCTGATGCAGGGGACACGGGTTCGTGCCCCGGTCTGGGAAGATCCCAGATGCCGCAGAGCAGCTGGGCCCGTGAGCCACGGCCACTGAGACTGCGCGTCCGGAGCCTGTGCTCCGCAACGGGAGAGGCCACAACAGTGAGAGGCCCGCATACCACAAAAAAAAAAAAAA